>NW_027478702.1:0-359282 GCF_051014685.1 Ptiloglossa arizonensis | reverse complement strand
TATTAACGTATAACGTATAACGTATAACGTATAACGTATAACGTATAACGTATAACGTATAACGTAAAACGTATAACGTAAAACGTATAACGTATAACGTATAACGTATAACGTATAACGTATAACGTATAACGTATAACGTATAACGTATAACGTATAACGTAAAACGTATAACGTATAACGTATAACGTATAACGTATAACGTATACGTATAACGTATAACTTATAACGTATAACGTATAACGTATAGCGTATAACGTATAACGTATAACGTATAACGTATAACGTATAACGTATAACGTATAAGTATAACGTATAACGTATAACGTATAACGTATAACGTATAACGTATAACGTATAACGTATAACGTATAACGTATAACGTATAACGTATAACGAATAACGTTAAACGTACAACGTATTACATATTACGTGTAACGTATAACGTGTATCGTGTAACCTAAGACGTATAACGTAAAACGTATAACGTAAAGCGTATAACGTATAACGTATACGTATAACGTATAACGTATAACGTATAACGTATAACGTATAACGTATAACTTATAACGTATAACGTATAACGTATAGCGTATAACGTATAACGTATAGCGTATAACGCATAACGTATACCGTATAACGTATAACGTATAACGTATAACGTATAACGTATAACGTATAACGTATAACGTATAACGTATAACGTATAACGTATAACGTACAACGTATAACGTATAACGTAGAACGTATAACGTATAACGTATAACGTATAACGTATAACGTATAACGTATAACGTATAACGTATAACGTATAACGTATAACGTATAACGTATAACGTATAACGTATGACGTATCACGTATAAGGTATGACCTATAACGTATAACGTATAACGTATAACGTATAACGTATAACGTATAACGTATAACGTATAACGTATAACGTATAACGTATAACGTATAACGTATAACTTATAACGTATAACGTATAACGTATAGCGTATAACGTATAACGTATAACGTATAACGTATAACGTATAACGTATAACGTATAACGTATAACGTATAACGTATAACGTATAACGTATAACGTATAACGTATAACGTATAACGTATAACGTATAACGTATAACGTATAACGTATAACGAATAACGTTAAACGTACAACGTATTACATATTACGTGTAACGTATAACGTGTATCGTGTAACCTAAGACGTATAACGTAAAACGTATAACGTAAAGCGTATAACGTATAACGTATAACGTATAACGTATAACGTATAACGTATAACGTATAACGTATAACGTATAACTTATAACGTATAACGTATAACGTATAGCGTATAACGTATAACGTATAGCGTATAACGCATAACGTATACCGTATAACGTATAACGTATAACGTATAACGTATAACGTATAACGTATAACGTATAACGTATAACGTATAACGTATAACGTATAACGTACAACGTATAACGTATAACGTAGAACGTATAACGTATAACGTATAACGTATAACGTATAACGTATAACGTATAACGTATAACGTATAACGTATAACGTATAACGTATAACGTATAACGTATAACGTATGACGTATCACGTATAAGGTATGACCTATAACGTATAACGTATAACGTATAACGTATAACGTATAACGTATAACGTATAACGTATAACGTATAACGTATAACGTATAACGTATAACGTATAACGTATAACGTATAACGTATAACGTATAACGTATAACGTATATCCTATAACGCATGACGTATATCCTATAACGCATAACCTATAGCGTATAACGCATAACCTATACCGTATAACGTATAACGTATAACGTATAACGTATAACGTATAACGTATAACGTATAACGTATAACGTATAACGTATAACGTATAACGTATACGGTATAACGTATAACGTATAACGTATAACGTATAACGTATAACGTATAACGTATAACGTATAACGTATAACGTATAACGTATAACGTATAACGTATAACGTATAACGTATAACGTATAACGTATAACGTATAACGTATAACGTATATCCTATAACGCATGACGTATATCCTATAACGCATAACGTATAGCGTATAACGCATAACGTATACCGTATAACGCATAACGTATAACGTATAACGTATAACGTATAACGTATAACGTATAACGTATAACGTATAACGTATAACGTATAACGTATAACGTATAACGTATAACGTATAACGTATAACGTATGACGTATCACGTATAAGGTATGACCTATAACGTATAACGTATAACGTATAACGTATAACGTATAACGTATAACGTATATCCTATAACGCATGACGTATATCCTATAACGCATAACCTATAGCGTATAACGCATAACCTATACCGTATAACGTATAACGTATAACGTATAACGTATAACGTATAACGTATAACGTATAACGTATAACGTATAACGTATAACGTATAACGTATACGGTATAACGTATAACGTATAACGTATAACGTATAACGTATAACGTATAACGTATAACGTATAACGTATAACGTATAACGTATAACGTATAACGTATAACGTATAACGTATAACGTATAACGTATAACGTATAACGTATATCCTATAACGCATGACGTATATCCTATAACGCATAACGTATAGCGTATAACGCATAACGTATACCGTATAACGCATAACGTATAACGTATAACGTATAACGTATAACGTATAACGTATAACGTATAACGTATAACGTATAACGTATAACGTATAACGTATAACGTATAACGTATAACGTATAACGTATAACGTATAACGTATAACGTATAACGTATAACGTATAACGTATAACGTATAACGTATAACGTATAACGTATAACGTATAACGTATAACGTATAACGTATAACGTATAACGTATAACGTATAACGTATAACGTATAACGTATAACGTATAACGTATATCCTATAACGCATGACGTATATCCTATAACGCATAACCTATAGCGTATAACGCATAACCTATACCGTATAACGTATAACGTATAACGTATAACGTATAACGTATAACGTATAACGTATAACGTATAACGTATAACGTATAACGTATAACGTATAACGTATAACGTATAACGTATAACGTATAACGTATAACGTATAACGTATAACGTATAACGTATAACGTATAACGTATAACGTATAACGTATAACGTATAACGTATAACGTATAACGTATAACGTATAACGTATAACGTATAACGTATAACGTATAACGTATAACGTATAACGTATAACGTATAACGTATAACGTATAACGTATAACGTATAACGTATAACGTATAACGTATAACGTATAACGTATAACGTATAACGTATAACGTATAACGTATAACGTATAACGTATAACGTATAACGTATAACGTATAACGTATAACGTATAACGTATAACGTATAACGTATAACGTATAACGTATAACGTATAACGTATAACGTATAACGTATAACGTATAACGTATAACGTATAACGTATAACGTATAACGTATAACGTATAACGTATAACGTATAACGTATAACGTATAACGTATAACGTATAACGTATAACGTATAACGTATAACGTATAACGTATAACGTATAACGTATAACGTATAACGTATAACGTATAACGCATAACGCATAACGCATAACGCATAACGTATAACGTATAACGTATAACGTATAACGTATAACGTATAACGTATAACGTATAACGTATAACGTATAACGTATAACGTATAACGTATAACGTATAACGTATAACGTATAACGTATAACGTATAACGTATAACGTATAACGTATAACGTATAACGTATAACGTATAACGTATAACGTATAACGTATAACGTATAACGTATAACGTATAACGTATAACGTATAACGTATAACGTATAACGTATAACGTATAACGTATAACGTATAACGTATAACGCATAACGCATAACGCATAACGTATAACGTATAACGTATAAGGTATAACGTATAACGTATAACGTATAACGTATAACGTATAACGTATAACGTATAACGTATAACGTATAACGTATAACGTATAACGTATAACGTATAACGTATAACGTATAACGTATAACGCATAACGTATAACGTATAACGTGTAACGTATAACGTATAGCGTATAACGTATAACGTATTACATATTACATATAACGTATAACGTATAACGTATAACGTATAACGTATAACGTATAACGTATAACGTATAACGTATAACGTATAACGTATAACGTATAACGTGTGACGTATAATGTATAAGGTATAACGTATAACGTATAACGTATAACGTGTAACGTATAACGTATAACGTGTAACGTATAACGTATAACGTATAACGTATAACGTGTGACGTATAATGTATAAGGTATAACGTATAACGTATAACGTATAACGTGTAACGTATAACGTATAACGTGTAACGTATAACGTATAACGTATAACGTATAACGTATAACGTATAACGTATAACGTATAACGTATAACGTATAACGTATAACGTATAACGTATAACGTATAACGTATAACGTATAACGTATAACGTATAACGTATAACGTATAACGTATAACGTATAACGTATAACGTATAACGTATAACGTATAACGTATAACGTATAACGTATAACGTATAACGTATAACGTATAACGTATAACGTATAACGTATGACGTATCACGTATAAGGTATGACATATAACTTATAGCGTATAACGTATAACGTATAACGTATAACGTATAAAGTATAACGTATAACATATAACGTATGACGTATAACGTATAACGTATATCTTATAACGTATAACGTATAACGTATAACGTATAACGTATAACGTATAACGTATAACGTATAACGTATAACGTATAACCTATAACGTATAACGTATTACGTATAGCGCATAACGTATAACGTATAGCGTATAACGCATAACGTATACCGTATTACGTATAACGTATAACGTCTGACGTATAATGTATAAGGTATAACGTATAACGTATAACGTATAACGTATAACGTATAACGTATAACGTATAACGTATAACGTATAACGTATAACGTATAACGTATAACGTATAACGTATAACGTATAACGTATAACGTATAACGTATAACGTATAACGTATAACGTATAACGTATAACGTATAACGTATAACGTATAACGTATAACGTATAACGTATAACGTATAACGTATGACGTATCACGTATAAGGTATGACCTATAACTTATAGCGTATAACGTATAACGTATAACGTATAACGTATAAAGTATAACGTATAACATATAACGTATGACGTATAACGTATAACGTATAACTTATAACGTATAACGTATAACGTATAACGTATAACGTATAACGTATAACGTATAACGTATAACGTATAACGTATAACGTATAACGTATAACGTATAACGTATAACGTATAACGTATAACGTATAACGTATAACGTATAACGTATAACGTAAAACGTATAACGTATAACGTATAACGTATAACGTATAACGTATAACGTATAACGTATAACGTATAACGTATAACGTATAACGTATAACGTATAACGTATGACGTATCACGTATCACGTATAAGGTATGACCTATAACGTATAACGTATAACGTATAACGTATAACGTATAACGTATAACGTATAACGTATAACGTATAACGTATAACGTATAACGTATAACGTATAACGTATAACGTATAACGTATAACGTATAACGTATAACGTATGACGTATCACGTATAAGGTATGACTTATAACGCATAACGTATAACGTATAACGTATAACGTATAACGTATAACGTATAACGTATAACGTATAACGTATAACGTATAACGTATAACGTATAACGTATAACGTATAACGTATAATGTATAACGTATAACGTATAACGTATAACGTATAACGTATATCCTATAACGCAAGACGTATATCCTATAACGCATAAGGTATAGCGTATATCGCATAACGTATACCGTATAACGTATAACGTATAACGTATAACGTATAACGTATAACGTATAACGTATAACGTATAACGTATAACGTATAACGTATAACGTATAACGTATAACGTATAACGTATAACGTATAACGTATAACGTATAACGTATAACGTATAACGTATAACGTATAACGTATAACGTATAACGTATAACGTATAACGTATAACGTATAACGTATAACGTATAACGTATAACGTATAACGTATAACGTATAACGTATAACGTATAACGTATAACGTATAACGTATATCCTATAACGCATGACGTATATCCTATAACGCATAACCTATAGCGTATAACGTATAACGTATAACGTATAACGTATATCCTATAACGCATGACGTATATCCTATAACGCATAACGTATAGCGTATAACGCATAACGTATACCGTATAACGTATAACGTATAACGTATAACGTATAACGTATAACGTATAACGTATAACGTATAACGTATAACGTATAACGTATAACGTATAACGTATAACGTATAACGTATAACGTATAACGTATAACGTATAACGTATAACGTATAACGTATAACGTATAACGTATAACGTATAACGTATAACGTATAACGTATAACGTATAACGTATAACGTATAACGTATAACGTATAACGTATATCCTATAACGCATGACGTATATCCTATAACGCATAACCTATAGCGTATAACGCATAACCTATACCGTATAACGTATAACGTATAACGTATAACGTATAACGTATAACGTATAACGTATAACGTATAACGTATAACGTATAACGTATAACGTATAACGTATAACGTATAACGTATAACGTATAACGTATAACGTATAACGTATAACGTATAACGTATAACGTATAACGTATAACGTATAACGTATAACGTATAACGTATAACGTATAACGTATAACGTATAACGTATAACGTATAACGTATAACGTATAACGTATAACGTATAACGTATAACGTATAACGTATAACGTATAACGTATAACGTATAACGTATAACGTATAACGTATAACGTATAACGTATAACGTATAACGTATAACGTATAACGTATAACGTATAACGTATAACGTATAACGTATAACGTATAACGTATAACGTATAACGTATAACGTATAACGTATAACGTATAACGTATAACGTATAACGTATAACGTATAACGTATAACGTATAACGTATAACGTATAACGTATAACGTATAACGTATAACGTATAACGTATAACGTATAACGTATAACGTATAACGTATAACGTATAACGTATAACGTATAACGTATAACGTATAACGTATAACGTATAACGTATAACGTATAACGTATAACGTATAACGTATAACGTATAACGTATAACGTATAACGTATAACGTATAACGTATAACGTATAACGTATAACGTATAACGTATAACGTATAACGTATAACGTATAACGTATAACGCATAACGCATAACGCATAACGTATAACGTATAACGTATAACGTATAACGTATAACGTATAACGTATAACGTATAACGTATAACGAATAACGTATAACGTATAACGTATAACGTATAACGAATAACGTATAACGTATAACGTATAACGTATAACGTATAACGAATAACGTATAACGTATAGCGTATAACGTATAACGTATAACGTGTAACGTATTACGTATACGGTTTGACGTATAACGTATAACGTATAACGTATGACGTATCACGTATAAGGTATGACCTATAACGTATAACGTATAACGTATAACGTATAACGTATAACGTATAACGTATAACGTATAACGTATAACGTATAACGTATAACGTATAACGTATAACGTATAACGTATAACGTATAACGTATAACGTATAACGTATAACGTATAACGTATAACGTATAACGTATAACGTATAACGTATAACGTATAACGTATAACGTATAACGTATAACGTATAACGTATAACGTATAACGTATAACGTATAACGTATAACGTATAACGTATAACGTATAACGTATAACGTATAACGTATAACGTATAACGTAAAACGTATAACGTATAACGTATAACGTATAACGTATAACGTATAACGTATAACGTATATCCTATAACGCATGACGTATATCCTATAACGCATGACGTATAGCGTATAACGCATAACGTATACCGTATAACGTATAACGTGTAATGTATAACGTATAACGTATAACGTATAACGTATAACGTATAACGTATAACGTATAACGGATAACGTATAACGTATAACGTATAACGTATAACGTATAACGTATAACGTATAACGTATAACGAATAACGTATAACGTAGAACGTACAACGTATAACGAATAACGTATAACGTATAGCGTATAACGTATAACGTATAACGTATAACGTATAACGTATAACGTATACGGTATAACGTATAACGTATAACGTATAACGTATAACGTATGACGTATCACGTATAAGGTATGACCTATAACGTATAACGTATACCGTATAACGTATAACGTATAACGTATAACGTATAACGTATAACGTATAACGTATAACGTATAACGTATAACGTATAACGTATAACGTATAACGTATAACGTATAACGTATAACGTATAACGTATAACGTATAACGTATAACGTATAACGTATAACGTATAACGTATAACGTATAACGTATAACGTATAACGTATAACGTATAACGTATAACGTATAACGTATAACGTATAACGTATAACGTATAACGTATAACGTATAACGTATAACGTATAACGTATAACGTATAACGTATAACGTATAACGTATAACGTATAACGTATAACGTATAACGTATAACGTATATCCTATAACGCATGACGAATATCCTATAACGCATAACCTATAGCGTATAACGCATAACCTATACCGTATAACGTATAACGTATAACGTATAACGTATAACGTATAACGTATAACGTATAACGTATAACGTATAACGTATAACGTATAACGTATAACGTATAACGTATAACGTATAACGTATAACGTATAACGTATAACGTATAACGTATAACGTATAACGTATAACGTATAACGTATAACGTATAACGTATAACGTATAACGTATAACGTATAACGTATAACGTATAACGTATAACGTATAACGTATAACGTATAACGTATAACGTATAACGTATAACGTATAACGTATAACGTATAACGTATAACGTATAACGCATAACGCATAACGCATAACGCATAACGTATAACGTATTACGTATAACGTATAACGTATAACGTATAACGTATAACGTATAACGTATAACGTATAACGTATAACGTATAACGAATAACGTATAACGTATAACGTATATCCTATAACGCATGACGTATAGCGTATAACGCATAACGTATACCGTATAACGTATAACGTGTAATGTATAACGTATAACGTATAACGTATAACGTATAACGTATAACGTATAACGTATAACGGATAACGTATAACGTATAACGTATAACGTATAACGTATAACGTATAACGTATAACGTATAACGAGTAACGTATAACGTATAACGTACAACGTATAACGAATAACGTATAACGTATAGCGTATAACGTATAACGTATAACGTATAACGTATAACGTATAACGTATACGGTATAACGTATAACGTATAACGTATAACGTATAACGTATGACGTATCACGTATAAGGTATGACCTATAACGTATAACGTATACCGTATAACGTATAACGTATAACGTATAACGTATAACGTATAACGTATAACGTATAACGTATAACGTATAACGTATAACGTATAACGTATAACGTATAACGTATAACGTATAACGTATAACGTATAACGTATAACGTATAACGTATAACGTATAAGGTATGACCTATAACGTATAACGTATAACGTATAACGTATAACGTATAACGTATAACGTATATCGTATAACGTATAACGTATAACGTATAACGTATAACGTATAACGTATAACGTATAACGTATAACGTATAACGTATAACGTATAACGTATAACGTATAACGTATAACGTATAACGTATAACGTATAACGTATAACGTATAACGTATAACGTATAACGTATAACGAATAACGTAAAACGTACAATGTATTACATATTACGTGTAACGTATAACGTGTATCGTGCAACCTATGACGTATAACGTATAACGAATAGCGTATAACGTATAACGTATAACGTATAACGTATAACGTATAACGTATAACGTATAACGTATAACGTATAACGTATAACGAATAACGTATAACGTATAGCGTATAACGTATAACGTATAACGTGTAACGTATTACGTATACGGTTTGACGTATAACGTATAACGTATAACGTATGACGTATCACGTATAAGGTATGACCTATAACGTATAACGTATAACGTATAACGTATAACGTATAACGTATAACGTATAACGTATAACGTATAACGTATAACGTATAACGTATAACGTATAACGTATAACGTATAACGTATAACGTATAACGTATAACGTATAACGTATAACGTATAACGTATAACGTATAACGTATAACGTATAACGTATAACGTATAACGTAAAACGTATAACGTATAACGTATAACGTATAACGTATAACGTATAACGTATAACGTATATCCTATAACGCATGACGTATATCCTATAACGCATGACGTATAGCGTATAACGCATAACGTATACCGTATAACGTATAACGTGTAATGTATAACGTATAACGTATAACGTATAACGTATAACGTATAACGTATAACGTATAACGGATAACGTATAACGTATAACGTATAACGTATAACGTATAACGTATAACGTATAACGTATAACGAATAACGTATAACGTAGAACGTACAACGTATAACGAATAACGTATAACGTATAGCGTATAACGTATAACGTATAACGTATAACGGATAACGTATAACGTATAACGTATAACGTATAACGTATAACGTATAACGTATAACGTATAACGAATAACGTATAACGTAGAACGTACAACGTATAACGAATAACGTATAACGTATAGCGTATAACGTATAACGTATAACGTATAACGTATAACGTATAACGTATACGGTATAACGTATAACGTATAACGTATAACGTATAACGTATGACGTATCACGTATAAGGTATGACCTATAACGTATAACGTATACCGTATAACGTATAACGTATAACGTATAACGTATAACGTATAACGTATAACGTATAACGTATAACGTATAACGTATAACGTATAACGTATAACGTATAACGTATAACGTATAACGTATAACGTATAACGTATAACGTATAACGTATAACGTATAACGTATAACGTATAACGTATAACGTATAACGTATAACGTATAACGTATAACGTATAACGTATAACGTATAACGTATAACGTATAACGTATAACGTATAACGTATAACGTATAACGTATAACGTATAACGTATAACGTATAACGTATAACGTATAACGTATAACGTATAACGTATAACGTATAACGTATATCCTATAACGCATGACGAATATCCTATAACGCATAACCTATAGCGTATAACGCATAACCTATACCGTATAACGTATAACGTATAACGTATAACGTATAACGTATAACGTATAACGTATAACGTATAACGTATAACGTATAACGTATAACGTATAACGTATAACGTATAACGTATAACGTATAACGTATAACGTATAACGTATAACGTATAACGTATAACGTATAACGTATAACGTATAACGTATAACGTATAACGTATAACGTATAACGTATAACGTATAACGTATAACGTATAACGTATAACGTATAACGTATAACGTATAACGTATAACGTATAACGTATAACGTATAACGTATAACGTATAACGCATAACGCATAACGCATAACGCATAACGTATAACGTATTACGTATAACGTATAACGTATAACGTATAACGTATAACGTATAACGTATAACGTATAACGTATAACGTATAACGAATAACGTATAACGTATAACGTATATCCTATAACGCATGACGTATAGCGTATAACGCATAACGTATACCGTATAACGTATAACGTGTAATGTATAACGTATAACGTATAACGTATAACGTATAACGTATAACGTATAACGTATAACGGATAACGTATAACGTATAACGTATAACGTATAACGTATAACGTATAACGTATAACGTATAACGAGTAACGTATAACGTATAACGTACAACGTATAACGAATAACGTATAACGTATAGCGTATAACGTATAACGTATAACGTATAACGTATAACGTATAACGTATACGGTATAACGTATAACGTATAACGTATAACGTATAACGTATGACGTATCACGTATAAGGTATGACCTATAACGTATAACGTATACCGTATAACGTATAACGTATAACGTATAACGTATAACGTATAACGTATAACGTATAACGTATAACGTATAACGTATAACGTATAACGTATAACGTATAACGTATAACGTATAACGTATAACGTATAACGTATAACGTATAACGTATAACGTATAAGGTATGACCTATAACGTATAACGTATAACGTATAACGTATAACGTATAACGTATAACGTATATCGTATAACGTATAACGTATAACGTATAACGTATAACGTATAACGTATAACGTATAACGTATAACGTATAACGTATAACGTATAACGTATAACGTATAACGTATAACGTATAACGTATAACGTATAACGTATAACGTATAACGTATAACGTATAACGTATAACGAATAACGTAAAACGTACAATGTATTACATATTACGTGTAACGTATAACGTGTATCGTGCAACCTATGACGTATAACGTATAACGAATAGCGTATAACGTATAACGTATAACGTATAACGTATAACGTATAACGTATAACGTATAACGTATAACGTATAACGTATAACGAATAACGTATAACGTATAGCGTATAACGTATAACGTATAACGTGTAACGTATTACGTATACGGTTTGACGTATAACGTATAACGTATAACGTATGACGTATCACGTATAAGGTATGACCTATAACGTATAACGTATAACGTATAACGTATAACGTATAACGTATAACGTATAACGTATAACGTATAACGTATAACGTATAACGTATAACGTATAACGTATAACGTATAACGTATAACGTATAACGTATAACGTATAACGTATAACGTATAACGTATAACGTATAACGTATAACGTATAACGTATAACGTATAACGTAAAACGTATAACGTATAACGTATAACGTATAACGTATAACGTATAACGTATAACGTATATCCTATAACGCATGACGTATATCCTATAACGCATGACGTATAGCGTATAACGCATAACGTATACCGTATAACGTATAACGTGTAATGTATAACGTATAACGTATAACGTATAACGTATAACGTATAACGTATAACGTATAACGGATAACGTATAACGTATAACGTATAACGTATAACGTATAACGTATAACGTATAACGTATAACGAATAACGTATAACGTAGAACGTACAACGTATAACGAATAACGTATAACGTATAGCGTATAACGTATAACGTATAACGTATAACGGATAACGTATAACGTATAACGTATAACGTATAACGTATAACGTATAACGTATAACGTATAGCGTATAACGTATAACGTATAACGTGTAACGTATTACGTATACGGTTTGACGTATAACGTATAACGTATAACGTATGACGTATCACGTATAAGGTATGACCTATAACGTATAACGTATAACGTATAACGTATAACGTATAACGTATAACGTATAACGTATAACGTATAACGTATAACGTATAACGTATAACGTATAACGTATAACGTATAACGTATAACGTATAACGTATAACGTATAACGTATAACGTATAACGTATAACGTATAACGTATAACGTATAACGTATAACGTATAACGTAAAACGTATAACGTATAACGTATAACGTATAACGTATAACGTATAACGTATAACGTATATCCTATAACGCATGACGTATATCCTATAACGCATGACGTATAGCGTATAACGCATAACGTATACCGTATAACGTATAACGTGTAATGTATAACGTATAACGTATAACGTATAACGTATAACGTATAACGTATAACGTATAACGGATAACGTATAACGTATAACGTATAACGTATAACGTATAACGTATAACGTATAACGTATAACGAATAACGTATAACGTAGAACGTACAACGTATAACGAATAACGTATAACGTATAGCGTATAACGTATAACGTATAACGTATAACGTATAACGTATAACGTATACGGTATAACGTATAACGTATAACGTATAACGTATAACGTATGACGTATCACGTATAAGGTATGACCTATAACGTATAACGTATACCGTATAACGTATAACGTATAACGTATAACGTATAACGTATAACGTATAACGTATAACGTATAACGTATAACGTATAACGTATAACGTATAACGTATAACGTATAACGTATAACGTATAACGTATAACGTATAACGTATAACGTATAACGTATAACGTATAACGTATAACGTATAACGTATAACGTATAACGTATAACGTATAACGTATAACGTATAACGTATAACGTATAACGTATAACGAATAACGTAAAACGTACAATGTATTACATATTACGTGTAACGTATAACGTGTATCGTGCAACCTATGACGTATAACGTATAACGAATAGCGTATAACGTATAACGTATAACGTATAACGTATAACGTATAACGTATAACGTATAACGTATAACGTATAACGTATAACTTATAACTTATAACGTATAACGTATAGCGTATAACGTATAACGTATAACGTATAACGTATAACGTATAACGTATAACGCATAACGCATAACGTATAACGTATAACGTATAACGTATAACGTATAACGTATAACGTATAACGTATAACGTATAACGTATAACGTATAACGTATAACGAATAACGTATAACGTATAACGTATAACGTATATCCTATAACGCATGACGTATAGCGTATAACGCATAACGTATACCGTATAACGTATAACGTGTAATGTATAACGTATAACGTATAACGTATAACGTATAACGTATAACGTATAACGTATAACGGATAACGTATAACGTATAACGTATAACGTATAACGTATAACGTATAACGTATAACGAATAACGTATAACGTATAACGTACAACGTATAACGAATAACGTATAACGTATAGCGTATAACGTATAACGTATAACGTATAACGTATAACGTATAACGTATACGGTATAACGTATAACGTATAACGTATAACGTATAACGTATGACGTATCACGTATAAGGTATGACCTATAACGTATAACGTATACCGTATAACGTATAACGTATAACGTATAACGTATAACGTATAACGTATAACGTATAACGTATAACGTATAACGTATAACGTATAACGTATAACGTATAACGTATAACGTATAACGTATAACGTA
Source organism: Ptiloglossa arizonensis (assembly GCF_051014685.1). Taxonomy (NCBI): domain Eukaryota; kingdom Metazoa; phylum Arthropoda; class Insecta; order Hymenoptera; family Colletidae; genus Ptiloglossa; species Ptiloglossa arizonensis. Next base: position 343,728 of record NW_027478702.1, on the reverse strand, counting down.
TAACGTATAACGTATAACGTATAACGTATAAGGTATGACCTATAACGTATAACGTATAACGTATAACGTATAACGTATAACGTATAACGTATAACGTATAACGTATAACGTATAACGTATAACGTATAACGTATAACGTATAACGTATAACGTATAACGTATAACGTATAACGTATAACGTATAACGTATAACGTATAACGTATAACGTATAACGTATAACGTATAACGTATAACGTATAACGTATAACGAATAACGTAAAACGTACAATGTATTACATATTACGTGTAACGTATAACGTGTATCGTGCAACCTATGACGTATAACGTATAACGAATAGCGTATAACGTATAACGTATAACGTATAACGTATAACGTATAACGTATAACGTATAACGTATAACGTATAACGTATAACTTATAACTTATAACGTATAACGTATAGCGTATAACGTATAACGTATAACGTATAACGTATAACGTATAACGTATAACGTATAACGTATAACGTATAACGTATAACGTATAACGTATAACGTATAACGTATATCGTATAACGTATAACGTATAACGTATAACGTATAACGTATAACGTATAACGTAAAACGTATAACGTATAACGTATAACGTATAACGTATAACGTATGACGTATCACGTATAAGGTATGACCTATAACGTATAACGTATAACGTATAACGTATAACGTATAACGTATAACGTATAACGTATAACGTATAACGTATAACGTATAACGTATAACGTATAACGTATAACGTATAACGTATAACGTATAACGTATAACGTATAACGTATAACGTATATCCTATAACGCATGACGTATATCCTATAACGCATAACGTATAGCGTATAACGCATAACGTATACCGTATAACGTATAACGTATAACGTATAACGTATAACGTATAACGTATAACGTATAACGTATAACGTATAACGTATAACGTATAACGTATAACGTATAACGTATAACGTATAACGTATAACGTATAACGTATAACGTATAACGTATAACGTATAACGTATAACGTATAACGTATAACGTATAACGTATAACGTATAACGTATAACGTATAACGTATAACGTATAACGTATAACGTATAACGTATAACGTATAACGTATAACGTATAACGTATAACGTATAACGTATAACGTATAACGTATAACGTATAACGTATAACGTATAACGTATAACGTATAACGTATAAAGTATAACGTATAACGTATAACGTATATCCTATAACGCATGACGTATATCCTATAACGCATAACGTATAGCGTATAACACATAACGTATACCGTATAACGTATAACGTATAACGTATAACGTATAACGTATAACGTATAACGTATAACGTATAACGTATAACGTATAACGTATAACGTATAACGTATAACGTATAACGTATAACGTATAACGTATAACGTATAACGTATAACGTATAACGTATAACGTATAACGTATAACGTATAACGTATAACGTATAACGTATAACGTATAACGTAAAACGTATAACGTATAACGTATAACATATAACGTATAACGTATAACTTATAACGTATATCGTATAACGTATAGCGTATAACGTATAACGTATAACGTATAACGTATAACGTATAACGTATAACGTATAACGTATAACGTATAACGTACCACGTATAACGTATAACGTATAACGTTTAACGTATAACGTATAACGTATAACGTATAACGTATAACGTATAACGTATAACGTATAACGTATAACGTACAACGTATAACGTATAACGTAAAACGTGTAACGTATAACGTATAACGTATAACGTATAACGTATAACGTATATCGTATCACTTATAACGTATAACGTATAACGTATAACGTATAGCGTATAACGTATAACGTATAACGTATAGCGTATAACGTATAACGTATAACGTATAGCGTATAACGTATAACGTATAACGTATAACGTATAACGTATAAGGTATGACTTATAACGTATAACGTATAACGTATAACGTATAACGTATAACGTATATCGTATCACTTATAACGTATAACGTATAACGTATAACGTATAACGTATAACGTATAATGTATAACGTATAACGTATAACGTATAACGTATAACGTATAACGTATAACGTATAACGTATAACGTATAACGTATAACGTATAACGTATAACGTATAACGTATAACGTATAACGTATAACGTATAACGTATAACGTATAACGTATAACGTATAACGTATAACGTATAACGTATAACGTATAACGTATAACGTATAACGTATAACGTATAACGTATAAGGTATGACTTATAACGTATAACGTATAACGTATAACGTATAACGTATAACGTATAACGTATAACGTATAACGTATAACGTATAACGTGTAACGTATAACGTGTAACGTATAACGTATAACGTATAACCTATAACGTATAACATATAACGTATAACGTATAACGTATAACGTATAACGTATAACGTATAACGTATAACGTATAACGTATAACGAATAACGTAAAACGTACAACGTATTATATTACATATTACGTGTAACGTATAACGTGTATCGTGTAACCTATGACGTATAACGTATAACGAATAGCGTATAACGTATAACGTATAACGTATAACGTATAACGTATAACGTATAACGTATAACGTATAACGTATAACGTATAACGTATAACGAATAACGTAAAACGTACAACGTATTATATTACATATTACGTGTAACGTATAACGTGTATCGTGTAACCTATGACGTATAACGTATAACGAATAGCGTATAACGTATAACGTATAACGTATAACGTATAACGTATAACGTATAACGTATAACGTATAACGTATAACGTATAACGTATAACGTATAACGTATAACGTATAACGTATAACTTATAACTTATAACGTATAACGTATAGCGTATAACGTATAACGTATAACGTATAACGTATAACGTATAACGTATAACGTATAACGTATAACGTATAACGTATAACGTATAACGTATAACGTATAACGTATAACGTATAACGTATAACGTATAACGTATAACGTATAACGTATAACGTATAACGTATAACGTATAACGTATAACGTATAACGTATAACGTATAACGTATAACGTATAACGTATAACGTATAACGTATAACGTATAACGTATAAGGTATAATGTATAACGTATAACGTATAACGTATAGCGTATAACGCATAACGTATACCGTATTACGTATAACGTATAACGTGTGACGTATAACGTATAACGTATAACGTATAACGTATAACGTATAACATATAACGTATAACGTATAACGTATAACGTATAACGTATAACGTATAACGTATAACGTATAACGTATAACGTATAACGTATAGCGTATAACGTATAACGTATAACGTATAACGTGTAACGTATAACGTATAACGTGTGACGTATAATGTATAAGGTATAACGTATAACGTATAACGTATAACGTGTAACGTATAACGTATAACGTATAACGTATAACGTATACCGTATAACGTATAACGTATAACGTATAACGTATAACGTATAACGTATAACGTATAACGTATAACGTATAACGTATAACGTATATCGTATAACGCATAACGTATAGCGAATAACGTATAACGTATAACGTATAACGTATAACGTATAACGTATAACGTATAACGTATAACGTATAACGTATAACGTATAACGTATAACGTATAACGTATAACGTATAACGTATATCGTATAACGTATAACGCATAACGTCTAACGTATGACATATCACGTATAAGGTATGACCTATAACGTATAACGTATAACGTATAACGTATAACGTATAACGTATAACGTATAACGTATAGGGTATAACGTATAACGTATAACGTATAACCTATAACGTATTACGTATATCCTATAACGTATAACGTATAACGTATAACGTATAACGTATAACGTATAACCTATAACGTATAACGTATAACGTATAACGTATAACGTATAACGTATAACGTATAACGTATATCGTATAACGTATAACGTATAACGTATAACGTATAACGTATAACGTATAACGTATAACGTATAACGTATAACGTATAACGTATAACGTAAAACGTATAACATATATCCTATAACGCATAACGTATATCGTATAACGCATGACGTATAGCGAATAACGCATAACGTATAACGTATAACGTATAACGTATAACGTATAACGTATAACGTATAACGTATAACGTATAACGTATAACGTATAACGTATAACGTATAACGTATAACGTATAACGTATAACGTATAACGTATGCTCACGGTGAGCGACGGGGAGGAGGACCTCAGGGACGAGGATACGGCCCATGTATCGGCCCGTATTGCCTCGTCCCTGAGGTCTATTGAGAAGGTGGCCGCCACCTCGCGGGGGCTGACTACAGCCTCCGCGAGGTCGGTTGGCCAGGCCGCGACGGAGGCGCGGAGGGCTCTCCAGGAGTTGGGACGACGTGTCCCAGCTGCCTTGGAGTACACGAACGCCCAATTGAGGCAGCGTGTGGAGGCTCTGAAAGACGAGCTTGCGTGCTCGCGGAGGGAGACGGACGCCCTTAGGAGGCGCCCTCATCCGGGGCCGACGGGCGACTGCACGTGTGGGAGGGGGAAGGCGGGAGCTCCCCCCACACCAGCGACGTCCATGAGGAGCTCGATGCGGCCATGATGGCCGTCATCCGCGGCGAAATCCGGGCGGCGCTTCGCCCCAAGGGCGGAGCGCCGGCGGGACCGAGGACCGGGCCCGGGAAACAACCGGGGGGCGGGGGACCGCAGGGGGGGACCATCGCGGTTCCGGGCCCTGCGGCAAAGACGAAGGGCAAGGGTGCCGTGGTGGGGGCGACGGCGGGGGCACAAATGCCTCCGCCGCCGCCCCCATCCGGTCCCTTGTGGACCGAGGTCCTGGGCCGAAGGGCGGGAAGGACGGCGAGGAGGGCGGCCCGGGTGCCGCCGCCTCCCCCGCCGGTTGCCCCGAAGAGGGACGGAAAGGCGGGGAGGGCGAAGCCCCGTCTGGGACGCCCCCCTTCAACGGCAGCAGTCATGCTGACCGTCCCGTTGGGGGGGGGGGGCGTCTCCTACGGGGAGGTGATGGCAGCGGCCAAGGAAAAGATATCCTTGGCCGCACTCGCCATCGAGTCGGTCCGCCCGAGATGGGCGGTGACGGGGGCGCTCATGCTGCGCGTGAGCGGCCCCGACAACGCAGCCAGGGCGGACCGACTGGCCGAAAAGCTGGGCGAGGCCTTGGCACCCCGGGGTGTCAGGGTCGCCCGGCCCACAAAGAGCGCGGAGCTGCGCGTTTGTGGGCTGGACGACTCGGTCACCCGGGAGGAGGTGGCCAGGGCGCTGGCCCAGGCCGGTGGCTGCTCTGAGGGGGACATCCGGACCGGGGAGGTCCGGCGGTCCTCCACCGGCCTGGGAGCGGTGTGGGCACGGTGCCCTCTTCCGGCTGCCCGGAAGTTAGAAGCAGTCGGGAGGATCGTGGTGGGGTGGGTGTCGGCGAGGATCGAGGTCCTCGCCCAACGCCCACTCCAGTGCTACCGCTGTCTGGAGACGGGCCATGTCAGGCAGCGGTGCACCTCCGCGGTGGACCGCAGCGGTACTTGTTACCGCTGCGGTGCCGAAGGCCACCGCGCGAGCCACTGCGCGGCGGCCCCCAAGTGCCCGCTGTGTGCGGACATGGGGAGACCAGCCGCGCACCGAATGGGGGGGAAGCAATGTACCCCCCCATCCCGACGAGGGCAGAGGAGAGGGGCGCCGGGGCCGCTCCCGGCGCCGGTGAGAGCGGCCCCAGCTGCGAGCGCCGCGGCGCCCGCGGACCTGGCCGCGACCGACGCGACGGTCGCAAGGAAGAGGTCGGAGGCGGCGACGGCGTTGGTGTCCGCGATGGAGGTGGACATCGGCCCCGCCGCCGTCCTCACGGAGGTGCCACCAGGAGGCGGTGAGGAGGCCATCAAATAATGGCTCCCCGCCTCCTCCTGCAGGCCAACCTCAACCACTGCCGTGCAGCGCAGGACCTGATGTGTCAGACGCTGGCGGAGTGGGGGGGTGGTCTGGCAGTCGCCGCCGAGCCGTACCGCGTCCCCGACCATCCGCATTGGATGGGGGATGCGGCCGGCTTGGTGGCGGCTGTGTGGCAGGGCGGTGACGGGTCCCCTCCGTTCTCCTTACTGGAGAACGGGGCGGGATTCGTCGCCGTCCAGTGGGGGGGAGTCGCCGTGGTGGGGTGCTACGTTTCGCCCAACTGCGGCCTTGCTGCCTTCGAGCAGTACTTGGCCGGGGTGGGGGCGTGCCTCACAAGGATTGCGCCCCGGCCGGTGCTGGTCCTGGGGGACTTCAATGCCTGGTCTGTGGCATGGGGGTCCCCCAGGACCAATCGGAGGGGCGAGGCTCTGGGCGACTGGGCGGCGGGCTTCGACCTCCGGTTGATTAACCGGGGGTCGGAGCTGACGTGCGTGCGGCGCGGGGGAGGGTCCATAGTGGATTTGACGTTTGGATCCCCCGGCGCCGCGCGTATGGTGTCCGGGTGGGACGTGGTGGTGGGGGAGGAGACATTATCGGACCACCGGTATATCCGCGTGGTCTTGACCTCCCCCGAGGCCGCCGCGGCCCCGCACCGACACCTCCGCCCGGGAGCGGGTAGCGCCCCACCACCACCACGCAGATGGGCGCTTCGGCGCCTTGACAAGGACGTCCTGGTGGCAGCCGCTCTGGCCGAAACCTGGCCTCGACGGGAGACCAGGCTGCCCGACCTGGAGGGGGCCGTGGCTCGGCTCGGGAGCGCCGTCGCGCGCATTTGCGACGCGGCGATGCCCCGGGCCGGGCCGCGGTCTCCTCGTCGGGCGGTGTACTGGTGGTCGGGCGAAATCGGGGAATTGCGGACAGCATGCGTCCGGGCCCGACGCCAGTACACCCGCGCGCGTCGTCGGGCCGGACGGAACGGCGACGACGGCGCGCGGGCTAGGGCGGCGGAACTGTACGAGTCCTATCGCGCGGGAAAGAGGGCTCTGCAGGTCGCCATCAAACGGGCCAAGGCCCAGAGCTGGAAGGAGCTCCTCGAGACCCTCGAGCGGGATCCATGGGGGCGCCCATACCGGATAGTTCTGAATAAACTCCGGCCATGGGCGCCCCCGATCACCGAGGGTCTCGACCCCCAGCTCTTGAGGGACGTGGTCGACACGCTCTTCCCGATCGTGGGGGAGAGCGGGCCACGTCCCTCTGCGGACCCGACCACCTGGTCCGCGGAGCTGGGGGTCTCGGCTGGGGAGCTAGCCGCGGCCATCCGAAGACTCGGGGCGAAGGATACTGCCCCGGGTCCTTCGGGAGTGCCCGGCCGAGTCTTGGTCTTGGCCGCGGACGTCCTGGGTGACGGCCTCCGGGAGCTATTCGACCGCTGCCTGGAGGCCGGGCGATTCCCCTCCGCATGGAAGGTGGCCCGAATGGTCCTCCTCCGGAAAGAGGGTAGGCCCGCGGACTCTCGGTCAGCGTACCGGCCGATTTGCCTGCTCGTCGATGTGGGCAAGCTCCTAGAAAGAGTCGTGGCGGCCCGCATCGTCGGGCACCTGTCGCGGGGTGGGCCCGGGCTGGCGGAGTGCCAGTTCGGGTTCCGGGAGGGCCGGTCGACGATCGACGCGATTCGACGCGTCCGGTCCCTCTCGGCCTCGGCGGTCTCCCGGGGTGGGGTGGCATTGGCGGTGTCCTTGGACATCGCCAATGCGTTTAACACCCTACCCTGGGCGGCGATTAGGCGGGGGCTTGAGGAACATCGAGTCCCCGCCTACCTTAGGGCAGTCGTCGAGGACTACCTCCGCGACAGGTGGATCGAGTATCCGGGCCGGTGCGGGACGGAGAGGAGAGCGGTGTACTCCGGGGTTCCGCAGGGGTCGGTGTTAGGACCCCTGCTGTGGAACCTCGGGTACGACACCGTCCTGCGGGCCGAAGACCTCCCCGACGGCGTCAGTCTGACATGTTACGCGGACGACACCTTGTTGTTGGCCGTCGGGGGGGACTGGAGGGGGGCTGTTCGGGCCGCCGAGGACGGTGTCCGGCGCGTCGTCTCCCGGATCAGGGGGATCGGTTTGGAGGTGGCTCTCCACAAAACCGAGGTACTCGGGATGTATAGACCCCGGGGAGAGCCGCCTCCCCCCCTGATCCGGGTGGGTGAGACAGACGTCGAGGTGAGGTCTCAGATGAAATATCTGGGACTTCACCTCGACAGCCACTGGCGCTTCGAGGGCCATTTCCGGGCCCTGGCCCCGCGGTTGGAGAGGATAGTTGGCGCTTTGGGCCGTATCCTCCCCAACCTGCGGGGCCCGAGTGACCGGGTTCGCCGCCTCTACGCGGGAATGGTCCACTCGGTGGCCCTATACGGGGCCCCCGTTTGGGCGGGCGACCTGGCCGCCTCCCGGCGCAGCAAGGTATTGCTGCGCCGGGTTCAAAGGCGGCTTGCACTGCGGATCGCCCGGGGGTACCGGACCGTTTCGTATGAGGCGGCGAGCGTCCTGTCAGGGCTACCCCCGGCGGACTTGATCGCGGGCGCGCATGCGGCTTTCTACGAGGGGCGCATGCGCGCCCGCGAGGATGGGGTGGTCCTGGCGGGCTGCGAGGTGGAGGCCCTGAGGCGCCAGGCCCGGGAGTCCATGCTGCAGCTTTGGCAGCAGCGGCTGGCCGAGCCGTTGTTCGGCCAGAGGACTGTCCGGGCTATCCGGCCGGTCCTGTTTGAGTGGCTGGGTAGGCGCTTCGGCTCACTCACCTACCGGTTGGTGCAGGTGCTGTCCGGGCACGGATGCTTCGGTCAGTACCTGTGCCGGATCGGTGTGGAAGAGGCGGCGCGCTGCTGGCACTGTCCAGCGGACGAGGACACGGCGCAACACACCCTCGAGGTGTGTCCGGCCTGGGGGGTGGGGCGCCGTGTCCTCACGGCCGTGATTGGGGCGGACCTATCGCTGCCGGGCGTGGTACAGGCCATGCTCGGCAGCGAGACGAAGTGGCGGGCCGTGGCCTCCTTCTGCGAGGAGGTAATCTCGCGGAAGGAGGCCGCGAGCCGCATTCGCGAGAGCGGGAGACCGCGAGCGAGGCCTCGTCCGAGGCCGGGGGCGGGTGGGCCTCCGGAAGGGCTGGGGAGGCCACCCTGAGAGCGGCGGGCGGGGGTGCGTAGCCCTTGAGGCTCGTGCCACCGCCCGTCGTCTGAGGGGTGGGAGGAATAAGGGACGGCGACGCTCTCGAGGGCGGAGAGGCCACAGCCGCCCTCGGGAGCGTACGAGCCGGGGTGCGGCCGCGCCGACGGCACGGTCCCAGGGCCGTGCCTCCGGCGCGGCTATGGGGGCCGTGGGCGGTCGCGAGTGTGGGACTCGCGGCCGCCCTCGGGCGGCCCCCGGGAGTGGGACGTCGGAGCAGTGTGGCCCTGCTCCGACGTCGGGCGCCAGAGCGCCGAGGAGAAAACAGGGAAGGGAGGGTGAAGTACCCCCTCCCTTCCCTGGAACGGGAGGACACGGGCGCGAGAGCCCTGCACGGGGGAGCACCTGATGTTATGATGTCTTCGGTCCCAGGTGCTCCCCCTGCATAGTGCGAGGATGGCCACCGTGGTGGGTTTTAGTGGGTAGGTCCCGCGCCCGATGGGTTTCCTTCCGGGCGCGGGGAATCCCACACTCCCCCCGCCCCTCCCCAGGCGGCGGGGGGGTCTTTCGAAGATTTCCCCCACGTTAATAAAAAAAAAAAAAAAAATACGTTATACGTTACACGTTATACGTTATACGTTATACGTTATATGTTATACGTTATACGTTATACGTTAAACGTTATACGTTATACGTTATACGTTATACGTTATTCGTTATACGTTATACGTTGTACGTTATTCGTTATACGTTATACGTTATACGTTATACGTTATACGTTATACGTTACTCGTTATGCGTAATATGTAATACGTTTTACGTTTTACGGTATTCGTCATACGTTATACGTTATACGTTATACGTTATACGTAATACGTTATACGTTATACGTTATACGTTATACGTTATACGTTATACGTTATACGTTATACGTTATACGTTCTACGTTATACGTTATACGTTATACGTTATACGTTATACGTTATACGTTATACGTTATACGTTATTCGTTATACGTTATACGTTATACGTTATACGTTATACGTTATACGTTATACGTTATAAGTTATACGTTATACGTTATACGTTATACGTTATACGTTATACGTTATACATTATGCGTTATACGCTATACGTAATGCGTTATAGGTCATACCTTATACGTGATACGTCATACGTTATACGTTATACGTTATACGTTATACGTTATACGTTATACGTTATACGTTATACGTTATACGTTGTACGTCATACGTTATATGTAATATGTAATACGTTATACGTTATACGCTATACGTTATACGTTACACGTTATACGTTATACATTACACGTTATACGTTATACGTTATGCGTTATACGTTATGCGTTATACGTTATACGTTATACGTTATACGTTATACGTTATACGTTATACGTTATACGTTATACGTTATACGTTATACGTTGTACGTTATACGTTATACGTTATACGATATACGTTATACGTTATACGTTGTACGTTGTACGTTATACGTTTTACGTTATACGTTGTACGTTATACGTTATGCGTTATACGTTATACGTTGTACGTTATACGTTAAACGTTAGACGTTACATTTTATACGTTATACGTTGTACGCTATACGTTATACGTTATACGTTATACGTTATGCGTTATAGGATATACGTTATACGTGATACGTTGTACGTTATACGTTATACGTTATACGTTATACGTTACACGTTATACGTTACACGTTATACGTTATACGTTATACGTTATACGTTATACCTTGTACGTTATACGTTATACGTTATACGTTATACGTTATTCGTTATACGTTATACGTTATACGTTATACGTTATACGTTATACGTTATACGTTATACGTTATACGTTAAACGTTATACGTTATACGTTATACGTTATACGTTATACGTTATGCGTTATACGTTATGCGTTATACGTTATACGTTATACGTTATACGTTATACGTTATACGTTATACGTTATACGTTATACGTTATACGTTATACGTTATACGTTATACGTTATACGTTATACGTTATACGTTATACGTTATACGATATACGTTGTACGTTATACGTTATACGTTATACGTTATACGTTATTCGTTATACGCTATACGTTATACGTTATACGTTATACGTTATACGTTATACGTTATACGTTATACGTTATACGTTAAACGTTATACGTTATACGTTATACGTTACACGTTATACGTTATACATTACACGTTATACGTTATACGTTATGCGTTATACGTTATGCGTTATACGTTATACGTTATACGTTATACGTTATACGTTATACGTTATACGTTATACGTTATACGTTATACGTTATACGTTGTACGTTATACGTTATACGTTATACGATATACGTTATACGTTATACGTTGTACGTTGTACGTTATACATTATACGTTATACGCTATACGTAATGCGTTATAGGTCATACCTTATACGTGATACGTCATACGTTATACGTTATACGTTATACGTTATACGTTATACGTTATACGTTATACGTTATACGTTGTACGTCATACGTTACATGTAATATGTAATACGTTATACGTTATACGCTATACGTTATACGTTACACGTTATACGTTATACATTACACGTTATACGTTATACGTTATGCGTTATACGTTATGCGTTATACGTTATACGTTATACGTTATACGTTATACGTTATACGTTATACGTTATACGTTATACGTTATACGTTATACGTTGTACGTTATACGTTATACGTTATACGATATACGTTATACGTTATACGTTGTACGTTGTACGTTATACGTTTTACGTTATACGTTGTACGTTATACGTTATGCGTTATACGTTATACGTTGTACGTTATACGTTAAACGTTAGACGTTACATTTTATACGTTATACGTTGTACGCTATACGTTATACGTTATACGTTATACGTTATGCGTTATAGGATATACGTTATACGTGATACGTTGTACGTTATACGTTATACGTTATACGTTATACGTTACACGTTATACGTTACACGTTATACGTTATACGTTATACGTTATACGTTATACCTTGTACGTTATACGTTATACGTTATACGTTATACGTTATTCGTTATACGTTATACGTTATACGTTATACGTTATACGTTATACGTTATACGTTATACGTTATACGTTAAACGTTATACGTTATACGTTATACGTTATACGTTATACGTTATGCGTTATACGTTATGCGTTATACGTTATACGTTATACGTTATACGTTATACGTTATACGTTATACGTTATACGTTATACGTTATACGTTATACGTTATACGTTATACGTTATACGTTATACGTTATACGTTATACGTTATACGATATACGTTGTACGTTATACGTTATACGTTATACGTTATACGTTATTCGTTATACGCTATACGTTATACGTTATACGTTATACGTTATACGTTATACGTTATACGTTATACGTTATACGTTAAACGTTATACGTTATACGTTATACGTTATACGTTATACGTTATACGTTATACGTTATACGTTATACGTTATACGTTATACGTTATACGTTATACGTTATACGTTATACGTTATACGTTATACGTTATACGTTATACGTTATACGTTATACGTTATACGTTATACGTTATACGTTATACGTTATACGTTATACGTTATACGTTATACGTTATACGTTATACGTTAGACGTTATAGGTTATACGTAATACGTAATACGTTATACGTTATACGTTATACGTTGCACGTTATACGTTATACGATATACGTTATAAGTTATACGTTATACGTTATACGTTATACGTTATACGTTATACGTTATACGTTATACGTTATACGTTATACGTTATACGTTATACGTTATACGTTATACGTTATACGTTATACGTTATACGTTATACGTTATACGTTATACGTTATACGTTATACGTTATACGTTATACGTTATAAGTTATACGTTATACGATATACGTTATACGTTATACGTTATACATTATGCGTTATACGCTATACGTAATGCGTTATAGGTCATACCTTATACGTGATACGTCATACGTTATACGTTATACGTGATACGTTATACGTTATACGTTATACGTTATACGTTGTACGTTATACGTTATATGTAATATGTAATACGTTATACGTTATACGCTATACGTTATACGTTACACGTTATACGTTATACGTTATACGTTATATGTTATACGTTATACGTTATACGTTAAACGTTATACGTTATACGTTATACGTTATACGTTATTCGTTATACGTTATACGTTGTACGTTATTCGTTATACGTTATACGTTATACGTTATACGTTATACGTTATACGTTACTCGTTATGCGTAATATGTAATACGTTTTACGTTTTACGGTATTCGTCATACGTTATACGTTATACGTTATACGTTATACGTTATACGTTATACGTTATACGTTATACGTTATACGTTATACGTTATACGTTATGCGTTATACGCTATACGTTATGCGTTATAGGATATACGTTATACGTTACACGTTATACGTTATACGTTATACGTTATACGTTATACGTTATGCGTTATACGTTATGCGTTATACGTTATACGTTATACGTTATGCGTTGTACGTTATACGTTATACGTTATACGTTATACGTTATTCGTTATACGTTATACGTTACACGTTATACGTTATACGTTATACGTTATGCGTTATAGGATATACGTTATACTTTATACGTTATACGTTATACGTTATACGTTATACGTTATACGTTATACGTTATACGTTATACGTTATACGTTATACGTTATACGTTATACGTTATGCGTTATACGTTATACGTTATACGTTATACGTTATACGTTATACGTTATACGTTATACGTTATACGTTATACGTTATACGTTATACGTTATACGTTATACGTTATACGTTATACGTTATACGTTATACGTTATACGTTATAGGTTAAACGTTATACGTTATACGTTATACGTTATACGATATACGTTATACGTTAAACGTTGTACGTTATACGTTATACGTTATACGTTATACGTTATACGTTATACGTTAAACGTTATACGTTATACGTTATACGGTATACGTTATACGTTATACGTTGGACGTTACAGGTTAAACGTAATACGTTATACGTTATACGTTATGCGTTATACGTTATACGTTATACGTTATACGTTAGACGTTATAGGTTATACGTAATACGTAATACGTTTTACGTTATACGTTATACGTTACACGTTATACCTTATACGTTATACGTTAAAAGTTATACGTTATACGTTATACGTTATACGTTATACGTTATACGTTATGCGTTATACGCTATACGTTATGCGTTATAAGTCATACCTTATACGTGATACGTCATACGTTATACGTTATACGTTATACGTTATTCGTTATACGTTATACGTTGTACGTTATTCGTTATACGTTATACGTTATACGTTATACGTTATACGTTATACGTTACTCGTTATGCGTAATATGTAATACGTTTTACGTTTTACGGTATTCGTCATACGTTATACGTTATACGTTATACGTTATACGTTATACGTTATACGTTATACGTTATACGTTATACGTTATACGTTATACGTTATGCGTTATACGCTATACGTTATGCGTTATAGGATATACGTTATACGTTACACGTTATACGTTATACGTTATACGTTATACGTTATACGTTATGCGTTATACGTTATGCGTTATACGTTATACGTTATACGTTATGCGTTGTACGTTATACGTTATACGTTATACGTTATACGTTATTCGTTATACGTTATACGTTACACGTTATACGTTATACGTTATACGTTATGCGTTATAGGATATACGTTATACTTTATACGTTATACGTTATACGTTATACGTTATACGTTATACGTTATACGTTATACGTTATACGTTATACGTTATACGTTATACGTTATACGTTATACGTTATACGTTATACGTTATACGTTATACGTTATACGTTATACGTTATACGTTATACGTTATACGTTATACGTTATACGTTATACGTTATACGTTATACGTTATACGTTATACGTTATACGTTATACGTTATACGTTATACGTTATACGTTATACGTTATACGTTATACGTTATACGTTATACGATATACGTTGTACGTTATACGTTATACGTTATACGTTATACGTTATTCGTTATACGCTATACGTTATACGTTATACGTTATACGTTATACGTTATACGTTATACGTTATACGTTATACGTTATACGTTAAACGTTATACGTTATACGTTATACGTTATACGTTATACGTTATGCGTTATACGTTATACGTTATACGTTATACGTTATACGTTATACGTTATACGTTATACGTTATACGTTAGACGTTATAGGTTATACGTAATACGTAATACGTTATACGTTATACGTTATACGTTGCACGTTATACGTTATACGATATACGTTATAAGTTATACGTTATACGTTATACGTTATACGTTATACGTTATACGTTATACGTTATACGTTATACGTTATACGTTATACGTTATACGTTA
Source organism: Ptiloglossa arizonensis (assembly GCF_051014685.1). Lineage (NCBI taxonomy): Eukaryota > Metazoa > Arthropoda > Insecta > Hymenoptera > Colletidae > Ptiloglossa > Ptiloglossa arizonensis. The sequence goes on along the minus strand of NW_027478702.1, from coordinate 327,969 downwards.
TACGTTATACGTTATACGTTATACGTTATACGTTATACGTTAAACGTTATACGTTATACGTTATACGTTATACGATATACGTTATACGTTAAACGTTGTACGTTATACGTTATACGTTATACGTTATACGTTATACGTTATACGTTATACGTTAAACGTTATACGTTATACGTTATACGTTATACGTTATACGTTATGCGTTATACGTTATACGTTATACGTTATACGTTATACGTTATACGTTATACGTTATACGTTATACGTTATACGTTATACGTTATACGTTATACGTTATACGTTAAACGTTATACGTTATACGTTATACGTTATACGATATACGTTATACGTTAAACGTTGTACGTTATACGTTATACGTTATACGTTATACGTTATACGTTATACGTTAAACGTTATACGTTATACGTTATACGTTATACGTTATACGTTATACGTTATACGTTATACGTTATACGTTATACGTTATACGTTATACGTTATACGATATACGTTGTACGTTATACGTTATACGTTATACGTTATACGTTATACGTTATACGTTATACGTTATACGTTATACGTTAAACGTTATACGTTATACGTTATACGTTATACGTTATACGTTATGCGTTATACGTTATACGTTATACGTTATACGTTATACGTTATACGTTATACGTTATACGTTATACGTTATACGTTATACGTTATACGTTATACGTTATACGTTAAACGTTATACGTTATACGTTATACGTTATACGATATACGTTATACGTTAAACGTTGTACGTTATACGTTATACGTTATACGTTATACGTTATACGTTATACGTTAAACGTTATACGTTATACGTTATACGTTATACGTTATACGTTATACGTTATACGTTATACGTTATACGTTATACGTTATACGTTATACGTTATACGTTATACGTTATACGTTATACGTTATACGTTATACGTTATACGTTGTACGTTATGCGTTAAACGTTATACGTTATACGATATACGTTATACGTTATACGTTATGCGTTATAGGATATACGTTATACGTTATACGTTATACGTTATACGTTATACGTTATACGTTATACGTTATACGTTATACGTTATACGTTATACGTTATACGTTATACGTTATACGTTATACGTTATACGTTATACGTTATACGTTATACGTTATACGTTATACGTTATACGTTATACGTTATACGTTATACGTTATACGTTATACGTTATACGTTATACGTTATACGTTATACGTTATACGTTATACGTTATACGTTATACGTTATACGTTATACGTTATACGTTATACGTTATACGTTATACGTTTTACGTTTTACGTTATACGTTATACGTTATACGTTATACGTTATACGTTATACGTTATACGTTATACGTTATACGTTATACGTTATACGTTATACGTTATACGTTATACGTTATACGTTATACGTTATACGTTATACGTTATACGTTATACGTTATACGTTATACGTTATACGTTATACATTATACGTTATACGTTATACGTTATACGTTACTCGTTATGCGTAATATGTAATACGTTTTACGTTTTACGGTATTCGTCATACGTTATACGTTATACGTTATACGTTATACGTTATACGTTATACGTTATACGTTATACGTTATACGTTATACGTTATGCGTTATACGCTATACTTTATGCGTTACAGGATATACGTTATACGTTACACGTTATACGTTATACGTTATACGTTATACGTTATACGTTATGCGTTATACGTTATGCGTTATACGTTATACGTTATACGTTATGCGTTGTACGTTATACGTTATACGTTATACGTTATACGTTATTCGTTATACGTTATACGTTACACGTTATACGTTATACGTTATACGTTATGCGTTATAGGATATACGTTATACGTTATACGTTATACGTTATACGTTATACGTTATACGTTATACGTTATACGTTATACGTTATACGTTATACGTTATACGTTATACGTTATACGTTATACGTTATACGTTATACGTTATACGTTATACGTTATACGTTATACGTTATACGTTATACGTTATACGTTATACCTTATACGTAATACGTTATACGTTATACGTTATACGTTATACGTTATACGTTATACGTTATACGATATACGTTGTACGTTATACGTTATACGTTATACGTTATACGTTATTCGTTATACGTTATTCGTTATACGTTATACGTTATACGTTATACGTTATACGTTATACGTTATACGTTATACGTTAAACGTTATACGTTATACGTTATACGTTATACGTTATACGTTATACGTTATACGTTATGCGTTATACGTTATGCGTTATACGTTATACGTTATACGTTATACGTTATACGTTATACGTTATACGTTATACGTTATACGTTATACGTTATACGTTATACGTAATACGTAATACGTTATACGTTACACGTTATACGTTGCACGTTATACGTTATACGATATACGTTATAAGTTATACGTTATACGTTATACGTTATACGTTATACGTTATACGTTATACGTTATACGTTATACGTTATACGTTATACGTTATACGTTATACGTTATTCGTTATACGTTATACGTTATACGTTATACGTTATACGTTATACGTTATACGTTATAAGTTATACGTTATACGTTATACGTTATACGTTGTACATTATGCGTTATACGCTATACGTAATGCGTTATAGGTCATACCTTATACGTGATACGTCATACGTTATACGTTATACGTTATACGTTATACGTTATACGTTATACGTTATACGTTATACGTTGTACGTCATACGTTATATGTAATATGTAATACGTTATACGTTATACGCTATACGTTATACGTTACACGTTATACGTTATACATTACACGTTATACGTTATACGTTATGCGTTATACGTTATGCGTTATACGTTATACGTTATACGTTATACGTTATACGTTATACGTTATACGTTATACGTTATACGTTATACGTTATACGTTATACGTTGTACGTTATACGTTATACGTTATACGATATACGTTATACGTTATACGTTGTACGTTGTACGTTATACGTTTTACGTTATACGTTGTACGTTATACGTTATGCGTTATACGTTATACGTTGTACGTTATACGTTAAACGTTAGACGTTACATTTTATACGTTATACGTTGTACGCTATACGTTATACGTTATACGTTATACGTTATGCGTTATAGGATATACGTTATACGTGATACGCTGTACGTTATACGTTATACGTTATACGTTATACGTTACACGTTATACGTTACACGTTATACGTTATACGTTATACGTTATACGTTATACCTTGTACGTTATACGTTATACGTTATACGTTATACGTTATTCGTTATACGTTATACGTTATACGTTATACGTTATACGTTATACGTTATACGTTATACGTTATACGTTAAACGTTATACGTTATACGTTATACGTTATACGTTATACGTTATGCGTTATACGTTATGCGTTATACGTTATACGTTATACGTTATGCGTTGTACGTTATACGTTATACGTTATACGTTATACGTTATTCGTTATACGTTATACGTTACACGTTATACGTTATACGTTATACGTTATACGTTATACGTTATACGTTATACGTTATACGTTATACGTTATACGTTATACGTTATACGTTATACGTTATACGTTATACGTTATACGTTATACGTTATACGTTATACGCTATACGTTATACGTTATACGTTACACGTTATACGTTATACGTTATACGTTATAAGTTATACGTTATACGTTATACGTTATACGTTGTACGTTATACGTTATGCGTTGTACGTTATACGTTATACGTTATACGTTATACGTTATTCGTTATACGTTATACGTTATACGTTATGCGTTATAGGATATACGTTATACGTTATACGTTATACGTTATACGTTATACGTTATACGTTATACGTTATACGTTATACGTTATACGTTATACGTTATGCGTTATACGTTATACGTTATACGTTATACGTTATACGTTATACTTTATACGTTATACGTTAAACGTTATACGTTATACGGTATACGTTATTCGTTATACGTTATACGTAATACGTTATACGTTATACGTTAGACGTTATACGTTGTACGTTATACGTTAAACGTTAGACGTTATATGTTATACGTTATACGTTGTACGTTAAACGTTATATGTAATATGTAATACGTTATACGTTATACGCTATACGTTATACGTAATACGTTATACGTTATACGTTATACGTTATACGTTATACGTTATACGTTATACGTTATTCGTTATACGTTATACGGTATACGTTATACGTTATACGATATACGTTATACGTTATACGTTGTACGTTATACGTTATACGTTATACGTTATACGTTATACGTTATACGTTATACGTTATACGTTATACGTTATACGTTATACGTTATACGTTATACGTTATGCGTTATAGGATATACGTTATACGTGATACGTTGTACGTTATACGTTATACGTTATACGTTATACGTTACACGTTATACGTTACACGTTATACGTTATACGTTATACGTTATACGTTATACCTTGTACGTTATACGTTATACGTTATACGTTATACGTTATTCGTTATACGTTATACGTTATACGTTACACGTTATACGTTGTACGTTATACGTTATAAGTTATACGTTATACGTTATACGTTATACGTTATACGGTATACGTTATACGTTATACGATATACGTTATACGTTATACGTTGTACGTTATACGTTATACGTTATACGTTATACGTTATACGTTATACGTTATACGTTATACGTTATACGTTATACGTTATACGTTATGCGTTATAGGATATACGTTATACGTGATACGTTGTACGTTATACGTTATACGTTATACGTTATAAGTTATACGTTATACGTTATACGTTATACGTTGTACGTTATACGTTATGCGTTGTACGTTATACGTTATACGTTATACGTTATACGTTATTCGTTATACGTTATACGTTATACGTTATGCGTTATAGGATATACGTTATACGTTATACGTTATACGTTATACGTTATACGTTATACGTTATACGTTATACGTTATACGTTATACGTTATACGTTATGCGTTATACGTTATACGTTATACGTTATACGTTATACGTTATACTTTATACGTTATACGTTAAACGTTATACGTTATACGGTATACGTTATTCGTTATACGTTATACGTAATACGTTATACGTTATACGTTAGACGTTATACGTTGTACGTTATACGTTAAACGTTAGACGTTATATGTTATACGTTATACGTTGTACGTTAAACGTTATATGTAATATGTAATACGTTATACGTTATACGCTATACGTTATACGTAATACGTTATACGTTATACGTTATACGTTATACGTTATACGTTATACGTTATACGTTATTCGTTATACGTTATACGGTATACGTTATACGTTATACGATATACGTTATACGTTATACGTTGTACGTTATACGTTATACGTTATACGTTATACGTTATACGTTATACGTTATACGTTATACGTTATACGTTATACGTTATACGTTATACGTTATACGTTATGCGTTATAGGATATACGTTATACGTGATACGTTGTACGTTATACGTTATACGTTATACGTTATACGTTACACGTTATACGTTACACGTTATACGTTATACGTTATACGTTATACGTTATACCTTGTACGTTATACGTTATACGTTATACGTTATACGTTATTCGTTATACGTTATACGTTATACGTTACACGTTATACGTTGTACGTTATACGTTATAAGTTATACGTTATACGTTATACGTTATACGTTATACGGTATACGTTATACGTTATACGATATACGTTATACGTTATACGTTGTACGTTATACGTTATACGTTATACGTTATACGTTATACGTTATACGTTATACGTTATACGTTATACGTTATACGTTATACGTTATGCGTTATAGGATATACGTTATACGTGATACGTTGTACGTTATACGTTATACGTTATACGTTATACGTTACACGTTATACGTTACACGTTATACGTTATACGTTATACGTTATACGTTATACCTTGTACGTTATACGTTATACGTTATACGTTATACGTTATTCGTTATACGTTATACGTTATACGTTACACGTTATACGTTGTACGTTATACGTTATAAGTTATACGTTATACGTTATACGTTATACGTTGTACGTTATACGTTATGCGTTGTACGTTATACGTTATACGTTATGTGTTATACGTTATTCGTTATACGTTATACGTTATACGTTATGCGTTATAGGATATACGTTATACGTTATACGTTATACGTTATACGTTATACGTTATACGTTATACGTTATACGTTATACGTTATACGTTATACGTTATACGTTATACGTTATACGTTATACGTTATACTTTATACGTTATACGTTAAACGTTATACGTTATACGTTATACGTTATTCGTTATACGTTATACGTAATACGTTATACGTTATACGTTAGACGTTATACGTTGTACGTTATACGTTAAACGTTAGACGTTATATGTTATACGTTATACGTTGTACGTTAAACGTTATATGTAATATGTAATACGTTATACGTTATACGCTATACGTTATACGTAATACGTTATACGTTATACGTTATACGTTATACGTTATACGTTATACGTTATACGTTATTCGTTATACGTTATACGGTATACGTTATACGTTATACGATATACGTTATACGTTATACGTTGTACGTTATACGTTATACGTTATACGTTATACGTTATACGTTATACGTTATACGTTATACGTTATACGTTATACGTTATGCGTTATACGTTATACGTTATACGTTATACGTTATACGTTTTACGTTATACGTTATACGTTATACGTTATACGTTATACGTTATACGTTATACGTTATACGTTATACGTTATACGTTGTACGTTATACGTTATATGTAATATGTAATACGTTATACGTTATACGCTATACGTTATACGTTACACGTTATACGTTATACGTTATGCGTTATACGTTATGCGTTATACGTTATACGTTATACGTTATACGTTATACGTTATACGTTATACGTTATACGTTATACGTTATACGTTATACGTTATTCGTTATACGTTATACGTAATACGTTATACGTTATACGTTAGACGTTATACGTTGTACGTTATACGTTAAACGTTAGACGTTATATGTTATACGTTATACGTTGTACGTTAAACGTTATATGTAATATGTAATACGTTATACGTTATACGCTATACGTTATACGTTACACGTTATACGTTATACGTTATGCGTTATACGTTATGCGTTATACGTTGTACGTTATACGTTATACGATATACGTTATTCGTTATACGTTATACGTAATACGTTATACGTTATACGTTATACGTTATACGTTATACGTTATACGTTATACGTTATACGTTATACGTTAAACGTTATACGTTATACGTTATACGTTATACGATATACGTTATACGTTATACGTTGTACGTTATACGTTATACGTTACACGTTATACGTTATACGTTATACGTTATACGTTATACGTTAAACGTTATACGTTATACGTTATGCGTTATACGTTATACGTTATACGTTATGCGTTATACGTTATACGTTATACGTTATACGTTATACGTTATACGTTATGCGTTATACGCTATACGTTATGCGTTATAGGTCATACCTTATACGTGATACGTCATACGTTATACGTTATACGTGATACGTTATACGTTATACGTTATACGTTATAGGTGGTACGTTATACGTTATATGTAATATGTAATATGTTATACGTTATACGCTATACGTTATACGTTACACGTTGTACGTTATACGTTATGCGTTATACGTTATGCGTTATACGTTATACGTTATACGTTATACGTTATACGTTATACGTTATACGTTATACGTTATTCGTTATACGTTATACGTAATACGTTATACGTTATACGTTATACGTTATACGTTATACGTTATACGTTAAACGTTATACGTTAAACGTTATACGTTATACGTTATACGTTATACGATATACGTTATACGTTATACGTTATACGTTAGACGTTATAGGTTATACGTAATACGTAATACGTTTTATGTTATACGTTATACGTTACACGTTATACGTTATACGTTATACGTTACAAGTTATACGTTATACGTTATACGGTATACGTTATACGTTACACGTTGGACGTTACAGGTTAAACGTAATACGTTATACGTTATACGTTATGCGTTATACGTTATACGTTATACGTTATACGTTAGACGTTATAGGTGATACGTAATACGTAATACGTTTTACGTTATACGTTATACGTTACACGTTATACCTTATACGTTATACGTTAAAAGTTATACGTTATACGTTATACGTTATACGTTATACGTTATACGTTATGCGTTATACGCTATACGTTATGCGTTATAGGTCATACCTTATACGTGATACGTCATACGTTATACGTTATACGTTATACGTTATTCGTTATACGTTATACGTTGTACGTTATTCGTTATACCTTATACGTCATACGTTATACGTTATACGTTATACGTTACTCGTTATGCGTAATATGTAATACGTTTTACGGATTACGGTATTCGTCATACGTTATACGTTATACGTTATACGTTATACGTTATACGTTATACGTTATACGTTATACGTTATACGTTATACGTTATACGTTATACGTTATGCGTTATACGCTATACGTTATGCGTTATAGGATATACGTTATACGTTACACGTTATACGTTATACGTTATACGTTATACGTTATACGTTATGCGTTATACGTTATGCGTTATACGTTATACGTTATACGTTATGCGTTGTACGTTATACGTTATACGTTATACGTTATACGTTATTCGTTATACGTTATACGTTACACGTTATACGTTATACGTTATACGTTATGCGTTATAGGATATACCTTATACGTTATACGTTATACGTTATACGTTATACGTTATACGTTATACGTTATACGTTATACGTTATACGTTATACGTTATACGTTATACGTTATACGTTATACGTTATACGTTATACGTTATACGTTATACGTTATACGTTATACGTTATACGTTATACGTTATACGTTATACGTTATACGTTATACGTTATACGTTATACGTTATACGTTATACGTTATACGTTATACGTTATACGTTATACGATATACGTTGTACGTTATACGTTATACGTTATACGTTATACGTTATTCGTTATACGCTATACGTTATACGTTATACGTTATACGTTATACGTTATACGTTATACGTTATACGTTATACGTTATACGTTAAACGTTATACGTTATACGTTATACGTTATACGTTATACGTTATACGTTATACGTTATGCGTTATAGGATATACGTTATACGTTATACGTTACACGTTGTACGTTATACGTTATGCGTTATACGATATGCGTTATACGTTATACGTTATACGTTATACGTTATACGTTATACGTTATACGTTATACGTTATTCGTTATACGTTATACGTTATGCGTTATACGTTATGCGTTATACGTTATACGTTATACGTTATGCGTTGTACGTTATACGTTATACGTTATACGTTATACGTTATACGTTATACGTTATACGTTAAACGTTATACGTTATACGTTATACGTTATACGTTATACGTTATACGTTATACGTTATACGTTATACGTTATACGTTATACGTTATACGTTATACGTTATACGTTATACGTTATACGTTATGCGTTATACGCTATACGTTATGCGTTATAGGATATACGTTATACGTTATACGTTGTACGTTGTACGTTATACGTTTTACGTTATACGTTGTACGTTATACGTTATGCGTTATACGTTATACGTTGTACGTTATACGTTAAACGTTAGACGTTACATTTTATACGTTATACGTTGTACGCTATACGCTATACGATATACGTTATACGTTATGCGTTATAGGATATACGTTATACGTGGTACGTTGTACGTTATACGTTATACGTTATACGTTATACGTTACACGTTATACGTTGCACGTTATACGTTATACGTTATACGTTATACGTTATACCTTGTACGTTATACGTTATACGTTATACGTTATACGTTATTCGTTATACGTTATACGTTATACGTTATACGTTATACGTTATACGTTATACGTTATACGTTATACGTTAAACGTTATACGTTATACGTTATACGTTATACGTTATACGTTATGCGTTATACGTTATGCGTTATACGTTATACGTTATACGTTATGCGTTGTACGTTATACGTTATACGTTATACGTTATACGTTATTCGTTATACGTTATACGTTACACGTTATACGTTATACGTTATACGTTATACGTTATACGTTATACGTTATACGTTATACGTTATACGTTATACGTCATACGTTATACGTTATACGTTATACGTTATACGTTATACGTTATACGTTATACGTTATACGTTATACGTTATACGCTATACGTTATACGTTATACGTTACACGTTATACGTTATACGTTATACGTTATAAGTTATACGTTATACGTTATACGTTATACGTTATACGTTATACGTTATACGGTATACGTTATACGTTATACGTTATACGTTATACGTTATACGTTATACGTTATGCGTTATACGTTATGCGTTATACGTTATACGTTATACGTTATACGTTATACGTTATACGTTATACGTTATACGTTATACGTTATACGTTATACGTTATACGTTATACGTTATACGTTAAACGTTATACGTTATACGTTATACGTGATACGTTATTCGCTATACGTTATACGTTGTACGTTATGCGTTATACGTTATGCGTTATACGTTATTCGTTATACGTTATACGTTGTGCGTTATACGTTATACGTTATACGTTATACGTTATTCGTTATACGTTATACGTTATACGTTATACGTTACACGTTATACGTTATACGTTATACGTTATACGTTATACGTTATACGTTATACGTTGTACGTTATACGTTATACGTTATACTATATACGTTATACGTTATACGTTGTACGTTGTACGTTATACGTTTTACGTTATACGTTGTACGTTATACGTTATGCGTTATACGTTATACGTTGTACGTTATACGTTAAACGTTAGACGTTACATTTTATACGTTATACGTTGTACGCTATACGTTATACGTTATACGTTATACGTTATGCGTTATAGGATATACGTTATACGTGATACGTTGTACGTTATACGTTATACGTTATACGTTATACGTTACACGTTATACGTTACACGTTATACGTTATACGTTATACGTTATACGTTATACCTTGTACGTTATACGTTATACGTTATACGTTATACGTTATTCGTTATACGTTATACGTTATACGTTATACGTTATACGTTATACGTTATACGTTCTACGTTATACGTTAAACGTTATACGTTATACGTTATACGTTATACGTTATACGTTATGCGTTGTACGTTATGCGTTATACGTTATACGTTATACGTTATGCGTTGTACGTTATACGTTATACGTTATACGTTATACGTTATTCGTTATACGTTATACGTTATACGTTATACGTTATGCGTTATACGCTATACCTTATGCGTTACAGGATATACGTTACACGTTACACGTTATACGTTATACGTTATACGTTATACGTTATACGTTATGCGTTATACGTTATGCGTTATACGTTATACGTTATACGTTATGCGTTGTACGTTATACGTTATACGTTATACGTTATACGTTATTCGTTATACGTTATACGTTACACGTTATACGTTATACGTTATACGTTATGCGTTATAGGATATACGTTATACGTTATACGTTATACGTTATACGTTATACGTTATACGTTATACGTTATACGTTATACGTTATACGTTATACGTTATACGTTATACGTTATACGTTATACGTTATACGTTATACGTTATACGTTATACGTTATACGTTATACGTTATACGTTATACGTTATACGTTATACCTTATACGTTATACGTTATACGTTATACGTTATACGTAATACGTTATACGTTATACGTTATACGTTGCACGTTATACGTTATACGATATACGTTATAAGTTATACGTTATACGTTATACGTTATACGTTATATGTTATACGTTATACGTTATACGTTATACGTTATACGTTATACGTTATACGTTATACGTTATACGTTATACGTTATACGTTATACGTTATACGTTATACGTTATACGTTATACGTTATACGTTATACGTTATAAGTTATACGTTATACGTTATACGTTATACGTTATACATTATGCGTTATACGCTATACGTAATGCGTTATAGGTCATACCTTATACGTGATACGTCATACGTTATACGTTATACGTGATACGTTATACGTTATACGTTATACGTTATACGTTGTACGTTATACGTTATATGTAATATGTAATACGTTATACGTTATACGCTATACGTTATACGTTACACGTTATACGTTATACATTACACGTTATACGTTATACGTTATGCGTTATACGTTATGCGTTATACGTTATACGTTATACGTTATACGTTATACGTTATACGTTATACGTTATACGTTATACGTTATACGTTATACGTTGTACGTTATACGTTATACGTTATACGATATACGTTATACGTTATACGTTGTACGTTGTACGTTATACGTTTTACGTTATACGTTGTACGTTATACGTTATACGTTATGCGTTATACGTTATACGTTGTACGTTATACGTTAAACGTTAGACGTTACATTTTATACGTTATATGTTGTACGCTATACGTTATACGTTATACGTTATACGTTATGCGTTATAGGATATACGTTATACGTGATACGTTGTACGTTATACGTTATACGTTATACGTTGTACGTTACACGTTATACGTTACACGTTATACGTTATACGTTATACGTTATACGTTATACCTTGTACGTTATACGTTATACGTTATACGTTATACGTTATTCGTTATACGTTATACGTTATACGTTATACGTTATACGTTATACGTTATACGTTATACGTTAAACGTTATACGTTATACGTTATACGTTATACGTTGTACGTTATACGTTATATGTAATATGTAATACGTTATACGTTATACGTTATACGTTATACGTTATGCGTTATACGTTATACGTTATACGTTAAACGTTATACGTTATACGTTATGCGTTATACGTTATACGTTATACGTTATGCGTTATACGTTATACGTTATACGTTATACGTTATACGTTATACGTTATGCGATATACGCTATACGCTATGCGTTATAGGTCATACCTTATACGTGATACGTCATACGTTATACGTTATACGTGATACGTTATACGTTATACGTTATACGTTATAGGTGGTACGTTATACGTTATATGTAATATGTAATATGTTATACGTTATACGCTATACGTTATACGTTACACGTTGTACGTTAAACGTTATGCGTTATACGTTATGCGTTATACGTTATACGTTATACGTTATACGTTATACGTTATACGTTATACGTTATACGTTATTCGTTATACGTTATACGTAATACGTTATACGTTATGCATTATACGTTATACGTTATACGTTATACGTTATACGTTATACGTTATGAGTTATACGTTATACGTTATACGTTATACGTTATACGTTTTACGTTATACGTTATACGTTATACGTTATGCATTATACGTTATACGTTATACGTTATACGTTATACGTTATTCGTTATACGTTATACGTTATACGTTATACGTTATACGTTATACGTTATACGTTACTCGTTATACGTAATATGTAATACGTTTTACGTTATAAGTTATACGTTATACGTTATACGTTATACGTTATACGTTATACGTTATACGTTATACGTTACACGTTATACGTTATACGTTATACGTTATACGTTATACGTTATACGTTATACGTTATACGTTATACGTTATACGTTATACGTTATACGTTGTACGTTATACGTTATATGTAATATGTAATACGATATACGTTATACGTTAAACGTTAGACGTTATACGTTATACGTTATACGTTGTACGTTATACTTTATATGTAATATGTAACACGTTATACGTTATACGCTGTACGTTATACGTTACACGTTATACGTTATACGTTATGCATCATACGTTATGCGTTATACGTTATACGTTATACGTTATACATTATACGTTATACGTTATACGTTATACGTTATTCGTTGTACGTTATACGTTATATGTAATATGTAATACGTTATACGTTATACGTTATACGTTATACGTTATGCGTTATACGTTATACGTTATACGTTAAACGTTATACGTTATACGTTATGCGTTATACGTTATACGTTATACGTTATGCGTTATACGTTATACGTTATACGTTATACGTTATACGTTATACGTTATGCGTTATACGCTATACGTTATGCGTTATAGGTCATACCTTATACGTGATACGTCATACGTTATACGTTATACGTGATACGTTATACGTTATACGTTATACGTTATAGGTGGTACGTTATACGTTATATGTAATATGTAATATGTTATACGTTATACGCTATACGTTATACGTTACACGTTGTACGTTATACGTTATGCGTTATACGTTATGCGTTATACGTTATACGTTATACGTTATACGTTATACGTTATACGTTATACGTTATACGTTATTCGTTATACGTTATACGTAATACGTTATACGTTATACGTTATACGTTATACGTTATACGTTATACGTTAAACGTTATACGTTAAACGTTATACGTTATACGTTATACGTTATACGATATACGTTATACGTTATACGTTATACGTTAGACGTTATAGGTTATACGTAATACGTAATACGTTTTACGTTATACGTTATACGTTACACGTTATACGTTATACGTTATACGTTATAAGTTATACGTTATACGTTATACGGTATACGTTATACGTTATACGTTGGACGTTACAGGTTAAACGTAATACGTTATACGTTATACGTTATGCGTTATACGTTATACGTTATACGTTATACGTTAGACGTTATAGGTTATACGTAATACGTAATACGTTTTACGTTATACGTTATACGTTATACGTTATACGTTATACGTTATACGTTATACATTATACGTTATACGTTATACGTTATACGTTATACGTAATACGTAATACGTTATACGTTACACGTTATACGTTGCACGTTATACGTTATACGATATACGTTATAAGTTATACGTTATACGTTATACGTTATACGTTATACGTTATACGTTATACGTTATACGTTATACGTTATACGTTATACGTTATTCGTTATACGTTATACGTTATACGTTATACGTTATACGTTATACGTTATATGTTATAAGTTATACGTTATACGTTATACGTTATACGTTATACATTATGCGTTATACGCTATACGTAATGCGTTATAGGTCATACCTTATACGTAATACGTCATACGTTATACTTTATACGTTATACGTTATACGTTATACGTTATACGTTATACGTTGTACGTTATACGTTATATGTAATATGTAATACGTTATACGTTATACGCTATACGTTATACGTTACACGTTATACGTTATACATTACACGTTATACGTTATACGTTATGCGTTATACGTTATGCGTTATACGTTATACGTTATACGTTATACGTTATACGTTATACGTTATACGTTATACGTTATACGTTATACGTTATACGTTGTACGTTATACGTTATACGTTATACGATATACGTTATACGTTATACGTTGTACGTTGTACGTTATACGTTATACGTTTTACGTTATACGTTGTACGTTATACGTTATGCGTTATACGTTATACGTTGTACGTTATACGTTAAACGTTAGACGTTACATTTTATACGTTATACGTTGTACGGTATACGTTATACGTTATACGTTATACGTTATGCGTTATAGGATATACGTTATACGTGATACGTTGTACGTTATACGTTATACGTTATACGTTATACGTTATACGTTACACGTTATACGTTACACGTTATACGTTATACGTTATACGTTATACGTTATACCTTGTACGTTATACGTTATACGTTATACGTTATACGTTATTCGTTATACGTTATACGTTATACGTTATACGTTATACGTTATACGTTATACGTTATACGTTATACGTTATACGTTAAACGTTATACGTTATACGTTATACGTTATACGTTATACGTTATGCGTTATACGTTATGCGTTATACGTTATACGTTATACGTTATGCGTTGTACGTTATACGTTATACGTTATACGTTATACGTTATTCGTTATACGTTATACGTTACACGTTATACGTTATACGTTATACGTTATACGTTATACGTTATACGTTATACGTTATACGTTATACGTTATACGTTATACGTTATACGTTATACGTTATACGTTATACGTTATACGTTATACGTTATACGTTATACGTTATACGTTATACGTTATACGTTATACGTTATACGTTATACGCTATACGTTACACGTTATACGTTACACGTTATACGTTATACGTTATACGTTATAAGTTATACGTTATACGTTATACGTTATACGTTATACGTTATACGTTATACGTTATACGTTATACGTTATACGTTATACGTTATACGTTATACGCTATACGTTACACGTTATACGTTACACGTTATACGTTATACGTTATACGTTATAAGTTATACGTTATACGTTGTACGTTATACGTTATATGTAATATGTAATACGTTATACGTTATACGTTATACGTTATACGTTATGCGTTATACGTTATACGTTATACGTTAAACGTTATACGTTATACGTTATGCGTTATACGTTATACGTTATACGTTATGCGTTATACGTTATACGTTATACGTTATACGTTATACGTTATACGTTATGCGATATACGCTATACGCTATGCGTTATAGGTCATACCTTATACGTGATACGTCATACGTTATACGTTATACGTGATACGTTATACGTTATACGTTATACGTTATAGGTGGTACGTTATACGTTATATGTAATATGTAATATGTTATACGTTATACGCTATACGTTATACGTTACACGTTGTACGTTAAACGTTATGCGTTATACGTTATGCGTTATACGTTATACGTTATACGTTATACGTTATACGTTATACGTTATACGTTATACGTTATTCGTTATACGTTATACGTAATACGTTATACGTTATGCATTATACGTTATACGTTATACGTTATACGTTATACGTTATACGTTATGAGTTATACGTTATACGTTATACGTTATACGTTATACGTTTTACGTTATACGTTATACGTTATACGTTATGCATTATACGTTATACGTTATACGTTATACGTTATACGTTATTCGTTATACGTTATACGTTATACGTTATACGTTATACGTTATACGTTATACGTTACTCGTTATACGTAATATGTAATACGTTTTACGTTATAAGTTATACGTTATACGTTATACGTTATACGTTATACGTTATACGTTATACGTTATACGTTACACGTTATACGTTATACGTTATACGTTATACGTTATACGTTATACGTTATACGTTATACGTTATACGTTATACGTTATACGTTATACGTTGTACGTTATACGTTATATGTAATATGTAATACGATATACGTTATACGTTAAACGTTAGACGTTATACGTTATACGTTATACGTTGTACGTTATACTTTATATGTAATATGTAACACGTTATACGTTATACGCTGTACGTTATACGTTACACGTTATACGTTATACGTTATGCATCATACGTTATGCGTTATACGTTATACGTTATACGTTATACATTATACGTTATACGTTATACGTTATACGTTATTCGTTGTACGTTATACGTTATATGTAATATGTAATACGTTATACGTTATACGTTATACGTTATACGTTATGCGTTATACGTTATACGTTATACGTTAAACGTTATACGTTATACGTTATGCGTTATACGTTATACGTTATACGTTATGCGTTATACGTTATACGTTATACGTTATACGTTATACGTTATACGTTATGCGTTATACGCTATACGTTATGCGTTATAGGTCATACCTTATACGTGATACGTCATACGTTATACGTTATACGTGATACGTTATACGTTATACGTTATACGTTATAGGTGGTACGTTATACGTTATATGTAATATGTAATATGTTATACGTTATACGCTATACGTTATACGTTACACGTTGTACGTTATACGTTATGCGTTATACGTTATGCGTTATACGTTATACGTTATACGTTATACGTTATACGTTATACGTTATACGTTATACGTTATTCGTTATACGTTATACGTAATACGTTATACGTTATACGTTATACGTTATACGTTATACGTTATACGTTAAACGTTATACGTTAAACGTTATACGTTATACGTTATACGTTATACGATATACGTTATACGTTATACGTTATACGTTAGACGTTATAGGTTATACGTAATACGTAATACGTTTTACGTTATACGTTATACGTTACACGTTATACGTTATACGTTATACGTTATAAGTTATACGTTATACGTTATACGGTATACGTTATACGTTATACGTTGGACGTTACAGGTTAAACGTAATACGTTATACGTTATACGTTATGCGTTATACGTTATACGTTATACGTTATACGTTAGACGTTATAGGTTATACGTAATACGTAATACGTTTTACGTTATACGTTATACGTTATACGTTATACGTTATACGTTATACGTTATACGTTATACATTATACGTTATACGTTATACGTTATACGTTATACGTAATACGTAATACGTTATACGTTACACGTTATACGTTGCACGTTATACGTTATACGATATACGTTATAAGTTATACGTTATACGTTATACGTTATACGTTATACGTTATACGTTATACGTTATACGTTATACGTTATACGTTATACGTTATTCGTTATACGTTATACGTTATACGTTATACGTTATACGTTATACGTTATATGTTATAAGTTATACGTTATACGTTATACGTTATACGTTATACATTATGCGTTATACGCTATACGTAATGCGTTATAGGTCATACCTTATACGTAATACGTCATACGTTATACTTTATACGTTATACGTTATACGTTATACGTTATACGTTATACGTTGTACGTTATACGTTATATGTAATATGTAATACGTTATACGTTATACGCTATACGTTATACGTTACACGTTATACGTTATACATTACACGTTATACGTTATACGTTATGCGTTATACGTTATGCGTTATACGTTATACGTTATACGTTATACGTTATACGTTATACGTTATACGTTATACGTTATACGTTATACGTTATACGTTGTACGTTATACGTTATACGTTATACGATATACGTTATACGTTATACGTTGTACGTTGTACGTTATACGTTATACGTTTTACGTTATACGTTGTACGTTATACGTTATGCGTTATACGTTATACGTTGTACGTTATACGTTAAACGTTAGACGTTACATTTTATACGTTATACGTTGTACGGTATACGTTATACGTTATACGTTATACGTTATGCGTTATAGGATATACGTTATACGTGATACGTTGTACGTTATACGTTATACGTTATACGTTATACGTTATACGTTACACGTTATACGTTACACGTTATACGTTATACGTTATACGTTATACGTTATACCTTGTACGTTATACGTTATACGTTATACGTTATACGTTATTCGTTATACGTTATACGTTATACGTTATACGTTATACGTTATACGTTATACGTTATACGTTATACGTTATACGTTAAACGTTATACGTTATACGTTATACGTTATACGTTATACGTTATGCGTTATACGTTATGCGTTATACGTTATACGTTATACGTTATGCGTTGTACGTTATACGTTATACGTTATACGTTATACGTTATTCGTTATACGTTATACGTTACACGTTATACGTTATACGTTATACGTTATACGTTATACGTTATACGTTATACGTTATACGTTATACGTTATACGTTATACGTTATACGTTATACGTTATACGTTATACGTTATACGTTATACGTTATACGTTATACGTTATACGTTATACGTTATACGTTATACGTTATACGCTATACGTTACACGTTATACGTTACACGTTATACGTTATACGTTATACGTTATAAGTTATACGTTATACGTTATACGTTATACGTTATACGTTATACGTTATACGTTATACGTTATACGTTATACGTTATACATTATACGTTATACGTTATACGTTATACGTTATACGTTAGACGTTATAGGTTATACGTAATACGTAATACGTTATACGTTATACGTTATACGTTGCACGTTATACGTTATACGATATACGTTATAAGTTATACGTTATACGTTATACGTTATACGTTATACGTTATACGTTATACGTTATACGTTATACGTTATACGTTATACGTTATACGTTATACGTTATACGTTATACGTTATACGTTATACGTTATACGTTATACGTTATACGTTATAAGTTATACGTTATACGTTATACGTTATACGTTATACATTATGCGTTATACGCTATACGTAATGCGTTATAGGTCATACCTTATACGTGATACGTCATACGTTATACGTTATACGTGATACGTTATACGTTATACGTTATACGTTATACGTTGTACGTTATACGTTATATGTAATATGTAATACGTTATACGTTATACGCTATACGTTATACGTTACACGTTATACGTTATACATTACACGTTATACGTTATACGTTATGCGTTATACGTTATGCGTTATACGTTATACGTTATACGTTATTCGTTATACGTTATACGTTATACGTTATACGTTATACGTTATACGTTATACGTTATACGTTGTACGTTACACGTTATACGTTATACGATATACGTTATACGTTATACGTTGTACGTTGTACGTTATACGTTTTACGTTATACGTTGTACGTTATACGTTATGCGTTATACGTTATACGTTGTACGTTATACGTTAAACGTTAGACGTTACATTTTATACGTTATACGTTGTACGCTATACGCTATACGATATACGTTATACGTTATGCGTTATAGGATATACGTTATACGTGGTACGTTGTACGTTATACGTTATACGTTATACGTTATACGTTACACGTTATACGTTGCACGTTATACGTTATACGTTATACGTTATACGTTATACCTTGTACGTTATACGTTATACGTTATACGTTATACGTTATTCGTTATACGTTATACGTTATACGTTATACGTTATACGTTATACGTTATACGTTATACGTTATACGTTAAACGTTATACGTTATACGTTATACGTTATACGTTATACGTTATGCGTTATACGTTATGCGTTATACGTTATACGTTATACGTTATGCGTTGTACGTTATACGTTATACGTTATACGTTATACGTTATTCGTTATACGTTATACGTTACACGTTATACGTTATACGTTATACGTTATACGTTATACGTTATACGTTATACGTTATACGTTATACGTTATACGTCATACGTTATACGTTATACGTTATACGTTATACGTTATACGTTATACGTTATACGTTATACGTTATACGCTATACGTTATACGTTATACGTTACACGTTATACGTTATACGTTATACGTTATAAGTTATACGTTATACGTTATACGTTATACGTTATACGTTATACGTTATACGGTATACGTTATACGTTATACGTTATACGTTATACGTTATACGTTATACGTTATGCGTTATACGTTATGCGTTATACGTTATACGTTATACGTTATACGTTATACGTTATACGTTATACGTTATACGTTATACGTTATACGTTATACGTTATACGTTATACGTTATACGTTAAACGTTATACGTTATACGTTATACGTGATACGTTATTCGCTATACGTTATACGTTGTACGTTATGCGTTATACGTTATGCGTTATACGTTATACGTTATACGTTATACGTTGTGCGTTATACGTTATACGTTATACGTTATACGTTATTCGTTATACGTTATACGTTATACGTTATACGTTACACGTTATACGTTATACGTTATACGTTATACGTTATACGTTATACGTTATACGTTGTACGTTATACGTTATACGTTATACTATATACGTTATACGTTATACGTTGTACGTTGTACGTTATACGTTTTACGTTATACGTTGTACGTTATACGTTATGCGTTATACGTTATACGTTGTACGTTATACGTTAAACGTTAGACGTTACATTTTATACGTTATACGTTGTACGCTATACGTTATACGTTATACGTTATACGTTATGCGTTATAGGATATACGTTATACGTGATACGTTGTACGTTATACGTTATACGTTATACGTTATACGTTACACGTTATACGTTACACGTTATACGTTATACGTTATACGTTATACGTTATACCTTGTACGTTATACGTTATACGTTATACGTTATACGTTATTCGTTATACGTTATACGTTATACGTTATACGTTATACGTTATACGTTATACGTTATACGTTATACGTTAAACGTTATACGTTATACGTTATACGTTATACGTTATACGTTATGCGTTGTACGTTATGCGTTATACGTTATACGTTATACGTTATGCGTTGTACGTTATACGTTATACCCTATACGTTATACGTTATTCGTTATACGTTATACGTTATACGTTATACGTTATGCGTTATACGCTATACCTTATGCGTTACAGGATATACGTTACACGTTACACGTTATACGTTATACGTTATACGTTATACGTTATACGTTATGCGTTATACGTTATGCGTTATACGTTATACGTTATACGTTATGCGTTGTACGTTATACGTTATACGTTATACGTTATACGTTATTCGTTATACGTTATACGTTACACGTTATACGTTATACGTTATACGTTATGCGTTATAGGATATACGTTATACGTTATACGTTATACGTTATACGTTATACGTTATACGTTATACGTTATACGTTATACGTTATACGTTATACGTTATACGTTATACGTTATACGTTATACGTTACACGTTATACGTTATACGTTATACGTTATACGTTATACGTTATACCTTATACGTTATACGTTATACGTTATACGTTATACGTAATACGTTATACGTTATACGTTATACGTTGCACGTTATACGTTATACGATATACGTTATAAGTTATACGTTATACGTTATACGTTATACGTTATATGTTATACGTTATACGTTATACGTTATACGTTATACGTTATACGTTATACGTTATACGTTCTACGTTATACGTTGTACGTTATACGTTATACGTTATACGATATACGTTATACGTTATACGTTGTACGTTGTACGTTATACGTTTTACGTTATACGTTGTACGTTATACGTTATGCGTTATACGTTATACGTTGTACGTTATACGTTAAACGTTAGACGTTACATTTTATACGTTATACGTTGTACGCTATACGTTATACGTTATACGTTATACGTTATGCGTTATAGGATATACGTTATACGTGATACGTTGTACGTTATACGTTATACGTTATACGTTGTACGTTACACGTTATACGTTACACGTTATACGTTATACGTTATACGTTATACGTTATACCTTGTACGTTATACGTTATACGTTATACGTTATACGTTATTCGTTATACGTTATACGTTATACGTTATACGTTATACGTTATACGTTATACGTTATACGTTAAACGTTATACGTTATACGTTATACGTTATACGTTGTACGTTATACGTTATATGTAATATGTAATACGTTATACGTTATACGTTATACGTTATACGTTATGCGTTATACGTTATACGTTATACGTTAAACGTTATACGTTATACGTTATGCGTTATACGTTATACGTTATACGTTATGCGTTATACGTTATACGTTATACGTTATACGTTATACGTTATACGTTATGCGATATACGCTATACGCTATGCGTTATAGGTCATACCTTATACGTGATACGTCATACGTTATACGTTATACGTGATACGTTATACGTTATACGTTATACGTTATAGGTGGTACGTTATACGTTATATGTAATATGTAATATGTTATACGTTATACGCTATACGTTATACGTTACACGTTGTACGTTAAACGTTATGCGTTATACGTTATGCGTTATACGTTATACGTTATACGTTATACGTTATACGTTATACGTTATACGTTATACGTTATACGTTATTCGTTATACGTTATACGTAATACGTTATACGTTATGCATTATACGTTATACGTTATACGTTATACGTTATACGTTATACGTTATGAGTTATACGTTATACGTTATACGTTATACGTTATACGTTTTACGTTATACGTTATACGTTATACGTTATGCATTATACGTTATACGTTATACGTTATACGTTATACGTTATTCGTTATACGTTATACGTTATACGTTATACGTTATACGTTATACGTTATACGTTACTCGTTATACGTAATATGTAATACGTTTTACGTTATAAGTTATACGTTATACGTTATACGTTATACGTTATACGTTATACGTTATACGTTATACGTTATACGTTACACGTTATACGTTATACGTTATACGTTATACGTTATACGTTATACGTTATACGTTATACGTTATACGTTATACGTTATACGTTATACGTTGTACGTTATACGTTATATGTAATATGTAATACGATATACGTTATACGTTAAACGTTAGACGTTATACGTTATACGTTATACGTTGTACGTTATACTTTATATGTAATATGTAACACGTTATACGTTATACGCTGTACGTTATACGTTACACGTTATACGTTATACGTTATGCATCATACGTTATGCGTTATACGTTATACGTTATACGTTATACGTTATACGTTATACGTTATACGTTATACGTTATTCGTTGTACGTTATACGTTATATGTAATATGTAATACGTTATACGTTATACGTTATACGTTATACGTTATGCGTTATACGTTATACGTTATACGTTAAACGTTATACGTTATACGTTATGCGTTATACGTTATACGTTATACGTTATGCGTTATACGTTATACGTTATACGTTATACGTTATACGTTATACGTTATGCGTTATACGCTATACGTTATGCGTTATAGGTCATACCTTATACGTGATACGTCATACGTTATACGTTATACGTGATACGTTATACGTTATACGTTATACGTTATAGGTGGTACGTTATACGTTATATGTAATATGTAATATGTTATACGTTATACGCTATACGTTATACGTTACACGTTGTACGTTATACGTTATGCGTTATACGTTATGCGTTATACGTTATACGTTATACGTTATACGTTATACGTTATACGTTATACGTTATACGTTATTCGTTATACGTTATACGTAATACGTTATACGTTATACGTTATACGTTATACGTTATACGTTATTCGTTATACGTTATACGTTATACGTTATACGTTATACGTTATACGTTATACGTTACTCGTTATACGTAATATGTAATACGTTTTACGTTATAAGTTATACGTTATACGTTATACGTTATACGTTATACGTTATACGTTATACGTTATACGTTACACGTTATGCGTTATACGTTATACGTTATACGTTATACGTTATACGTTATACGTTATACGTTATACGTTATACGTTATACGTTATACGTTGTACGTTATACGTTATATGTAATATGTAATACGATATACGTTATACGTTAAACGTTAGACGTTATACGTTATACGTTATACGTTGTACGTTATACTTTATATGTAATATGTAACACGTTATACGTTATACGCTGTACGTTATACGTTACACGTTATACGTTATACGTTATGCATCATACGTTATGCGTTATACGTTATACGTTATACGTTATACGTTATACGTTATACGTTATACGTTATACGTTATTCGTTGTACGTTATACGTTATATGTAATATGTAATACGTTATACGTTATACGTTATACGTTATACGTTATGCGTTATACGTTATACGTTATACGTTAAACGTTATACGTTATACGTTATGCGTTATACGTTATACGTTATACGTTATGCGTTATACGTTATACGTTATACGTTATACGTTATACGTTATACGTTATGCGTTATACGCTATACGTTATGCGTTATAGGTCATACCTTATACGTGATACGTCATACGTTATACGTTATACGCGATACGTTATACGTTATACGTTATACGTTATAGGTGGTACGTTATACGTTATATGTAATATGTAATATGTTATACGTTATACGCTATACGTTATACGTTACACGTTGTACGTTATACGTTATGCGTTATACGTTATGCGTTATACGTTACACGTTATACGTTATACGTTATACGTTATACGTTATACGTTATACGTTATTCGTTATACGTTATACGTAATACGTTATACGTTATACGTTATACGTTATACGTTATACGTTATACGTTAAACGTTATACGTTAAACGTTATACGTTATACGTTATACGTTATACGATATACGTTATACGTTATACGTTATACGTTAGACGTTATAGGTTATACGTAATACGTAATACGTTTTACGTTATACGTTATACGTTACACGTTATACGTTATACGTTATACGTTATAAGTTATACGTTATACGTTATACGGTATACGTTATACGTTATACGTTGGACGTTACAGGTTAAACGTAATACGTTATACGTTATACGTTATGCGTTATACGTTATACGTTATACGTTATACGTTAGACGTTATAGGTTATACGTAATACGTAATACGTTTTACGTTATACGTTATACGTTATACGTTATACGTTATACGTTATACGTTATACATTATACGTTATACGTTATACGTTATACGTTATACGTAATACGTAATACGTTATACGTTACACGTTATACGTTGCACGTTATACGTTATACGATATACGTTATAAGTTATACGTTATACGTTATACGTTATACGTTATACGTTATACGTTATACGTTATACGTTATACGTTATACGTTATACGTTATTCGTTATACGTTATACGTTATACGTTATACGTTATACGTTATACGTTATATGTTATAAGTTATACGTTATACGTTATACGTTATACGTTATACATTATGCGTTATACGCTATACGTAATGCGTTATAGGTCATACCTTATACGTAATACGTCATACGTTATACTTTATACGTTATACGTTATACGTTATACGTTATACGTTATACGTTGTACGTTATACGTTATATGTAATATGTAATACGTTATACGTTATACGCTATACGTTATACGTTACACGTTATACGTTATACATTACACGTTATACGTTATACGTTATGCGTTATACGTTATGCGTTATACGTTATACGTTATACGTTATACGTTATACGTTATACGTTATACGTTATACGTTATACGTTATACGTTATACGTTGTACGTTATACGTTATACGTTATACGATATACGTTATACGTTATACGTTGTACGTTGTACGTTATACGTTATACGTTTTACGTTATACGTTGTACGTTATACGTTATGCGTTATACGTTATACGTTGTACGTTATACGTTAAACGTTAGACGTTACATTTTATACGTTATACGTTGTACGGTATACGTTATACGTTATACGTTATACGTTATGCGTTATAGGATATACGTTATACGTGATACGTTGTACGTTATACGTTATACGTTATACGTTATACGTTATACGTTACACGTTATACGTTACACGTTATACGTTATACGTTATACGTTATACGTTATACCTTGTACGTTATACGTTATACGTTATACGTTATACGTTATTCGTTATACGTTATACGTTATACGTTATACGTTATACGTTATACGTTATACGTTATACGTTATACGTTATACGTTAAACGTTATACGTTATACGTTATACGTTATACGTTATACGTTATGCGTTATACGTTATGCGTTATACGTTATACGTTATACGTTATGCGTTGTACGTTATACGTTATACGTTATACGTTATACGTTATTCGTTATACGTTATACGTTACACGTTATACGTTATACGT
The DNA here is from genome assembly GCF_051014685.1 of Ptiloglossa arizonensis. Taxonomy (NCBI): domain Eukaryota; kingdom Metazoa; phylum Arthropoda; class Insecta; order Hymenoptera; family Colletidae; genus Ptiloglossa; species Ptiloglossa arizonensis. The sequence goes on along the minus strand of NW_027478702.1, from coordinate 299,677 downwards.
TATACGTTATACGTTATACGTTATACGTTATACGTTATACGTTATACGTTATACGTTATACGTTATACGTTATACGTTATACGTTATACGTTATACGTTATACGTTATACGTTATACGTTATACGTTATACGTTATACGTTATACGCTATACGTTACACGTTATACGTTACACGTTATACGTTATACGTTATACGTTATAAGTTATACGTTATACGTTATACGTTATACGTTATACGTTATACGTTATACGTTATACGTTATACGTTATACGTTATACATTATACGTTATACGTTATACGTTATACGTTATACGTTAGACGTTATAGGTTATACGTAATACGTAATACGTTATACGTTATACGTTATACGTTGCACGTTATACGTTATACAATATACGTTATAAGTTATACGTTATACGTTATACGTTATACGTTATACGTTATACGTTATACGTTATACGTTATACGTTATACGTTATACGTTATACGTTATACGTTATACGTTATACGTTATACGTTATACGTTATACGTTATACGTTATACGTTATACGTTATACGTTATACGTTATACGTTATAAGTTATACGTTATACGTTATACGTTATACGTTATACATTATGCGTTATACGCTATACGTAATGCGTTATAGGTCATACCTTATACGTGATACGTCATACGTTATACGTTATACGTGATACGTTATACGTTATACGTTATACGTTATACGTTGTACGTTATACGTTATATGTAATATGTAATACGTTATACGTTATACGCTATACGTTATACGTTACACGTTATACGTTATACATTACACGTTATACGTTATACGTTATGCGTTATACGTTATGCGTTATACGTTATACGTTATACGTTATTCGTTATACGTTATACGTTATACGTTATACGTTATACGTTATACGTTATACGTTATACGTTGTACGTTACACGTTATACGTTATACGATATACGTTATACGTTATACGTTGTACGTTGTACGTTATACGTTTTACGTTATACGTTGTACGTTATACGTTATGCGTTATACGTTATACGTTGTACGTTATACGTTAAACGTTAGACGTTACATTTTATACGTTATACGTTGTACGCTATACGCTATACGATATACGTTATACGTTATGCGTTATAGGATATACGTTATACGTGGTACGTTGTACGTTATACGTTATACGTTATACGTTATACGTTACACGTTATACGTTGCACGTTATACGTTATACGTTATACGTTATACGTTATACCTTGTACGTTATACGTTATACGTTATACGTTATACGTTATTCGTTATACGTTATACGTTATACGTTATACGTTATACGTTATACGTTATACGTTATACGTTATACGTTAAACGTTATACGTTATACGTTATACGTTATACGTTATACGTTATGCGTTATACGTTATGCGTTATACGTTATACGTTATACGTTATGCGTTGTACGTTATACGTTATACGTTATACGTTATACGTTATTCGTTATACGTTATACGTTACACGTTATACGTTATACGTTATACGTTATACGTTATACGTTATACGTTATACGTTATACGTTATACGTTATACGTCATACGTTATACGTTATACGTTATACGTTATACGTTATACGTTATACGTTATACGTTATACGTTATACGCTATACGTTATACGTTATACGTTACACGTTATACGTTATACGTTATACGTTATAAGTTATACGTTATACGTTATACGTTATACGTTATACGTTATACGTTATACGGTATACGTTATACGTTATACGTTATACGTTATACGTTATACGTTATACGTTATGCGTTATACGTTATGCGTTATACGTTATACGTTATACGTTATACGTTATACGTTATACGTTATACGTTATACGTTATACGTTATACGTTATACGTTATACGTTATACGTTATACGTTAAACGTTATACGTTATACGTTGCACGTTATACGTTATACGATATACGTTATAAGTTATACGTTATACGTTATACGTTATACGTTATATGTTATACGTTATACGTTATACGTTATACGTTATACGTTATACGTTATACGTTATACGTTATACGTTATACGTTATACGTTATACGTTATACGTTATACGTTATACGTTATACGTTATACGTTATACGTTATAAGTTATACGTTATACGTTATACGTTATACGTTATACATTATGCGTTATACGCTATACGTAATGCGTTATAGGTCATACCTTATACGTGATACGTCATACGTTATACGTTATACGTGATACGTTATACGTTATACGTTATACGTTATACGTTGTACGTTATACGTTATATGTAATATGTAATACGTTATACGTTATACGCTATACGTTATACGTTACACGTTATACGTTATACATTACACGTTATACGTTATACGTTATGCGTTATACGTTATGCGTTATACGTTATACGTTATACGTTATACGTTATACGTTATACGTTATACGTTATACGTTATACGTTATACGTTATACGTTGTACGTTATACGTTATACGTTATACGATATACGTTATACGTTATACGTTGTACGTTGTACGTTATACGTTTTACGTTATACGTTGTACGTTATACGTTATGCGTTATACGTTATACGTTGTACGTTATACGTTAAACGTTAGACGTTACATTTTATACGTTATACGTTGTACGCTATACGTTATACGTTATACGTTATACGTTATGCGTTATAGGATATACGTTATACGTGATACGTTGTACGTTATACGTTATACGTTATACGTTGTACGTTACACGTTATACGTTACACGTTATACGTTATACGTTATACGTTATACGTTATACCTTGTACGTTATACGTTATACGTTATACGTTATACGTTATTCGTTATACGTTATACGTTATACGTTATACGTTATACGTTATACGTTATACGTTATACGTTAAACGTTATACGTTATACGTTATACGTTATACGTTGTACGTTATACGTTATATGTAATATGTAATACGTTATACGTTATACGTTATACGTTATACGTTATGCGTTATACGTTATACGTTATACGTTAAACGTTATACGTTATACGTTATGCGTTATACGTTATACGTTATACGTTATGCGTTATACGTTATACGTTATACGTTATACGTTATACGTTATACGTTATGCGATATACGCTATACGCTATGCGTTATAGGTCATACCTTATACGTGATACGTCATACGTTATACGTTATACGTGATACGTTATACGTTATACGTTATACGTTATAGGTGGTACGTTATACGTTATATGTAATATGTAATATGTTATACGTTATACGCTATACGTTATACGTTACACGTTGTACGTTAAACGTTATGCGTTATACGTTATGCGTTATACGTTATACGTTATACGTTATACGTTATACGTTATACGTTATACGTTATACGTTATTCGTTATACGTTATACGTAATACGTTATACGTTATGCATTATACGTTATACGTTATACGTTATACGTTATACGTTATACGTTATGAGTTATACGTTATACGTTATACGTTATACGTTATACGTTTTACGTTATACGTTATACGTTATACGTTATGCATTATACGTTATACGTTATACGTTATACGTTATACGTTATTCGTTATACGTTATACGTTATACGTTATACGTTATACGTTATACGTTATACGTTACTCGTTATACGTAATATGTAATACGTTTTACGTTATAAGTTATACGTTATACGTTATACGTTATACGTTATACGTTATACGTTATACGTTATACGTTACACGTTATACGTTATACGTTATACGTTATACGTTATACGTTATACGTTATACGTTATACGTTATACGTTATACGTTATACGTTATACGTTGTACGTTATACGTTATATGTAATATGTAATACGATATACGTTATACGTTAAACGTTAGACGTTATACGTTATACGTTATACGTTGTACGTTATACTTTATATGTAATATGTAACACGTTATACGTTATACGCTGTACGTTATACGTTACACGTTATACGTTATACGTTATGCATCATACGTTATGCGTTATACGTTATACGTTATACGTTATACGTTATACGTTATACGTTATACGTTATGCGTTACAGGATATACGTTACACGTTACACGTTATACGTTATACGTTATACGTTATACGTTATACGTTATGCGTTATACGTTATGCGTTATACGTTATACGTTATACGTTATGCGTTGTACGTTATACGTTATACGTTATACGTTATACGTTATTCGTTATACGTTATACGTTACACGTTATACGTTATACGTTATACGTTATGCGTTATAGGATATACGTTATACGTTATACGTTATACGTTATACGTTATACGTTATACGTTATACGTTATACGTTATACGTTATACGTTATACGTTATACGTTATACGTTATACGTTATACGTTATACGTTATACGTTATACGTTATACGTTATACGTTATACGTTATACCTTATACGTTATACGTTATACGTTATACGTTATACGTAATACGTTATACGTTATACGTTATACGTTGCACGTTATACGTTATACGATATACGTTATAAGTTATACGTTATACGTTATACGTTATACGTTATATGTTATACGTTATACGTTATACGTTATACGTTATACGTTATACGTTATACGTTATACGTTATACGTTATACGTTATACGTTATACGTTATACGTTATACGTTATACGTTATACGTTATACGTTATACGTTATAAGTTATACGTTATACGTCATACGTTATACGTTATACATTATGCGTTATACGCTATACGTAATGCGTTATAGGTCATACCTTATACGTGATACGTCATACGTTATACGTTATACGTGATACGTTATACGTTATACGTTATACGTTATACGTTGTACGTTATACGTTATATGTAATATGTAATACGTTATACGTTATACGCTATACGTTATACGTTACACGTTATACGTTATACATTACACGTTATACGTTATACGTTATGCGTTATACGTTATGCGTTATACGTTATACGTTATACGTTATACGTTATACGTTATACGTTATACGTTATACGTTATACGTTATACGTTATACGTTGTACGTTATACGTTATACGTTATACGATATACGTTATACGTTATACGTTGTACGTTGTACGTTATACGTTTTACGTTATAAGTTGTACGTTATACGTTATGCGTTATACGTTATACGTTGTACGTTATACGTTAAACGTTAGACGTTACATTTTATACGTTATACGTTGTACGCTATACGTTATACGTTATACGTTATACGTTATGCGTTATAGGATATACGTTATACGTGATACGTTGTACGTTATACGTTATACGTTATACGTTGTACGTTACACGTTATACGTTACACGTTATACGTTATACGTTATACGTTATACGTTATACCTTGTACGTTATACGTTATACGTTATACGTTATACGTTATTCGTTATACGTTATACGTTATACGTTATACGTTATACGTTATACGTTATACGTTATACGTTAAACGTTATACGTTATACGTTATACGTTATACGTTGTACGTTATACGTTATATGTAATATGTAATACGTTATACGTTATACGTTATACGTTATACGTTATGCGTTATACGTTATACGTTATACGTTAAACGTTATACGTTATACGTTATGCGTTATACGTTATACGTTATACGTTATGCGTTATACGTTATACGTTATACGTTATACGTTATACGTTATACGTTATGCGATATACGCTATACGCTATGCGTTATAGGTCATACCTTATACGTGATACGTCATACGTTATACGTTATACGTGATACGTTATACGTTATACGTTATACGTTATAGGTGGTACGTTATACGTTATATGTAATATGTAATATGTTATACGTTATACGCTATACGTTATACGTTACACGTTGTACGTTAAACGTTATGCGTTATACGTTATGCGTTATACGTTATACGTTATACGTTATACGTTATACGTTATACGTTATACGTTATACGTTATTCGTTATACGTTATACGTAATACGTTATACGTTATGCATTATACGTTATACGTTATACGTTATACGTTATACGTTATACGTTATGAGTTATACGTTATACGTTATACGTTATACGTTATACGTTTTACGTTATACGTTATACGTTATACGTTATGCATTATACGTTATACGTTATACGTTATACGTTATACGTTATTCGTTATACGTTATACGTTATACGTTATACGTTATACGTTATACGTTATACGTTACTCGTTATACGTAATATGTAATACGTTTTACGTTATAAGTTATACGTTATACGTTATACGTCATACGTTATACGTTATACGTGATACGTTATACGTTATACGTTATACGTTATAGGTGGTACGTTATACGTTATATGTAATATGTAATATGTTATTCGTTATACGCTATACGTTATACGTTACACGTTGTACGTTATACGTTATGCGTTATACGTTATGCGTTATACGTTATACGTTATACGTTATACGTTATACGTTATACGTTATACGTTATACGTTATTCGTTATACGTTATACGTAATACGTTATACGTTATACGTTATACGTTATACGTTATACGTTATACGTTAAACGTTATACGTTAAACGTTATACGTTATACGTTATACGTTATACGATATACGTTATACGTTATACGTTATACGTTAGACGTTATAGGTTATACGTAATACGTAATACGTTTTACGTTATACGTTATACGTTACACGTTATACGTTATACGTTATACGTTATAAGTTATACGTTATACGTTATACGGTATACGTTATACGTTATACGTTGGACGTTACAGGTTAAACGTAATACGTTATACGTTATACGTTATGCGTTATACGTTATACGTTATACGTTATACGTTAGACGTTATAGGTTATACGTAATACGTAATACGTTTTACGTTATACGTTATACGTTACACGTTATACCTTATACGTTATACGTTAAAAGTTATACGTTATACGTTATACGGTATACGTTATACGTTATACGTTATACGTTATACGTTATACGTTATACGTTATACGTTATACGTTATACGTTATACGTTATACGTTATACGTTATACGTTATACGTTATACGTTATACGTTATACGTTATACGTTATACGTTATACGTTATACGTTATACGTTATACGTTATACGTTATACGTTATACGTTATACGTTATACGTTATACGTTATGCGTTATACGTTATACGTTATACGTTATACGTTATACGTTATACGTTATGCGTTATACGTTATACGTTATACGTTATACGTTATACGTTTTACGTTATACGTTATACGTTATACGTTATACGTTATACGTTATACGTTATACGTAATACGTTATACGTTATACGTTATACGTTGCACGTTATACGTTATACGATATACGTTATAAGTTATACGTTATACGTTATACGTTATACGTTATATGTTATACGTTATACGTTATACGTTATACGTTATACGTTATACGTTATACGTTATACGTTATACGTTATACGTTATACGTTATACGTTATACGTTATACGTTATACGTTATACGTTATACGTTATACGTTATACGTTATAAGTTATACGTTATACGTTATACGTTATACGTTATACATTATGCGTTATACGCTATACGTAATGCGTTATAGGTCATACCTTATACGTGATACGTCATACGTTATACGTTATACGTGATACGTTATACGTTATACGTTATACGTTATACGTTGTACGTTATACGTTATATGTAATATGTAATACGTTATACGTTATACGCTATACGTTATACGTTACACGTTATACGTTATACATTACACGTTATACGTTATACGTTATGCGTTATACGTTATGCGTTATACGTTATACGTTATACGTTATACGTTATACGTTATACGTTATACGTTATACGTTATACGTTATACGTTATACGTTGTACGTTATACGTTATACGTTATACGATATACGTTATACGTTATACGTTGTACGTTGTACGTTATACGTTTTACGTTATACGTTGTACGTTATACGTTATGCGTTATACGTTATACGTTGTACGTTATACGTTAAACGTTAGACGTTACATTTTATACGTTATACGTTGTACGCTATACGTTATACGTTATACGTTATACGTTATGCGTTATAGGATATACGTTATACGTGATACGTTGTACGTTATACGTTATACGTTATACGTTGTACGTTACACGTTATACGTTACACGTTATACATTATACGTTATACGTTATACGTTATACCTTGTACGTTATACGTTATACGTTATACGTTATACGTTATTCGTTATACGTTATACGTTATACGTTATACGTTATACGTTATACGTAATACGTTATACGTTATGCATTATACGTTATACGTTATACGTTATACGTTATACGTTATACGTTATGAGTTATACGTTATACGTTATACGTTATACGTTATACGTTTTACGTTATACGTTATACGTTATACGTTATGCATTATACGTTATACGTTATACGTTATACGTTATACGTTATTCGTTATACGTTATACGTTATACGTTATACGTTATACGTTATACGTTATACGTTACTCGTTATACGTAATATGTAATACGTTTTACGTTATAAGTTATACGTTATACGTTATACGTTATACGTTATAGGTGGTACGTTATACGTTATATGTAATATGTAATATGTTATACGTTATACGCTATACGTTATACGTTACACGTTGTACGTTAAACGTTATGCGTTATACGTTATGCGTTATACGTTATACGTTATACGTTATACGTTATACGTTATACGTTATACGTTATACGTTATACGTTATACGTTATTCGTTATACGTTATACGTAATACGTTATACGTTATGCATTATACGTTATACGTTATACGTTATACGTTATACGTTATACGTTATGAGTTATACGTTATACGTTATACGTTATACGTTATACGTTTTACGTTATACGTTATACGTTATACGTTATGCATTATACGTTATACGTTATACGTTATACGTTATACGTTATTCGTTATACGTTATACGTTATACGTTATACGTTATACGTTATACGTTATACGTTACTCGTTATACGTAATATGTAATACGTTTTACGTTATAAGTTATACGTTATACGTTATACGTTATACGTTATACGTTATACGTTATACGTTATACGTCATACGTTATACGTTATACGTTATACGTTATACGTTATACGTTATACGTTATACGTTATACGTTATACGTTATACGTTATACGTTATACGTTGTACGTTATACGTTATATGTAATATGTAATACGATATACGTTATACGTTAAACGTTAGACGTTATACGTTATACGTTATACGTTGTACGTTATACTTTATATGTAATACGTAACACGTTATACGTTACACGCTGTACGTTATACGTTACACGTTATACGTTATACGTTATGCATCATACGTTATGCGTTATACGTTATACGTTATACGTTATACGTTATACGTTATACGTTATACGTTATACGTTATTCGTTGTACGTTATACGTTATATGTAATATGTAATACGTTATACGTTATACGTTATACGTTATACGTTATGCGTTATACGTTATACGTTATACGTTAAACGTTATACGTTATACGTTATGCGTTATACGTTATACGTTATACGTTATGCGTTATACGTTATACGTTATACGTTATACGTTATACGTTATACGTTATGCGTTATACGCTATACGTTATGCGTTATAGGTCATACCTTATACGTGATACGTCATACGTTATACGTTATACGTGATACGTTATACGTTATACGTTATACGTTATAGGTGGTACGTTATACGTTATATGTAATATGTAATATGTTATACGTTATACGCTATACGTTATACGTTACACGTTGTACGTTATACGTTATGCGTTATACGTTATGCGTTATACGTTATACGTTATACGTTATACGTTATACGTTATACGTTATACGTTATACGTTATTCGTTATACGTTATACGTAATACGTTATATGTTATACGTTATACGTTATACGTTATACGTTATACGTTAGACGTTATAGGTTATACGTAATACGTAATACGTTTTACGATATACGTTATACGTTACACGTTATACGTTATACGTTATACGTTATAAGTTATACGTTATACGTTATACGGTATACGTTATACGTTATACGTTGGACGTTACAGGTTAAACGTAATACGTTATACGTTATACGTTATGCGTTATACGTTATACGTTATACGTTATACGTTAGACGTTATAGGTTATACGTAATACGTAATACGTTTTACGTTATACGTTATACGTTACACGTTATACCTTATACGTTATACGTTAAAAGTTATACGTTATACGTTATACGGTATACGTTATACGTTATACGTTATACGTTATACGTTATACGTTATACGTTATACGTTATACGTTATACGTTATACGTTATACGTTATACGTTATACGTTAAACGTTATACGTTATACGTTATGCGTTATACGTTATACGTTATACGTTATACGTTAAACGTTATACGTTATACGTTATACGTTATACGATATACGTTATACGTTATACGTTATACGTTAGACGTTATAGGTTATACGTAATACGTAATACGTTTTACGTTATACGTTACACGTTACACGTTATACGTTATACGTTATACGTTATAAGTTATACGTTATACGTTATACGGTATACGTTATACGTTATACGTTGGACGTTACAGGTTAAACGTAATACGTTATACGTTATACGTTATGCGTTATACGTTATACGTTATACGTTATACGTTAGACGTTATAGGTTATACGTAATACGTAATACGTTTTACGTTATACGTTATACGTTACACGTTATACCTTATACGTTATACGTTAAAAGTTATACGTTATACGTTATACGGTATACGTTATACGTTATACGTTATACGTTATACGTTATACGTTATACGTTATACGTTATACGTTATACGTTATACGTTATACGTTATACGTTATACGTTATACGTTATACGTTATACGTTATACGTTATACGTTATACGTTATACGTTATACGTTATACGTTATACGTTATACGTTATACGTTATACGTTATACGTTATACGTTATACGTTATGCATTATACGTTATACGTTATACGTTATACGTTATACGTTATACGTTATGCGTTATACGTTATACGTTATACGTTATACGTTATACGTTTTACGTTATACGTTATACGTTATACGTTATGCATTATACGTTATACGTTATACGTTATACGTTATACGTTATTCGTTATACGTTATACGTTATACGTTATACGTTATACGTTATACGTTACTCGTTATACGTAATATGTAATACGTTTTACGTTATAAGTTATACGTTATACGTTATACGTTATACGTTATACGTTATACGTTATACGTTATACGTTATACGTTATACGTTAAACGTTATTCGTTATACGTTATACGTTATACGTTATACGTTATACGTTATACGTTATACGTTATACGTTATACGTTATGCGTTATACGTTATGCGTTATACGTTATACGTTATACGTTATGCGTTGTACGTTATACGTTATACGTTATACGTTATACGTTATTCGTTATACGTTATACGTTACACGTTATACGTTATACGTTATACGTTATGCGTTATAGGATATACGTTATACGTTATACGTTATACGTTATACGTTATACGTTATACGTTATACGTTATACGTTATACGTTATACGTTATACGTTATACGTTATACGTCATACGTTATACGTTATACGTTATACGTTATACGTTATACGTTATACGTTATACGTTATACGTTATACGTTATACGTTATACGTTATACGATATACGTTGTACGTTATACGTTATACGTTATACGTTATACGTTATTCGTTATACGCTATACGTTATACGTTATACGTTATACGTTATACGTTATACGTTATACGTTATACGTTATACGTTAAACGTTATACGTTATACGTTATACGTTATACGTTATACGTTATACGTTATACGTTATACGTTATACGTTATACGTTATACGTTATACGTTATACGTTATACGTTATACGTTATACGTTATACGTTATACGTTATACGTTATACGTTATACGTTATACGTTATACGTTATACGTTATACGTTATACGTTATACGTTAGACGTTATAGGTTATACGTAATACGTAATACGTTATACGTTATACGTTATACGTTGCACGTTATACGTTATACGATATACGTTATAAGTTATACGTTATACGTTATACGTTATACGTTATACGTTATACGCTATACGTTATACGTTATACGTTATACGTTATACGTTATACGTTATACGTTATACGTTATACGTTATACGTTATACGTTATACGTTATACGTTATACGTTATACGTTATACGTTATAAGTTATACGTTATACGTTATACGTTATACGTTATACATTATGCGTTATACGCTATACGTAATGCGTTATAGGTCATACCTTATACGTGATACGTCATACGTTATACGTTATACGTTATACGTTATACGTTGTACGTTATACGTTATACGTTATACGTTATACGTTAAACGTTATACGTTAAACGTTATACGTTATACGTTATACGTTATACGATATACGTTATACGTTATACGTTATACGTTATACGTTAGACGTTATAGGTTACACGTAATACGTAATACGTTTTACGTTATACGTTATACGTTACACGTTATACGTTATACGTTATACGTTATAAGTTATACGTTATACGTTATACGGTATACGTTATACGTTATACGTTGGACGTTACAGGTTAAACGTAATACGTTATACGTTATACGTTATACGTTATACGTTAGACGTTATAGGTTATACGTAATACGTTATACGTTATGCGTTATACGTTATACGTTATACGTTATACGTTAAACGTTATACGTTATACGTTATACGTTATACGATATACGTTATACGTTATACGTTATACGTTATACGTTATACGTCATACGTTATACGTTATACGTTATACGTTATACGTTATACGTTATACGGTATACGTTATACGTTATACGTTGGACGTTACAGGTTAAACGTAATACGTTATACGTTATACGTTATGCGTTATACGTTATACGTTATACGTTATACGTTAGACGTTATAGGTTATACGTAATACGTAATACGTTTTACGTTATACGTTATACGTTACACGTTATACCTTATACGTTATACGTTAAAAGTTATACGTTATACGTTATACGTTATACGGTATACGTTATACGTTATACGTTATACGTTATACGTTATACGTTATACGTTATACGTTATACGTTATACGTTATACGTTATACGTTATACGTTATACGTTATACGTTGTACGTTATACGTTATACGTTATACGATATACGTTATACGTTATACGTTGTACGTTGTACGTTATACGTTATACGTTATACGTTGTACGTTATACGTTATGCGTTATACGTTATACGTTGTACGTTATACGTTAAACGTTAGACGTTACATTTTATACGTTATACGTTGTACGCTATACGTTATACGTTATACGTTATACGTTATGCGTTATAGGATATACGTTATACGTGATACGTTGTACGTTATACGTTATACGTTATACGTTATACGTTATACGTTATACGTTATACGTTACACGTTATACGTTATACGTTATACGTTATACGTTATACCTTGTACGTTATACGTTATACGTTATACGTTATACGTTATTCGTTATACGTTATACGTTAAACGTTATACGTTATACGTTATACGTAATACGTTATACGTTAAACGTTATACGTTATACGTTATACGTTATACGTTGTACGTTATACGTTATATGTAATATGTAATACGTTATACGTTATACGTTATACGTTATACGTTATGCGTTATACGTTATACGTTATACGTTATACGTTATACGTTATACGTTATACGTTATACGTTATGCATTATACGTTATACGTTATACGTTATACGTTATACGTTATACGTTATACGTTATACGTTATACGTTATACGTTATACGTTATACGTTATACGTTATACGTTATACGTTATACGTTATACGCTATACGTTACACGTTATACGTTACACGTTATACGTTATACGTTATACGTTATACGTTATAAGTTATACGTTATACGTTATACGTTATACGTTATACGTTATACGTTATACGTTATACGTTATACGTTATACGTTATACATTATACGTTATACGTTATACGTTATACGTTATACGTTAGACGTTATAGGTTATACGTAATACGTAATACGTTATACGTTATACGTTATACGTTGCACGTTATACGTTATACGATATACGTTATAAGTTATACGTTATACGTTATACGTTATACGTTATACGTTATACGTTATACGTTATACGTTATACGTTATACGTTATACGTTATACGTTATACGTTATACGTTATACGTTATACGTTATACGTTATACGTTATACGTTATACGTTATACGTTATACGTTATACGTTATAAGTTATACGTTATACGTTATACGTTATACGTTATACATTATGCGTTATACGCTATACGTAATGCGTTATAGGTCATACCTTATACGTGATACGTCATACGTTATACGTTATACGTGATACGTTATACGTTATACGTTATACGTTATACGTTGTACGTTATACGTTATATGTAATATGTAATACGTTATACGTTATACGCTATACGTTATACGTTACACGTTATACGTTATACATTACACGTTATACGTTATACGTTATGCGTTATACGTTATGCGTTATACGTTATACGTTATACGTTATTCGTTATACGTTATACGTTATACGTTATACGTTATACGTTATACGTTATACGTTATACGTTGTACGTTACACGTTATACGTTATACGATATACGTTATACGTTATACGTTGTACGTTGTACGTTATACGTTTTACGTTATACGTTGTACGTTATACGTTATGCGTTATACGTTATACGTTGTACGTTATACGTTAAACGTTAGACGTTACATTTTATACGTTATACGTTGTACGCTATACGCTATACGATATACGTTATACGTTATGCGTTATAGGATATACGTTATACGTGGTACGTTGTACGTTATACGTTATACGTTATACGTTATACGTTACACGTTATACGTTGCACGTTATACGTTATACGTTATACGTTATACGTTATACCTTGTACGTTATACGTTATACGTTATACGTTATACGTTATTCGTTATACGTTATACGTTATACGTTATACGTTATACGTTATACGTTATACGTTATACGTTATACGTTAAACGTTATACGTCATACGTTATACGTTATACGTTATACGTTATACGTTATACGTTATACGTTATACGTTATACGTTATACGCTATACGTTATACGTTATACGTTACACGTTATACGTTATACGTTATACGTTATAAGTTATACGTTATACGTTATACGTTATACGTTATACGTTATACGTTATACGGTATACGTTATACGTTATACGTTTTACGTTATACGTTATACGTTATACGTTATGCGTTATACGTTATGCGTTATACGTTATACGTTATACGTTATACGTTATACGTTATACGTTATACGTTATACGTTATACGTTATACGTTATACGTTATACGTTATACGTTATACGTTAAACGTTATACGTTATACGTTATACGTGATACGTTATTCGCTATACGTTATACGTTGTACGTTATGCGTTATACGTTATGCGTTATACGTTATACGTTATACGTTATACGTTGTGCGTTATACGTTATACGTTATACGTTATACGTTATTCGTTATACGTTATACGTTATACGTTATACGTTACACGTTATACGTTATACGTTATACGTTATACGTTATACGTTATACGTTATACGTTGTACGTTATACGTTATACGTTATACTATATACGTTATACGTTATACGTTGTACGTTGTACGTTATACGTTTTACGTTATACGTTGTACGTTATACGTTATGCGTTATACGTTATACGTTGTACGTTATACGTTAAACGTTAGACGTTACATTTTATACGTTATACGTTGTACGCTATACGTTATACGTTATACGTTATACGTTATGCGTTATAGGATATACGTTATACGTGATACGTTGTACGTTATACGTTATACGTTATACGTTATACGTTACACGTTATACGTTACACGTTATACGTTATACGTTATACGTTATACGTTATACCTTGTACGTTATACGTTATACGTTATACGTTATACGTTATTCGTTATACGTTATACGTTATACGTTATACGTTATACGTTATACGTTATACGTTATACGTTATACGTTAAACGTTATACGTTATACGTTATACGTTATACGTTATACGTTATGCGTTGTACGTTATGCGTTATACGTTATACGTTATACGTTATGCGTTGTACGTTATACGTTATACGTTATACGTTATACGTTATTCGTTATACGTTATACGTTATACGTTATACGTTATGCGTTATACGCTATACCTTATGCGTTACAGGATATACGTTACACGTTACACGTTATACGTTATACGTTATACGTTATACGTTATACGTTATGCGTTATACGTTATGCGTTATACGTTATACGTTATACGTTATGCGTTGTACGTCATACGTTATACGTTATACGTTATACGTTATTCGTTATACGTTATACGTTACACGTTATACGTTATACGTTATACGTTATGCGTTATAGGATATACGTTATACGTTATACGTTATACGTTATACGTTATACGTTATACGTTATACGTTATACGTTATACGTTATACGTTATACGTTATACGTTATACGTTATACGTTATACGTTATACGTTATACGTTATACGTTATACGTTATACGTTATACGTTATACCTTATACGTTATACGTTATACGTTATACGTTATACGTAATACGTTATACGTTATACGTTATACGTTGCACGTTATACGTTATACGATATACGTTATAAGTTATACGTTATACGTTATACGTTATACGTTATATGTTATACGTTATACGTTATACGTTATACGTTATACGTTATACGTTATACGTTATACGTTATACGTTATACGTTATACGTTATACGTTATACGTTATACGTTATACGTTATACGTTATACGTTATACGTTATAAGTTATACGTTATACGTTATACGTTATACGTTATACATTATGCGTTATACGCTATACGTAATGCGTTATAGGTCATACCTTATACGTGATACGTCATACGTTATACGTTATACGTGATACGTTATACGTTATACGTTATACGTTATACGTTGTACGTTATACGTTATATGTAATATGTAATACGTTATACGTTATACGCTATACGTTATACGTTACACGTTATACGTTATACATTACACGTTATACGTTATACGTTATGCGTTATACGTTATGCGTTATACGTTATACGTTATACGTTATACGTTATACGTTATACGTTATACGTTATACGTTATACGTTATACGTTATACGTTGTACGTTATACGTTATACGTTATACGATATACGTTATACGTTATACGTTGTACGTTGTACGTTATACGTTTTACGTTATACGTTGTACGTTATACGTTATGCGTTATACGTTATACGTTGTACGTTATACGTTAAACGTTAGACGTTACATTTTATACGTTATACGTTGTACGCTATACGTTATACGTTATACGTTATACGTTATGCGTTATAGGATATACGTTATACGTGATACGTTGTACGTTATACGTTATACGTTATACGTTGTACGTTACACGTTATACGTTACACGTTATACGTTATACGTTATACGTTATACGTTATACCTTGTACGTTATACGTTATACGTTATACGTTATACGTTATTCGTTATACGTTATACGTTATACGTTATACGTTATACGTTATACGTTATACGTTATACGTTAAACGTTATACGTTATACGTTATACGTTATACGTTGTACGTTATACGTTATATGTAATATGTAATACGTTATACGTTATACGTTATACGTTATACGTTATGCGTTATACGTTATACGTTATACGTTAAACGTTATACGTTATACGTTATGCGTTATACGTTATACGTTATACGTTATGCGTTATACGTTATACGTTATACGTTATACGTTATACGTTATACGTTATGCGATATACGCTATACGCTATGCGTTATAGGTCATACCTTATACGTGATACGTCATACGTTATACGTTATACGTGATACGTTATACGTTATACGTTATACGTTATAGGTGGTACGTTATACGTTATATGTAATATGTAATATGTTATACGTTATACGCTATACGTTATACGTTACACGTTGTACGTTAAACGTTATGCGTTATACGTTATGCGTTATACGTTATACGTTATACGTTATACGTTATACGTTATACGTTATACGTTATACGTTATTCGTTATACGTTATACGTAATACGTTATACGTTATGCATTATACGTTATACGTTATACGTTATACGTTATACGTTATACGTTATGAGTTATACGTTATACGTTATACGTTATACGTTATACGTTTTACGTTATACGTTATACGTTATACGTTATGCATTATACGTTATACGTTATACGTTATACGTTATACGTTATTCGTTATACGTTATACGTTATACGTTATACGTTATACGTTATACGTTATACGTTACTCGTTATACGTAATATGTAATACGTTTTACGTTATAAGTTATACGTTATACGTTATACGTCATACGTTATACGTTATACGTGATACGTTATACGTTATACGTTATACGTTATAGGTGGTACGTTATACGTTATATGTAATATGTAATATGTTATACGTTATACGCTATACGTTATACGTTACACGTTGTACGTTATACGTTATGCGTTATACGTTATGCGTTATACGTTATACGTTATACGTTATACGTTATACGTTATACGTTATACGTTATACGTTATTCGTTATACGTTATACGTAATACGTTATACGTTATACGTTATACGTTATACGTTATACGTTATACGTTAAACGTTATACGTTAAACGTTATACGTTATACGTTATACGTTATACGATATACGTTATACGTTATACGTTATACGTTAGACGTTATAGGTTATACGTAATACGTAATACGTTTTACGTTATACGTTATACGTTACACGTTATACGTTATACGTTATACGTTATAAGTTATACGTTATACGTTATACGGTATACGTTATACGTTATACGTTGGACGTTACAGGTTAAACGTAATACGTTATACGTTATACGTTATGCGTTATACGTTATACGTTATACGTTATACGTTAGACGTTATAGGTTATACGTAATACGTAATACGTTTTACGTTATACGTTATACGTTACACGTTATACCTTATACGTTATACGTTAAAAGTTATACGTTATACGTTATACGGTATACGTTATACGTTATACGTTATACGTTATACGTTATACGTTATACGTTATACGTTATACGTTATACGTTATACGTTATACGTTATACGTTATACGTTATACGTTATACGTTATACGTTATACGTTATACGTTATACGTTATACGTTATACGTTATACGTTATACGTTATACGTTATACGTTATACGTTATACGTTATACGTTATACGTTATACGTTATGCATTATACGTTATACGTTATACGTTATACGTTATACGTTATACGTTATGCGTTATACGTTATACGTTATACGTTATACGTTATACGTTTTACGTTATACGTTATACGTTATACGTTATACGTTATACGTTATACGTTATACGTAATACGTTATACGTTATACGTTATACGTTGCACGTTATACGTTATACGATATACGTTATAAGTTATACGTTATACGTTATACGTTATACGTTATATGTTATACGTTATACGTTATACGTTATACGTTATACGTTATACGTTATACGTTATACGTTATACGTTATACGTTATACGTTATACGTTATACGTTATACGTTATACGTTATACGTTATACGTTATACGTTATACGTTATAAGTTATACGTTATACGTTATACGTTATACGTTATACATTATGCGTTATACGCTATACGTAATGCGTTATAGGTCATACCTTATACGTGATACGTCATACGTTATACGTTATACGTGATACGTTATACGTTATACGTTATACGTTATACGTTGTACGTTATACGTTATATGTAATATGTAATACGTTATACGTTATACGCTATACGTTATACGTTACACGTTATACGTTATACATTACACGTTATACGTTATACGTTATGCGTTATACGTTATGCGTTATACGTTATACGTTATACGTTATACGTTATACGTTATACGTTATACGTTATACGTTATACGTTATACGTTATACGTTGTACGTTATACGTTATACGTTATACGATATACGTTATACGTTATACGTTGTACGTTGTACGTTATACGTTTTACGTTATACGTTGTACGTTATACGTTATGCGTTATACGTTATACGTTGTACGTTATACGTTAAACGTTAGACGTTACATTTTATACGTTATACGTTGTACGCTATACGTTATACGTTATACGTTATACGTTATGCGTTATAGGATATACGTTATACGTGATACGTTGTACGTTATACGTTATACGTTATACGTTGTACGTTACACGTTATACGTTACACGTTATACGTTATACGTTATACGTTATACGTTATACCTTGTACGTTATACGTTATACGTTATACGTTATACGTTATTCGTTATACGTTATACGTTATACGTTATACGTTATACGTTATACGTAATACGTTATACGTTATGCATTATACGTTATACGTTATACGTTATACGTTATACGTTATACGTTATGAGTTATACGTTATACGTTATACGTTATACGTTATACGTTTTACGTTATACGTTATACGTTATACGTTATGCATTATACGTTATACGTTATACGTTATACGTTATACGTTATTCGTTATACGTTATACGTTATACGTTATACGTTATACGTTATACGTTATACGTTACTCGTTATACGTAATATGTAATACGTTTTACGTTATAAGTTATACGTTATACGTTATACGTTATACGTTATAGGTGGTACGTTATACGTTATATGTAATATGTAATATGTTATACGTTATACGCTATACGTTATACGTTACACGTTGTACGTTAAACGTTATGCGTTATACGTTATGCGTTATACGTTATACGTTATACGTTATACGTTATACGTTATACGTTATACGTTATACGTTATTCGTTATACGTTATACGTAATACGTTATACGTTATGCATTATACGTTATACGTTATACGTTATACGTTATACGTTATACGTTATGAGTTATACGTTATACGTTATACGTTATACGTTATACGTTTTACGTTATACGTTATACGTTATACGTTATGCATTATACGTTATACGTTATACGTTATACGTTATACGTTATTCGTTATACGTTATACGTTATACGTTATACGTTATACGTTATACGTTATACGTTACTCGTTATACGTAATATGTAATACGTTTTACGTTATAAGTTATACGTTATACGTTATACGTTATACGTTATACGTTATACGTTATACGTTATACGTTATACGTTATACGTTATACGTTATACGTTATACGTTATACGTTATACGTTATACGTTATACGTTATACGTTATACGTTATACGTTATACGTTATACGTTGTACGTTATACGTTATATGTAATATGTAATACGATATACGTTATACGTTAAACGTTAGACGTTATACGTTATACGTTATACGTTGTACGTTATACTTTATATGTAATATGTAACACGTTATACGTTATACGCTGTACGTTATACGTTACACGTTATACGTTATACGTTATGCATCATACGTTATGCGTTATACGTTATACGTTATACGTTATACGTTATACGTTATACGTTATACGTTATACGTTATTCGTTGTACGTTATACGTTATATGTAATATGTAATACGTTATACGTTATACGTTATACGTTATACGTTATGCGTTATACGTTATACGTTATACGTTAAACGTTATACGTTATACGTTATGCGTTATACGTTATACGTTATACGTTATGCGTTATACGTTATACGTTATACGTTATACGTTATACGTTATACGTTATGCGTTATACGCTATACGTTATGCGTTATAGGTCATACCTTATACGTGATACGTCATACGTTATACGTTATACGTGATACGTTATACGTTATACGTTATACGTTATAGGTGGTACGTTATACGTTATATGTAATATGTAATATGTTATACGTTATACGCTATACGTTATACGTTACACGTTGTACGTTATACGTTATGCGTTATACGTTATGCGTTATACGTTATACGTTATACGTTATACGTTATACGTTATACGTTATACGTTATACGTTATTCGTTATACGTTATACGTAATACGTTATATGTTATACGTTATACGTTATACGTTATACGTTATACGTTAGACGTTATAGGTTATACGTAATACGTAATACGTTTTACGTTATACGTTATACGTTACACGTTATACGTTAAACGTTATACGTTATAAGTTATACGTTATACGTTATACGGTATACGTTATACGTTATACGTTGGACGTTACAGGTTAAACGTAATACGTTATACGTTATACGTTATGCGTTATACGTTATACGTTATACGTTATACGTTAGACGTTATAGGTTATACGTAATACGTAATACGTTTTACGTTATACGTTATACGTTACACGTTATACCTTATACGTTATACGTTAAAAGTTATACGTTATACGTTATACGGTATACGTTATACGTTACACGTTATACGTTAAACGTTATACGTTATAAGTTATACGTTATACGTTATACGGTATACGTTATACGTTATACGTTATACGTTATACGTTATACGTTATACGTTATACGTTATACGTTATACGTTACTCGTTATACGTAATATGTAATACGTTTTACGTTATAAGTTATACGTTATACGTTATACGTTATACGTTATACGTTATACGTTATACGTTATACGTTATACGTTATACGTTAAACGTTATTCGTTATACGTTATACGTTATACGTTATACGTTATACGTTATACGTTATACGTTATACGTTATACGTTATGCGTTATACGTTATGCGTTATACGTTATACGTTATACGTTATGCGTTGTACGTTATACGTTATACGTTATACGTTATACGTTATTCGTTATACGTTATACGTTACACGTTATACGTTATACGTTATACGTTATGCGTTATAGGATATACGTTATACGTTATACGTTATACGTTATACGTTATACGTTATACGTTATACGTTATACGTTATACGTTATACGTTATACGTTATACGTTATACGTCATACGTTATACGTTATACGTTATACGTTATACGTTATACGTTATACGTTATACGTTATACGTTATACGTTATACGTTATACGTTATACGATATACGTTGTACGTTATACGTTATACGTTATACGTTATACGTTATTCGTTATACGCTATACGTTATACGTTATACGTTATACGTTATACGTTATACGTTATACGTTATACGTTATACGTTAAACGTTATACGTTATACGTTATACGTTATACGTTATACGTTATACGTTATACGTTATACGTTATACGTTATACGTTATACGTTATACGTTATACGTTATACGTTATACGTTATACGTTATACGTTATACGTTATACGTTATACGTTATACGTTATACGTTATACGTTATACGTTATACGTTATACGTTATACGTTATACGTTATACGTTAGACGTTATAGGTTATACGTAATACGTAATACGTTATACGTTATACGTTATACGTTGCACGTTATACGTTATACGATATACGTTATAAGTTATACGTTATACGTTATACGTTATACGTTATACGTTATACGTTATACGTTATACGTTATACGTTATACGTTATACGTTATACGTTATACGTTATACGTTATACGTTATACGTTATACGTTATACGTTATACGTTATACGTTATACGTTATACGTTATACGTTATAAGTTATACGTTATACGTTATACGTTATACGTTATACATTATGCGTTATACGCTATACGTAATGCGTTATAGGTCATACCTTATACGTGATACGTCATACGTTATACGTTATACGTTATACGTTATACGTTGTACGTTATACGTTATACGTTATACGTTATACGTTAAACGTTATACGTTAAACGTTATACGTTATACGTTATACGTTATACGATATACGTTATACGTTATACGTTATACGTTAGACGTTATAGGTTACACGTAATACGTAATACGTTTTACGTTATACGTTATACGTTACACGTTATACGTTATACGTTATACGTTATAAGTTATACGTTATACGTTATACGGTATACGTTATACGTTATACGTTGGACGTTACAGGTTAAACGTAATACGTTATACGTTATACGTTATACGTTATACGTTAGACGTTATAGGTTATACGTAATACGTTATACGTTATGCGTTATACGTTATACGTTATACGTTATACGTTAAACGTTATACGTTATACGTTATACGTTATACGATATACGTTATACGTTATACGTTATACGTTATACGTTATACGTTATACGTTATACGTTATACGTTATACGTTATACGTTATACGTTATACGGTATACGTTATACGTTATACGTTGGACGTTACAGGTTAAACGTAATACGTTATACGTTATACGTTATGCGTTATACGTTATACGTTATACGTTATACGTTAGACGTTATAGGTTATACGTAATACGTAATACGTTTTACGTTATACGTTATACGTTACACGTTATACCTTATACGTTATACGTTAAAAGTTATACGTTATACGTTATACGGTATACGTTATACGTTATACGTTATACGTTATACGTTATACGTTATACGTTATACGTTATACGTTATACGTTATACGTTATACGTTATACGTTATACGTTATACGTTGTACGTTATACGTTATACGTTATACGATATACGTTATACGTTATACGTTGTACGTTGTACGTTATACGTTATACGTTATACGTTGTACGTTATACGTTATGCGTTATACGTTATACGTTGTACGTTATACGTTAAACGTTAGACGTTACATTTTATACGTTATACGTTGTACGCTATACGTTATACGTTATACGTTATACGTTATGCGTTATAGGATATACGTTATACGTGATACGTTGTACGTTATACGTTATACGTTATACGTTATACGTTATACGTTATACGTTATACGTTACACGTTATACGTTATACGTTATACGTTATACGTTATACCTTGTACGTTATACGTTATACGTTATACGTTATACGTTATTCGTTATACGTTATACGTTATACGTTATACGTTATACGTTATACGTTATACGTTATACGTTAAACGTTATACGTTATACGTTATACGTTATACGTTGTACGTTATACGTTATATGTAATATGTAATACGTTATACGTTATACGTTATACGTTATACGTTATGCGTTATACGTTATACGTTATACGTTATACGTTATACGTTATACGTTATACGTTATACGTTATGCATTATACGTTATACGTTATACGTTATACGTTATACGTTATACGTTATGCGTTATACGTTATACGTTATACGTTATACGTTATACGTTTTACGGTATACGTTATACGTTATACGTTATGCATTATACGTTATACGTTATACGTTATACGTTATACGTTATTCGTTATACGTTATACGTTATACGTTATACGTTGTACGTTATACGTTATATGTAATATGTAATACGTTATACGTTATACGTTATACGTTATACGTTATGCGTTATACGTTATACGTTATACGTTATACGTTATACGTTATACGTTATACGTTATTCGTTATACGTTATACGTTATACGTTATACGTTATACGTTATACGATACTCGTTATACGTAATATGTAATACGTTTTACGTTATAAGTTATACGTTATACGTTATACGTTATACGTTATACGTTATACGTTATACGTTATACGTTATACGTTATACGTTATTCGTTATACGTTATACGTTATACGTTATACGTTATACGTTATACGTTACTCGTTATACGTAATATGTAATACGTTTTACGTTATAAGTTATACGTTATACGTTATACGTTATACGTTATACGTTATACGTTATACGTTATACGTTATACGTTATACGTTATTCGTTATACGTTATACGTTATACGTTATACGTTATACGTTATGCGTTATACGCTATACGTTATGCGTTATAGGATATACGTTATACGTTACACGTTATACGTTACACGTTATACGTTATACGTTATACGTTATGCGTTATACGTTATGCGTTATACGTTATACGTTATACGTTATACGTTATGCGTTGTACGTTATACGTTATACGTTATACGTTATACGTTATTCGTTATACGTTATACGTTACACGTTATACGTTATACGTTATACGTTATGCGTTATAGGATATACGTTATACGTTATACGTTATACGTTATACGTTATACGTTATACGTTATACGTTATACGTTATACGTTATACGTTATACGTTATACGTTATACGTTATACGTTATACGTTATACGTTATACGTTATACGTTATACGTTATACGTTATACGTTATACGTTATACGTTATACGTTATACGTTATACGTTATACGTTATACGTTATACGTTATACGTTATACGTTATACGTTATACGTTATACGTTATACGATATACGTTGTACGTTATACGTTATACGTTATACGTTATACGTTATTCGTTATACGCTATACGTTATACGTTATACGTTATACGTTATACGTTATACGTTATACGTTATACGTTATACGTTATACGTTATACGTTATACGTTATACGTTAGACGTTGGACGTTACAGGTTAAACGTAATACGTTATACGTTATACGTTATGCGTTATACGTTATACGTTATACGTTATACGTTAGACGTTATAGGTTATACGTAATACGTAATACGTTTTACGTTATACGTTATACGTTACACGTTATACCTTATACGTTATACGTTATGCGTTATACGTTATACGTTATACGTTATACGTTATACGTTATACGTTATACGTTATACGTTATTCGTTATACGTTATACGTAATACGTTATACGTTATACGTTATACGTTATACGTTATACGTTATACGTTAAACGTTATACGTTAAACGTTATACGTTATACGTTATACGTTATACGATATACGTTATACGTTATACGTTATACGTTAGACGTTATAGGTTATACGTAATACGTAATACGTTCTACGTTATACGTTATACGTTACACGTTATACGTTATACGTTATACGTTATAAGTTATACGTTACACGTTATACGGTATACGGTATACGTTATACGTTATACGTTGGACGTTATAGGTTAAACGTAATACGTTATACGTTATACGTTATGCGTTATACGTTATACGTTATACGTTATACGTTAGACGTTATAGGTTATACGTAATACGTAATACGTTTTACGTTATACGTTATACGTTACACGTTATACCTTATACGTTATACGTTAAAAGTTATACGTTATACGTTATACGGTATACGTTATACGTTATACGTTATACGTTATACGTTATACGTTATACGTTATACGTTATACGTTATACGTTATACGTTATACGTTATACGTTATACGTTATACGTTATACGTTATACGTTACTCGTTATACGTAATATGTAATACGTTTTACGTTATAAGTTATACGTTATACGTTATACGTTATACGTTATACGTTATACGTTATACGTTATACGTTATACGTTATACGTTATTCGTTATACGTTATACGTTATACGTTATACGTTATACGTTATACGTTATACGTTATACGTTACTCGTTATGCGTAATATGTAATACGTTTTACGTTTTACGGTATTCGTCATACGTTATACGTTATACGTTATACGTTATACGTTATACGTTATACGTTATACGTTATACGTTATACGTTATGCGTTATACGCTATACGTTATGCGTTATAGGATATACGTTATACGTTACACGTTATACGTTATACGTTATACGTTATACGTTATACGTTATACGTTATACGTTATACGTTATACGTTATACGTTATGCGTTATACGTTATGCGTTATACGTTATACGTTATACGTTATACGTTATGCGTTGTACGTTATACGTTATACGTTATACGTTATACGTTATTCGTTATACGTTATACGTTACACGTTATACGTTATACGTTATACGTTATGCGTTATAGGATATACGTTATACGTTATACGTTATACGTTATACGTTATACGTTATACGTTATACGTTATAGGTTATACGTTATACGTTATACGTTATACGTTGTACGTTATACGTTATATGTAATATGTAATACGTTATGCGTTATACGCTATACGTTATACGTTACACGTTATACGTTATACGTTATACGTTATACGTTATACGTTATACGTTATACGTTAAACGTTATACGTTATACGTTATACGTTATACGTTATACGTTATACGTTATACGTTATACGTTATACGTTATACGTTATACGTTATTCGTTATACGTTATACGTTACACGTTATACGTAATACGTTATACGTTATGCGTTATAGGATATACGTTATACGTTACACGTTATACGTTATACGTTATACGTTATAAGTTATACGTTATACGTTATACGGTATACGTTATACGTTATACGTTGGACGTTACAGGTTAAACGTAATACGTTATACGTTATACGTTATGCGTTATACGTTATACGTTATACGTTATACGTTAGACGTTATAGGTTATACGTAATACGTAATACGTTTTACGTTATACGTTATACGTTACACGTTATACCTTATACGTTATACGTTAAAAGTTATACGTTATACGTTATACGGTATACGTTATACGTTATACGTTATACGTTATACGTTATACGTTATACGTTATACGTTATACGTTATACGTTATACGTTATACGTTATACGTTATACGTTATACGTTATACGTTATACGTTATACGTTATACGTTATACGTTATACGTTATACGTTATACGTTATACGTTATACGTTATACGTTATACGTTATACGTTATACGTTATACGTTATACGTTATGCATTATACGTTATACGTTATACGTTATACGTTATACGTTATACGTTATGCGTTATACGTTATACGTTATACGTTATACGTTATACGTTTTACGTTATACGTTATACGTTATACGTTATGCATTATACGTTATACGTTATACGTTATACGTTATACGTTATTCGTTATACGTTATACGTTATACGTTATACGTTATACGTTATACGTTACTCGTTATACGTAATATGTAATACGTTTTACGTTATAAGTTATACGTTATACGTTATACGTTATACGTTATACGTTATACGTTATACGTTATACGTTATACGTTATACGTTATTCGTTATACGTTATACGTTATACGTTATACGTTATACGTTATACGTTATACGTTACTCGTTATGCGTAATATGTAATACGTTTTACGTTTTACGGTATTCGTCATACGTTATACGTTATACGTTATACGTTATACGTTATACGTTATACGTTATACGTTATACGTTATTCGTTATACGTTATACGTTACACGTTATACGTTATACGTTATACGTTATGCGTTATAGGATATACGTTATACGTTATACGTTATACGTTATACGTTATACGTTATACGTTATACGTTATACGTTATGCGTTATACGTTATGCGTTATACGTTATACGTTATACGTTATGCGTTGTACGTTATACGTTATACGTTATACGTTATACGTTATTCGTTATACGTTATACGTTACACGTTATACGTTATACGTTATACGTTATGCGTTATAGGATATACGTTATACGTTATACGTTATACGTTATACGTTATACGTTATACGTTATACGTTATACGTTATACGTTATACGTTATACGTTATACGTTATACGTTATACGTTATACGTTATACGTTATACGTTATACGTTATACGTTATACGTTATACGTTATACGTTATACGTTATACGTTATACGATATACGTTGTACGTTATACGTTGTACGTTATACGTTATACGTTATTCGTTATACGCTATACGTTATACGCTATACGTTATACGTTATACGTTATACGTTATACGTTATACGTTATACGTTATACGTTAAACGTTATACGTTATACGTTATACGTTATACGTTATACGTTATACGTTATACGTTATACGTTATACGTTATACGTTATACGTTATACGTTATACGTTATACGTTATACGTTATACGTTATACGTTATACGTTATACGTTATACGTTATACGTTATACGTTATACGTTATACGTTATACGTTAGACGTTATAGGTTATACGTAATACGTAATACGTTATACGTTATACGTTATACGTTGCACGTTATACGTTATACGATATACGTTATAAGTTATACGTTATACGTTATACGTTATACGTTATACGTTATACGTTATACGTTATACGTTATACGTTATACGTTATACGTTATACGTTATACGTTATACGTTATACGTTATACGTTATACGTTATACGTTATACGTTATACGTTATAAGTTATACGTTATACGTTATACGTTAATCGTTATACATTATGCGTTATACGCTATACGTAATGCGTTATAGGTCATACCTTATACGTGATACGTCATACGTTATACGTTATACGTGATACTTTATACGTTATACGTTATACGTTATACGTTGTACGTTATACGTTATATGTAATATGTAATACGTTATACGTTATACGCTATACGTTATACGTTACACGTTATACGTTATACGTTATACGTTATACGTTATACGTTATACGTTATACGTTAAACGTTATACGTTATACGTTATACGTTATACGTTATACGTTATACGTTATACGTTATACGTTATACGTTATACGTTATACGTTATTCGTTATACGTTATACGTTACACGTTATACGTTATACGTTATACGTTATGCGTTATAGGATATACGTTATACGTTATACGTTATACGTTATACGTTATACGTTATACGTTATACGTTATACGTTATACGTTATACGTTATACGTTATACGTTATACGTTATGCGTTATACGCTATACGTTATGCGTTATAGGATATACGTTATACGTTACACGTTATACGTTATACGTTATACGTTATACGTTATACGTTATACGTTATACGTTATACGTTATACGTTATACGTTATACGTTATACGTTATACGTTATACGTTATACGTTATACGTTATACGTTATACGTTATACGTTATACGTTATACGTTATACGTTATACGTTATACGTTATACGTTATACGATATACGTTGTACGTTATACGTTATACGTTATACGTTATACGTTATTCGTTATACGCTATACGTTATACGTTATACGTTATACGTTATACGTTATACGTTATACGTTATACGTTATACGTTAAACGTTATACGTTATACGTTATACGTTATACGTTATACGTTATACGTTATACGTTATACGTTATACGTTATACGTTATACGTTATACGTTATACGTTATACGTTATACGTTATACGTTATACGTTATACGTTAGACGTTATAGGTTATACGTAATACGTAATACGTTATACGTTATACGTTATACGTTGCACGTTATACGTTATACGATATACGTTATAAGTTATACGTTATACGTTATACCTTGTACGTTATACGTTATACGTTATACGTTATACGTTATTCGTTATACGTTATACGTTATACGTTATACGTTATACGTTATACGTTATACGTTATACGTTAAACGTTATACGTTATACGTTATACGTTATACGTTGTACGTTATACGTTATATGTAATATGTAATACGTTATACGTTATACGTTATACGTTATACGTTATGCGTTATACGTTATACGTTATACGTTATACGTTATACGTTATACGTTATGCGTTATACGCTATACGTTATGCGTTATAGGTCATACCTTATACGTGATACGTCATACGTTATACGTTATACGTGATACGTTATACGTTATACGTTATACGTTATAGGTGGTACGTTATACGTTATATGTAATATGTAATATGTTATACGTTATACGCTATACGTTATACGTTACACGTTGTACGTTATACGTTATGCGTTATACGTTATGCGTTATACGTTATACGTTATACGTTATACGTTATACGTTATACGTTATACGATATACGTTACACGTTATACGTTATACGTTAGATGTTATAGGTTATACGTAATACGTAATACGTTTTACGTTATACGTTATACGTTACACGTTATACGTTATACGTTATACGTTATAAGTTATACGTTATACGTTATACGGTATACGTTATACGTTATACGTTGGACGTTACAGGTTAAACGTAATACGTTATACGTTATACGTTATGCGTTATACGTTATACGTTATACGTTATACGTTAGACGTTATAGGTTATACGTAATACGTAATACGTTTTACGTTATACGTTATACGTTACACGTTATACCTTATACGTTATACGTTAAAAGTTATACGTTATACGTTATACGGTATACGTTATACGTTATACGTTATACGTTATACGTTATACGTTATACGTTATACGTTATACGTTATACGTTATACGTTATACGTTATACGTTATACGTTATACGTTATACGTTATACGTTATACGTTATACGTTATACGTTATACGTTATAAGTTATACGTTATACGTTATACGTTATACGTTATACGTTATACGTTATACGTTATACGTTATACGTTATACGTTATACGTTATACGTTATACGTTATACGTTATACGTTATACGTTATACGTTATTCGTTATACGTTATACGTTACACGTTATACGTTATACGTTATACGTTATGCGTTATAGGATATACGTTATACGTTATACGTTATACGTTATACGTTATACGTTATACGTTATACGTTATACGTTATACGTTATACGTTATACGTTATACGTTATACGTTATACGTTATACGTTATACGTTATGCGTTATACGCTATACGTTATGCGTTATAGGATATACGTTATACGTTACACGTTATACGTTATACGTTATACGTTATACGTTATACGTTATGCGTTATACGTTATGCGTTATACGTTATACGTTATACGTTATGCGTTGTACGTTATACGTTATACGTTATACGTTATACGTTATTCGTTATACGTTATACGTTACACGTTATACGTTATACGTTATACGTTATGCGTTATAGGATATACGTTATACGTTATACGTTATACGTTATACGTTATACGTTATACGTTATACGTTATACGTTATACGTTATACGTTATACGTTATACGTTATACGTTATACGTTATACGTTATACGTTATACGTTATACGTTATACGTTATACGTTATACGTTATACGTTATACGTTATACGTTATACGTTATACGTTATACGTTATACGTTATACGTTATACGTTATACGTTATACGTTATACGATATACGTTGTACGTTATACGTTATACGTTATACGTTATACGTTATTCGTTATACGCTATACGTTATACGTTATACGTTATACGTTATACGTTATACGTTATACGTTATACGTTATACGTTAAACGTTATACGTTATACGTTATACGTTATACGTTATACGTTATACGTTATACGTTATACGTTATACGTTATACGTTATACGTTATACGTTATACGTTATACGTTATACGTTATACGTTATACGTTATACGTTAGACGTTATAGGTTATACGTAATACGTAATACGTTATACGTTATACGTTATACGTTGCACGTTATACGTTATACGATATACGTTATAAGTTATACGTTATACGTTATACGTTATACGTTATACGTTATACGTTATACGTTATACGTTATACGTTATACGTTATACGTTATACGTTATACGTTATACGTTATACGTTATACGTTATACGTTATACGTTATACGTTATACGTTATACGTTATACGTTATACGTTATACGTTATACGTTATAAGTTATACGTTATACGTTATACGTTATACGTTATACATTATGCGTTATACGCTATACGTAATGCGTTATAGGTCATACCTTATACGTGATACGTCATACGTTATACGTTATACGATATACGTTATACGTTATACGTTGTACGTTGTACGTTATACGTTATACGTTATACGTTGTACGTTATACGTTATGCGTTATACGTTATACGTAGTACGTTATACGTTAAACGTTAGACGTTACATTTTATACGTTATACGTTGTACGCTATACGTTATACGTTATACGTTATACGTTATGCGTTATAGGATATACGTTATACGTGATACGTTGTACGTTATACGTTATACGTTATACGTTATACGTTATACGTTATACGTTATACGTTACACGTTATACGTTATACGTTATACGTTATACGTTATACCTTGTACGTTATACGTTATACGTT
The DNA here is from genome assembly GCF_051014685.1 of Ptiloglossa arizonensis. Lineage (NCBI taxonomy): Eukaryota > Metazoa > Arthropoda > Insecta > Hymenoptera > Colletidae > Ptiloglossa > Ptiloglossa arizonensis. The sequence continues at coordinate 265,061 of NW_027478702.1, read as the reverse complement.
ATACGTTATACGTTATTCGTTATACGTTATACGTTATACGTTATACGTTATACGTTATACGTTATACGTTATACGTTATACGTTAAACGTTATACGTTATACGTTATACGTTATACGTTATACGTTGTACGTTATACGTTATATGTAATATGTAATACGTTATACGTTATACGTTATACGTTATACGTTATGCGTTATACGTTATACGTTATACGTTAAACGTTATACGTTATACGTTATGCGTTATACGTTATACGTTATACGTTATGCGTTATACGTTATACGTTATACGTTATACGTTATACGTTACTCGTTATGCGTAATATGTAATACGTTTTACGTTTTACGGTATTCGTCATACGTTATACGTTATACGTTATACGTTATACGTTATACGTTATACGTTATACGTTATACGTTATACGTTATGCGTTATACGCTATACGTTATGCGTTATACGTTATACGTTATACGTTATACGTTATACGTTACTCGTTATGCGTAATATGTAATACGTTTTACGTTTTACGGTATTCGTCATACGTTATACGTTATACGTTAAACGTTATACGTTATACGTTATACGTTATACGTTATACGTTATACGTTATACGTTATACGTTATACGTTATACGTTATACGTTATACGTTATACGTTATACGTTATACGTTATACGTTATACGTTATACGTTATACGTTAGACGTTATAGGTTATACGTAATACGTAATACGTTATACGTTATACGTTATACGTTGCACGTTATACGTTATACGATATACGTTATAAGTTATACGTTATACGTTATACGTTATACGTTATACGTTATACGTTATACGTTATACGTTATACGTTATACGTTATACGTTATACGTTATACGTTATACGTTATACGTTACTCGTTATACGTAATATGTAATACGTTTTACGTTATAAGTTATACGTTATACGTTATACGTTATACGTTATACGTTATACGTTATACGTTATACGTTATACGTTATACGTTATTCGTTATACGTTATACGTTATACGTTATACGTTATACGTTATACGTTATACGTTACTCGTTATGCGTAATATGTAATACGTTTTACGTTTTACGGTATTCGTCATACGTTATACGTTATACGTTATACGTTATACGTTATACGTTATACGTTATACGTTATACGTTATACGTTATGCGTTATACGCTATACGTTATGCGTTATAGGATATACGTTATACGTTACACGTTATACGTTATACGTTATACGTTATACGTTATACGTTATGCGTTATACGTTATGCGTCATACGTTATACGTTATACGTTATGCGTTGTACGTTATACGTTATACGTTATACGTTATACGTTATTCGTTATACGTTATACGTTACACGTTATACGTTATACGTTATACGTTATGCGTTATAGGATATACGTTATACGTTATACGTTATACGTTATACGTTATACGTTATACGTTATACGTTATACGTTATACGTTATACGTTATACGTTATACGTTATACGTTATACGTTATACGTTATACGTTATACGTTATACGTTATACGTTATACGTTATACGTTATACGTTATACGTTATACGTTATACGTTATACGTTATACGTTATACGTTATACGTTATACGTTATACGTTATACGTTATACGTTATACGATATACGTTGTACGTTATACCTTATACGTTATACGTTATACGTTATTCGTTATACGCTATACGTTATACGTTATACGTTATACGTTATACGTTATACGTTATACGTTATACGTTATACGTTAAACGTTATACGTTATACGTTATACGTTATACGTTATACGTTATACGTTATACGTTATACGTTATACGTTATACGTTATACGTTATACGTTATACGTTATACGTTATACGTTATACGTTATACGTTATACGTTATACGTTATACGTTATACGTTATACGTTATACGTTAGACGTTATAGGTTATACGTAATACGTAATACGTTATACGTTATACGTTATACGTTATACGTTATACGTTATACGTTATACGTTATACGTTATACGTTATACGTTATACGTTATACGTTATACGTTATACGTTATACGTTATACGTTATACGTTATACGTTATACGTTATAAGTTATACGTTATACGTTATACGTTATACGTTATACATTATGCGTTATACGCTATACGTAATGCGTTATAGGTCATACCTTATACGTGATACGTCATACGTTATACGTTATACGTGATACTTTATACGTTATACGTTATACGTTATACGTTATACGTTATACGTTAAACGTTATACGTTATACGTTATACGTTATACGTTATACGTTATACGTTATACGTTATACGTTATACGTTATACGTTATACGTTATACGTTATACGTTATACGTTATACGTTATGCGTTATACGCTATACGTTATGCGTTATAGGATATACGTTATACGTTACACGTTATACGTTATACGTTATACGTTATACGTTATACGTTATACGTTATACGTTATACGTTATACGTTATACGTTATACGTTATACGTTATACGTTATACGTTATACGTTATACGTTATACGTTATACGTTATACGTTATACGTTATACGTTATACGTTATACGTTATACGTTATACGTTATACGATATACGTTGTACGTTATACGTTATACGTTATACGTTATACGTTATTCGTTATACGCTATACGTTATACGTTATACGTTATACGTTATACGTTATACGTTATACGTTATACGTTATACGTTAAACGTTATACGTTATACGTTATACGTTATACGTTATACGTTATACGTTATACGTTATACGTTATACGTTATACGTTATACGTTATACGTTATACGTTATACGTTATACGTTATACGTTATACGTTATACGTTATACGTTATACGTTAGACGTTATAGGTTATACGTAATACGTAATACGTTATACGTTATACGTTATACGTTGCACGTTATACGTTATACGATATACGTTATAAGTTATACGTTATACGTTATACCTTGTACGTTATACGTTATACGTTATACGTTATACGTTATTCGTTATACGTTATACGTTATACGTTATACGTTATACGTTATACGTTATACGTTATACGTTATACGTTAAACGTTATACGTTATACGTTATACGTTATACGTTGTACGTTATACGTTATATGTAATATGTAATACGTTATACGTTATACGTTATACGTTATACGTTATGCGTTATACGTTATACGTTATACGTTATACGTTATACGTTATACGTTATGCGTTATACGCTATACGTTATGCGTTATAGGTCATACCTTATACGTGATACGTCATACGTTATACGTTATACGTTATACGTGATACGTTATACGTTATACGTTATACGTTATAGGTGGTACGTTATACGTTATATGTAATATGTAATATGTTATACGTTATACGCTATACGTTATACGTTACACGTTGTACGTTATACGTTATGCGTTATACGTTATGCGTTATACGTTATACGTTATACGTTATACGTTATACGTTATACGTTATACGATATACGTTACACGTTATACGTTATACGTTAGATGTTATAGGTTATACGTAATACGTAATACGTTTTACGTTATACGTTATACGTTACACGTTATACGTTATACGTTATACGTTATACGTTATGCGTTATACGCTATACGTTATGCGTTATACGTTATACGTTATACGTTATACGTTATACGTTATACGTTATACGTTATACGTTATACGTTATACGTTATACGTTATACGTTATACGTTATACGTTATACGTTATACGTTATGCGTTATACGTTATGCGTTATACGTTATACGTTATACGTTATGCGTTGTACGTTATACGTTATTCGTTATACGTTATACGTTATACGTTATACGTTATACGATATACGTTGTACGTTATACGTTATACGTTATACGTTATACGTTATTCGTTATACGCTATACGTTATACGTTATACGTTAATACGTTATACGTTATACGTTATACGTTATACGTTATACGTTAAACGTTATACGTTATACGTTATACGTTATACGTTATACGTTATACGTTATACGTTATACGTTATACGTTATACGTTATACGTTATACGTTATACGTTATACGTTATACGTTATACGTTATACGTTATACGTTATACGTTATACGTTATACGTTAGACGTTATAGGTTATACGTAATACGTAATACGTTATACGTTATACGTTATACGTTGCACGTTATACGTTATACGATATACGTTATAAGTTATACGTTATACGTTATACCTTGTACGTTATACGTTATACGTTATACGTTATACGTTATTCGTTATACGTTATACGTTATACGTTATACGTTATACGTTATACGTTATACGTTATACGTTATACGTTAAACGTTATACGTTATACGTTATACGTTATACGTTGTACGTTATACGTTATATGTAATATGTAATACGTTATACGTTATACGTTATACGTTATACGTTATGCGTTATACGTTATACGTTATACGTTATACGTTATACGTTATACGTTATGCGTTATACGCTATACGTTATGCGTTATAGGTCATACCTTATACGTGATACGTCATACGTTATACGTTATACGTTATACGTGATACGTTATACGTTATACGTTATACGTTATAGGTGGTACGTTATACGTTATATGTAATATGTAATATGTTATACGTTATACGCTATACGTTATACGTTACACGTTGTACGTTATACGTTATGCGTTATACGTTATGCGTTATACGTTATACGTTATACGTTATACGTTATACGTTATACGTTATACGATATACGTTACACGTTATACGTTATACGTTAGATGTTATAGGTTATACGTAATACGTAATACGTTTTACGTTATACGTTATACGTTACACGTTATACGTTATACGTTATACGTTATAAGTTATACGTTATACGTTATACGGTATACGTTATACGTTATACGTTGGACGTTACAGGTTAAACGTAATACGTTATACGTTATACGTTATGCGTTATACGTTATACGTTATACGTTATACGTTAGACGTTATAGGTTATACGTAATACGTAATACGTTTTACGTTATACGTTATACGTTACACGTTATACCTTATACGTTATACGTTAAAAGTTATACGTTATACGTTATACGGTATACGTTATACGTTATACGTTATACGTTATACGTTATACGTTATACGTTATACGTTATACGTTATACGTTATACGTTATACGTTATACGTTATACGTTATACGTTATACGTTATACGTTATACGTTATACGTTATACGTTATACGTTATACGTTATACGTTATACGTTACACGTTATACCTTATACGTTATACGTTAAAAGTTATACGTTATACGTTATACGGTATACGTTATACGTTATACGTTATACGTTATACGTTATACGTTATACGTTATACGTTATACGTTATACGTTATACGTTATACGTTATACGTTATACGTTATACGTTATACGTTATACGTTATACGTTATACGTTATACGTTATACGGTATACGTTATACGTTATACGTTATACGTTATACGTTATGCGTTATAGGATATACGTTATACGTTATACGTTATACGTTATACGTTATACGTTATACGTTATACGTTATACGTTATACGTTATACGTTATACGTTATACGTTATACGTTATACGTTATGCGTTATACGCTATACGTTATGCGTTAAAGGATATACGTTATACGTTACACGTTATACGTTATACGTTATACGTTATACGTTATACGTTATGCGTTATACGTTATGCGTTATACGTTATACGTTATACGTTATGCGTTGTACGTTATACGTTATACGTTATACGTTATACGTTATTCGTTATACGTTATACGTTACACGTTATACGTTATACGTTATGCGTTATAGGATATACGTTATACGTTATACGTTATACGTTATACGTTATACGTTATACGTTATACGTTATACGTTATACGTTATACGTTATACGTTATACGTTATACGTTATACGTTATACGTTATACGTTATACGTTATACGTTATACGTTATACGTTATACGTTATACGTTATACGTTATACGTTATACGTTATACGTTATACGTTATACGATATACGTTGTACGTTATACGTTATACGTTATACGTTATACGTTATTCGTTATACGCTATACGTTATACGTTATACGTTATGCGTTATACGTTATACGTTATACGTTATACGTTATACGTTAAACGTTATACGTTATACGTTATACGTTATACGTTATACGTTATACGTTATACGTTATACGTTATACGTTATACGTTATACGTTATACGTTATACGTTATACGTTATACGTTATACGTTATACGTTATACGTTAGACGTTATAGGTTATACGTAATACGTAATACGTTATACGTTATACGTTATACGTTTCACGTTATACGTTATACGATATACGTTATAAGTTATACGTTATACGTTGTACGTTATACGTTAAACGTTAGACGTTACATTTTATACGTTATACGTTGTACGCTATACGTTATACGTTATACGTTATACGTTATGCGTTATAGGATATACGTTATACGTGATACGTTGTACGTTATACGTTATACGTTATACGTTATACGTTATACGTTATACGATATACGTTGTACGTTATACGTTATACGTTATACGTTATACGTTATTCGTTATACGCTATACGTTATACGTTATACGTTATACGTTATACGTTATACGTTATACGTTATACGTTATACGTTAAACGTTATACGTTATACGTTATACGTTATACGTTATACGTTATACGTTATACGTTATACGTTATACGTTATACGTTATACGTTATACGTTATACGTTATACGTTATACGTTATACGTTATACGTTATACGTTAGACGTTATAGGTTATACGTAATACGTAATACGTTATACGTTATACGTTATACGTTGCACGTTATACGTTATACGATATACGTTATAAGTTATACGTTATACGTTATACGTTATACGTTATACGTTATACGTTATACGTTATACGTTATACGTTATACGTTATACGTTATACGTTATACGTTATACGTTATACGTTATACGTTATACGTTATACGTTATACGTTATACGTTATACGTTATACGTTATACGTTATACGTTATACGTTATAAGTTATACGTTATACGTTATACGTTATACGTTATACATTATGCGTTATACGCTATACGTAATGCGTTATAGGTCATACCTTATACGTGATACGTCATACGTTATACGTTATACGATATACGTTATACGTTATACGTTGTACGTTGTACGTTATACGTTATACGTTATACGTTGTACGTTATACGTTATGCGTTATACGTTATACGTTGTACGTTATACGTTAAACGTTAGACGTTACATTTTATACGTTATACGTTGTACGCTATACGTTATACGTTATACGTTATACGTTATGCGTTATAGGATATACGTTATACGTGATACGTTGTACGTTATACGTTATACGTTATACGTTATACGTTATACATTATGCGTTATACGCTATACGTAATGCGTTATAGGTCATACCTTATACGTGATACGTCATACGTTATACGTTATACGATATACGTTATACGTTATACGTTGTACGTTGTACGTTATACGTTATACGTTATACGTTGTACGTTATACGTTATGCGTTATATGTAATATGTAATACGTTATACGTTATACGTTATACGTTATACGTTATGCGTTATACGTTATACGTTATACGTTAAACGTTATACGTTATACGTTATGCGTTATACGTTATACGTTATACGTTATGCGTTATACGTTATACGTTATACGTTATACGTTATACGTTATACGTTATGCGTTATACGCTATACGTTATGCGTTATAGGTCATACCTTATACGTGATACGTCATACGTTATACGTTATACGTGATACGTTATACGTTATACGTTATACGTTATAGGTGGTACGTTATACGTTATATGTAATATGTAATATGTTATACGTTATACGCTATACGTTATACGTTACACGTTGTACGTTATACGTTATGCGTTATACGTTATGCGTTATACGTTATACGTTATACGTTATACGTTATACGTTATACGTTATACGATATACGTTACACGTTATACGTTATACGTTAGACGTTATAGGTTATACGTAATACGTAATACGTTTTACGTTATACGTTATACGTTACACGTTATACGTTATACGTTATACGTTATAAGTTATACGTTATACGTTATACGGTATACGTTATACGTTATACGTTGGACGTTACAGGTTAAACGTAATACGTTATACGTTATACGTTATGCGTTATACGTTATACGTTATACGTTATACGTTAGACGTTATAGGTTATACGTAATACGTAATACGTTTTACGTTATACGTTATACGTTACACGTTATACCTTATACGTTATACGTTAAAAGTTATACGTTATACGTTATACGGTATACGTTATACGTTATACGTTATACGTTATACGTTACTCGTTATGCGTAATATGTAATACGTTTTACGTTTTACGGTATTCGTCATACGTTATACGTTATACGTTATACGTTATACGTTATACGTTATACGTTATACGTTATGCGTTATACGCTATACGTTATGCGTTATAGGATATACGTTATACGTTACACGTTATACGTTATACGTTATACGTTATACGTTATACGTTATGCGTTATACGTTATGCGTTATACGTTATACGTTATACGTTATGCGTTGTACGTTATACGTTATACGTTATACGTTATACGTTATTCGTTATACGTTATACGTTACACGTTATACGTTATACGTTATACGTTATGCGTTATAGGATATACGTTATACGTTATACGTTATACGTTATACGTTATACGTTATACGTTATACGTTATACGTTATACGTTATACGTTATACGTTATACGTTATACGTTATACGTTATACGTTATACGTTATACGTTATACGTTATACGTTATACGTTATACGTTATACGTTATACGTTATACGTTATACGTTATACGTTATACGTTATACGTTATACGTTATACGTTATACGTTATACGTTATACGTTATACGATATACGTTGTACGTTATACGTTATACGTTATACGTTATTCGTTATACGCTATACGTTATACGTTATACGTTATACGTTATACGTTATACGTTATACGTTATACGTTATACGTTAAACGTTATACGTTATACGTTATACGTTATACGTTATACGTTATACGTTATACGTTATACGTTATACGTTATACGTTATACGTTATACGTTATACGTTATACGTTATACGTTATACGTTATACGTTATACGTTAGACGTTATAGGTTATACGTAATACGTAATACGTTATACGTTATACGTTATACGTTGCACGTTATACGTTATACGATATACGTTATAAGTTATACGTTATACGTTATACGTTATACGTTATACGTTATACGTTATACGTTATACGTTATACGTTATACGTTATACGTTATACGTTATACGTTATACGTTATACGTTATAAGTTATACGTTATACGTTATACGTTATACGTTATAAGTTATACGTTATACGTTATACGTTATACGTTATACATTATGCGTTATACGCTATACGTAATGCGTTATAGGTCATACCTTATACGTGATACGTCATACGTTATACGTTATACGTGATACGTTATACGTTATACGTTATACGTTATACGTTGTACGTTATACGTTATATGTAATATGTAATACGTTATACGTTATACGCTATACGTTATACGTTACACGTTATACGTTATACATTACACGTTATACGTTATACGTTATACGTTATACGTTATACGTTATACGTTATACGTTGTACGTTATACGTTATACGTTATACGATATACGTTATACGTTATACGTTGTACGTTATACGTTATACGTTATGCGTTATACGTTATGCGTTATACGTTATACGTTATACGTTATACGTTATACGTTATACGTTATACGTTATACGTTATACGTTATACGTTATACATTATACGTTATACGTTATACGTTATACGTTACACGTTATACGTTATACGTTATACGTTATACGTTATACGTTATACGTTATACGTTATACGTTATACGTTGTACGTTATACCTTATACGTTATACGATATACGTTATACGTTATACGTTGTACGTTGTACGTTATACGTTATGCGTTATACGTTATGCGCTGTACGTTATACTTTATACGTTATACGTTATACGTTATTCGTTATACGTTATACGTTACACGTTATACGTTATACGTTATACGTTATACGTTATACGTTAGACGATACATTTTATACGTTATACGTTGTACGCTATACGTTATACGTTATACGTTATACGTTATGCGTTATAGGATATACGTTATACGTGATACGTTGTACGTTATACGTTATACGTTATACGTTATACGTTATACGTTATACGTTACACGTTATACGTTATACGTTATACGTTATAAGTTATACCTTGTACGTTATACGTTATACGTTATACGTTATACGTTATTCGTTATACGTTATACGTTATACGTTATACGTTATACGTTATACGTTATACGTTATACGTTAAACGTTATACGTTATACGTTATACGTTATACGTTATACGTTATGCGTTATACGTTATGCGTTATACGTTATACGTTATACGTTATGCGTTGTACGTTATACGTTATACGTTATACGTTATACGTTATTCGTTATACGTTATACGTTACACGTTATACGTTATACGTTATACGTTGTACGTTATACGTTATGCGTTATACGTTATACGTTGTACGTTATACGTTAAACGTTAGACGTTACATTTTATACGTTATACGTTGTACGCTATACGTTATACGTTATACGTTATACGTTATGCGTTATAGGATATACGTTATACGTGATACGTTGTACGTTATACGTTATACGTTATACGTTATACGTTATACGTTATACGTTATACGTTACACGTTATACGTTATACGTTATACGTTATACGTTATACCTTGTACGTTATACGTTATACGTTATACGTTATACGTTATACGTTATACGTTATACGTTATAAGTTATACGTTATACGTTATTCGTTATACGTTATACGTTGTACGTTATACGTTATACGTTATGCGTTATACGTTATACGTTATACGTTGTACGTTATACGTTATACGTTATACGATATACGTTATACGTTATACGTTGTACGTTGTACGTTATACGTTATACGTTATATGTAATATGTAATACGTTATACGTTATACGCTATACGTTATACGTTACACGTTATACGTTATACATTACACGTTATACGTTATACGTTATGCGTTATACGTTATGCGTTATACGTTATACGTTATACGTTATACGTTATACGTTATACGTTATACGTTATACGTTATACGTTATACGTTGTACGTTATTCGTTATACGTTATACGTTGTACGTTATACGCTATACGTGATGCGTTATAGGTCATACCTTATACGTGATACGTCATACGTTATACGTTATACGTGATACGTTATACGTTATACGTTATACGTTATACGTTGTACGTTATACGTTATATGTAATATGTAATACGTTATACGTTATACGCTATACGTTATACGTTACACGTTATACGTTATACATTACACGTTATACGTTATACGTTATGCGTTATACGTTATGCGTTATACGTTATACGTTATACGTTATACGTTATACGTTATACGTTATACGTTATACGTTATACGTTATACGTTGTACGTTATACGTTATACGTTATACGATATACGTTATACGTTATACGTTGTACGTTGTACGTTATACGTTATACGTTATACGTTGTACGTTATACGTTATGCGTTATACGTTATACGTTGTACGTTATACGTTAAACGTTAGACGTTACATTTTATACGTTATACGTTGTACGCTATACGTTATACGTTATACGTTATACGTTATGCGTTATAGGATATACGTTATACGTGATACGTTGTACGTTATACGTTATACGTTATACGTTATACGTTATACGTTATACGTTATACGTTACACGTTATACGTTATACGTTATACGTTATACGTTATACCTTGTACGTTATACGTTATACGTTATACGTTATACGTTATTCGTTATACGTTATACGTTATACGTTATACGTTATACGTTATACGTTATACGTTATACGTTATACGTTAAACGTTATACGTTATACGTTATACGTTATACGTTATACGTTATGCGTTATACGTTATGCGTTATACGTTATACGTTATACGTTATGCGTTGTACGTTATACGTTATACGTTATACGTTATACGTTATTCGTTACACGTTATACGTTACGCGTTATACGTTACACGTTATACGTTATACGTTATACGTTATACGTTATACGTTATACGTTATACGTTATACGTTATACGTTATACGTTATACGTTATACGTTATACGTTATACGTTATACGTTATACGTATTACGTTATACGTTATACGTTATACGTTATACGTTATACGTTATACGTTACACGTTATACGTTATACGTTATACGTTATAAGTTATACGTTATACGTTATACGTTATACGTTATACGGTATACGTTATACGTTATACGTTATACGTTATACGTTATACGTTATACGTTATGCGTTTGACGTTATACGTTATACGGTATACGTTATGCCTTATACGTTATACGTTATACGTTATACGTTATACGTTATATGATATACGTTATACGTTATACGTTATACGTTATACGTTATACGTTATACGTTATACGTGATACGTTATACGCTATACGTTATACGTTGTACGTTATGCGTTATACGTTATGCGTTATACGTTATACGTTATACGTTATACGTTATACGTTATACGTTATACGTTATACGTTATACGTTATGCGTTATACGCTATACGTTATGCGTTATAGGTCATACCTTATACGTGATACGTCATACGTTATACGTTATACGTGATACGTTATACGTTATGCGTTTGACGTTATACGTTATACGGTATACGTTATGCCTTATACGTTATACGTTATACGTTATACGTTATACGTTATATGATATACGTTATACGTTATACGTTATACGTTATACGTTATACGTTATACGTTATACGTTATACGTTATACGTGATACGTTATACGCTATACGTTATACGTTGTACGTTATACGTTATGCGTTATACGCTATACGTTATGCGTTATAGGTCATACCTTATACGTGATACGTCATACGTTATACGTTATACGTGATACGTTATACGTTATACGTTATACGTTATACGTTGTACGTTATACGTTATATGTAATATGTAATATGTTATACGTTATACGCTATACGTTATACGTTACACGTTGTACGTTATACGTTATGCGTTATACGTTATGCGTTATACGTTATACGTTATACGTTATACGTTATACGTTATACGTTATACGTTATTCTTTATACGTTATACGTAATACGTTATACGTTATACGTTATACGTTATACGTTATACGTTATACGTTAAACGTTATACGTTATACGTTATACCTTATACGATATACGTTATACGTTATACGTTGTACGTTATACGTTATACGTTATACGTTATACGTTATAGGTCATACCTTATACGTGATACGTCATACGTTATACGTTATACGTGATACGTTATACGTTATACGTTATACGTTATACGTTGTACGTTATACGTTATATGTAATATGTAATATGTTATACGTTATACGCTATACGTTATACGTTACACGTTGTACTTTATACGTTATGCGTTATACGTTATGCGTTATACGTTATACGTTATACGTTATACGTTATACGTTATACGTTATACGTTATACGTTATTCGTTATACGTTATACGTTATGCGTTATACGTTGTACGTTATACGTTATACGTTATACGTTATACGTTATACGTTATACGTTATACGTTATACGTTAAACGTTATACGTTATACGTTATGCGTTATACGTTATACGTTATACGTTATGCGTTATACGTTATACGATATACGATATACGTTATACGTTATACGTTGTACGTTATACGTTGTACGTTATACGTTATACGTTATACGTTATACGTTATACGTTATACGTTATACGTTAAACGTTATACGTTATACGTTATGCGTTATACGTTATACGTTATACGTTATGCGTTATACGTTATACGTTATACGTTATACGTTATACGTTTGACGTTATACGTTATACGGTATCGTTATGCCTTATACGTTATACGTTATACGTTATACGATATACGTTATATGATATACGTTATACGTTATACGTTATACGTTATACGTTATACGTTATACGTTATACGTTAAACGTTATACGTTATACGTTATGCGTTATACGTTATACGTTATACGTTATGCGTTATACGTTATACGTTATACGTTATACGTTATACGTTATACGTTTGACGTTATACGTTATACGGTATACGTTAAACGTTATACGTTATACGTTATGCGTTATACGTTATACGTTATACGTTATGCGTTATACGTTATACGTTATACGTTATACGTTATACGTTATACGTTATGCGTTATACGCTATACGTTATGCGTTATAGGTCATACCTTATACGTGATACGTCATACGTTATACGTTATACGTGATACGTTATACGTTATACGTTATACGTTATACGTTGTACGTTATACGTTATATGTAATATGTAATATGTTATACGTTATACGCTATACGTTATACGTTACACGTTGTACTTTATACGTTATGCGTTATACGTTATGCGTTATACGTTATACGTTATACGTTATACGTTATACGTTATACGTTATACGTTATACGTTATTCGTTATACGTTATACGTTATGCGTTATACGTTGTACGTTATACGTTATACGTTATACGTTATACGTTATACGTTATACGTTGTACGTTATACGTTATATGTAATATGTAATATGTTATACGTTATACGCTATACGTTATACGTTATGCGTTATACGTTATACGTTATACGTTATGCGTTATACGTTATACGTTATACGTTATACGTTATACGTTTGACGTTATACGTTATACGGTATACGTTATGCCTTATACGTTATACGTTATACGTTATACGTTATACGTTATATGATATACGTTATACGTTATACGTTATACGTTATACGTTATACGTTATACGTTATACGTTAAACGTTATACGTTATACGTTATGCGTTATACGTTATACGTTATACGTTATGCGTTATACGTTATACGTTATACGTTATACGTTATACGTTATACGTTTGACGTTATACGTTATACGGTATACGTTATGCCTTATACGTTATACCTTATACGTTATACGTTATACGTTAAACGTTATACGTTATACGTTATACGTTATACGATATACGTTATACGTTATACGTTGTACGTTATACGTTATACGTTATACGTTATACGTTATACGTTATACGTTATACGTTAAACGTTATACGTTATACGTTATGCGTTATACGTTATACGTTATACGTTATGCGTTATGCGTTATACGTTATACGTTATACGTTATACGTTATACGTTATGCGTTATACGCTATACGTTATGCGTTATAGGTCATACCTTATACGTGATACGTCATACGTTATACGTTATACGTGATACGTTATACGTTATACGTTATACGTTATACGTTGTACGTTATACGTTATATGTAATACGTTATACGTTATACGTTATGCGTTATACGCTATACGTTATGCGTTATAGGTCATACCTTATACGTGATACGTCATACGTTATACGTTATACGTGATACGTTATACGTTATACGTTATACGTTATACGTTGTACGTTATACGTTATATGTAATATGTAATATGTTATACGTTATACGCTATACGTTATACGTTACACGTTGTACTTTATACGTTATGCGTTATACGTTATACGATATACGTTATACGTTATACGTTATGCCTTATACGTTATACCTTATACGTTATACGTTATACGTTAAACGTTATACGTTATACGTTATACGTTATACGATATACGTTATACGTTATACGTTGTACGTTATACGTTATACGTTATACGTTATACGTTATACGTTATACGTTTGACGTTATACGTTATACGGTATACGTTATGCCTTATACGTTATACGTTATACGTTATACGTTATACGTTATATGATATACGTTATACGTTATACGTTATACGTTATACGTTATACGTTATACGTTATACGTTAAACGTTATACGTTATACGTTATACGTTATACGATATACGTTATACGTTATACGTTGTACGTTATACGTTATACGTTATACGTTATACGTTATACGTTATACGTTATACGTTAAACGTTATACGTTATACGTTATACGTTATGCCTTATACGTTATACGTTATACGTTATACGTTATACGTTATATGATATACGTTATACGTTATACGTTATACGTTATACGTTATACGTTATACGTTATACGTTAAACGTTATACGTTATACGTTATACGTTATACGATATACGTTATACGTTATACGTTGTACGTTATACGTTATATGTTATACGTTATACGTTATAAGTTATACGTTATACGTTATACGGTATACGTTATACGTTATACGTTATACGTTATACGTTATACGTTATACGTTATACGTTATACGTTATACGTTATACGTTATACGTTATACGTTATACGTTATACGTTATACGTTATACGTTATACGTTATACGTTATACGTTATACGTTATACGTGATACGTTATGCGTTATACGTTATGCGTTATACGTTATACGTTATACGTTATACGTTATACGTTATGCGTTATATGCTATACGTTATGCGTTATAGGACATACCTTATACGTGATACGTCATACGTTATACGTTATACGTGATACGTTATACGATATACGTTATACGTTATACGTTGTACGTTATACGTTATATGTAATATGTAATATGTTATACGTTATACGCTATACGTTATACGTTACACGTTGTACGTTATACGTTATGCGTTATACGTTATGCGTTATACGTTATACGTTATACGTTATACGTTATACGTTATACGTTATACGTTATACGTTATACGTTATACGTTATTCGTTATACGTTATACGTAATACGATATACGTTATACGTTATACGTTATACGTTATACGTTATACGTTAAACGTTATACGTTATACGTTATACGTTATACGATATACGTTATACGTTATACGTTGTACGTTATACGTTATACGTTATACGTTATACGTTATACGTTATACGTTATACGTTAAACGTTATACGTTATACGTTATGCGTTATACGTTATACGTTATACGTTATGCGTTATACTTTATACGTTATACGTTATACGTTATACGTTTGACGTTATACGTTATACGGTATACGTTATGCCTTATACGTTATACGTTATACGTTATACGTTATACGTTATATGATATACGTTATACGTTATACGTTATACGTTATACGTTATACGTTATACGTTATACGTTATACGTTATACGTAATACGTTATACGTTAGACGTTATAGGTTATACGTTAAACGTTGTACGTTATACGTTATATGTAATATGTAATACGTTATACGTTATACGTTAAACGTTAGACGTTATATGTTATACGTTATACGTTATACGTTATACGTTATACGTTATACGTTATACGTTAAACGTTATACGTTATACGTTATGCGTTATACGTTATACATTATACGTTATGCATTATACGTTATACGTTATACGTTATACGTTATACGTTTGACGTTATACGTTATACGGTATACGTTATGCCTTATACGTTATACGTTATACGTTATACGTTATACGTTATATGATATACGTTATACGTTATACGTTATACGTTATACGTTATACGTTATACGTTATACGTTATACGTTACACGTTATACGTTATACGTTATACGTTATAAGTTATACGTTATACGTTATACGGTATACGTTATACGTTATACGTTGGACGTTACAGGTTAAACGTAATACGTAATACGTTATACGTTATGCGTTATACGTTATACGTTAGACGTTATAGGTTATACGTAATACGTAATACGCTTTACGTTATACGTTATACGTTACACGTTATACGTTATACGTTATACGTTATAAGTTATACGTTATACGTTATACGGTATACGTTATACGTTATACGTTATACGTTATACGTTATACGTTATACGTTATACGTTATACGTTATACGTTATACGTTATACGTTATACGTTATACGTTATACGTTATACGTTATACGTTATACGTTATACGTTATACGTTATACGTTATACGTTATACGTTATGCGTTATACGCTATACGTTATGCGTTATAGGTCATACCTTATACGTGATACGTCATACGTTATACGTTATACGTGATACGTTATACGTTATACGTTATACGTTATACGTTATACGTTGTACGTTATACGTTATATGTAATATGTAATACGCTTTACGTTATACGCTATACGTTATACGTTACACGTTATACGTTATACGTTATGCGTTATACGTTATACGTTATACGTAATACGTTATACGTTATACGTTATACGTTATACGTTATACGTTATACGTTATACGTTATACGTTATACGTTATACGTTATACGTTATACGTTATACGTTATACGTTATACGTTATACGTTATACGTTTTACGTTATACGTTAAACGTTAGACGTTATATGTTATACGTTATACGTTAAACGTTGTACGTTATACGTTATATGTAATATGTAATACGTTATACGTTATACGTTAAACGTTAGACGTTATATGTTATACGTTATACGTTGTACGTTATACGTTATATGTAATATGTAATACGTTATACGTTATACGCTATACGTTATACGTTACACGTTATACGTTATACGTTATGCGTTATACGTTATGCGTTATACGTTATACGTTATACGTTATACGTTAGATGTTATAGGTTATACGTAATACGTAATACGTTTTACGATATACGTTATACGTTACACGTTATACGTTATACGTTATACGTTATAAGTTATACGTTATACGTTATACGGTATACGTTATACGTTATACGTTATACGTTGTACGTTATACGTTATATGTAATATGTAATACGTTATACGTTATACGTTAAACGTTAGACGTTATATGTTATACGTTATACGTTGTACGTTATACGTTATATGTAATATGTAATACGTTATAAGTTATACGCTATACGTTATACGTTACACGTTATACGTTATACGTTATGCGTTATACGTTATGCGTTATGCGTTATACGTTATACGTTATACGTTATACGTTATACGTTATACGTTATACGTTATACGTTATACGTTATACGTTACACGTTATACGTTATACGTTATACGTTGTACGTTATACGTTAAACGTTAGACGCTATATGTTATACGTTATACGTTATACGTTGTACGTTATACGTTATATGTAATATGTAATACGTTATACGTAATACGTTAAACGTTAGACGTTATATGTTATACGTTATACGTTGTACGTTATACGTTATATGTAATATGTAATACGTTCTACGTTATACGCTATACGTTATACGTTACACGTTATACGTTATACGTTATGCGTTATACGTTATACGTTATACGTAATACGTTATACGTTATACGTTATACGTTATACGTTATACGTTATACGTTATACGTTATACGTTATACGTTATACGTTATACGTTATACGTTATTCGTTATACGTTATACGTTATACGTTATACGTTAAACGTTATACGTTATACGTTATACGTTACACGTTATACGTTATACGTTGTACGTTATGAGTTATACGTTATACGTTATCCGGTATACGTTATACGTTATACGTTATACGTTATACGTTATACGTTATACGTTATACGTTATACGTTATACGTTATACGTTATACGTTATACGTTATACGTTATACGTTATTCGTTATACGTTATACGTTATACGTTATACGTTAAACGTTATACGTTATACGTTATACGTTACACGTTATACGTTATACGTTATACGTTATAAGTTATACGTTATACGTTATACGTTATACGTTATACGTTAGACGTTATAGGTTATACGTTATACGTTATACGTTACACGTTAAACGTTATACGTTATACGTTATGCGTTATACGTTATACGTTATACGTTATGCGTTATACGTTATACGTTATACGTTATACGTTATACGTTTGACGTTATACGTTATACGTTATACGTTATACGTTATACGTTATACGTTATACGTAATACGTTATACGTTATACGTTATACGTTAAACGTTATACGTTATACGTTATACGTTATACGTTATACGTTATACGTTATACGTTATACGTTATACGGTATACGTTATGCGTTATACGCTATACGTTATGCGTTATAGGATATACGTCATGCGTTATAGGATATACGTCATGCGTTGTAGGATATACGTTATACATTATACGTTATACGTTATACGTTATACGTTATACGTTATACGTTATACGTTATACGTTATACCTTATACGTGATACGTTATACGTTATACGTTATACGTTATACGTTATACGTTATACGTTATGCGTTATACGTTATACGTTATACGTTATACGTTATACGTTATACGTTATACGTTCTACGTTATATGTCATACCTTATACGTGATACGTCATACGTTATACGTTATACGTTATACGTTATACCGTATAGGTTATACGTTATACGTTATACGTTATACGTTATACGTTATACGTTATACGTTATACGTTATACGTTATACCTTATACGTTATACTTTAAACGTTATACGTCATACGTTATACGTTATACGTTATACGCTATACGTTATACGTTATACGTTATACGTTATACGTTATACGTTATACGTTATAGGTCATACCTTATACGTGATACGTCATACGATATACGTTATACGGTATACATTATACGTTATACTTTATACGTTATACGTTACACGTTATACGTTATACGTTATAGGTCATACCTTATACGTGATACGTCATACGTTATACGTTATACGTTATACGTTATACGTAATACGTTATACGTTATACGTTATACGTTATACGTTATAGGTCATACCTTATACGTGATACGTCATACGTTATACGTTATACGTTATACGTTATACGTTATACCGTATACGTTATACGCTATACGTTATACGTTATACGTTATACGTTATACGTTATACGTTATACGTTATACGTTATACGTTATACGTTATACGTTATACGTTATACGTTATACGTTATACGTTATACGTTATACGTTATACGTTATACTTTATACGTTATACGTTATACGTTATACGTTATACGTTATACGTTATACGTTATGAGGTATACGTTATGCGTTATACGCTATACGTTATGCGTTCTAGGATATACGTCATGCGTTATAGGATATACGTTGTACGTTATACGTTATACGTTATACGTTATACGTTATACGTTATACGTTTTACGTTATACGTTATACGTTATACGTTATACGTTATACGTTATACGTTATAGGTTTTACCTTATACATTATACGTCACACGTTATACATTATACGTAATACGGTATACGTTATGCATTATACGCTATACGTTATACGTTATGCGCTATACGTAATACGTTATACGTTATAGGTTATACGTTATACGTTATACGTTATACGTTATACGTTATACGTTATAAGTTATACGTTATACGTTATACGTTATACGTTATACGTTATACGTTATACGTTATATGGTATACGGTATACGTTATGCGTTATACGCTATACGTTATGGGTTATAGGATATACGTCATGCGTTATAGGATATACGTTATACGTTATACGTTATACCTTATACGTTATACGTTATACGTTATACGTTATACGTTATACGTTATACGTTATACGTTATACGTTATATGGTATACGGTATACGTTATGCGTTATACGCTATACGTTATGGGTTATAGGATATACGTCATGCGTTATAGGATATACGTTATACGTTATACGTTATACGTTATACGTTATACGTTATACGTTATACCTTATACGTGATACGTTATACGTTATACGTTATACGTTATACGTTATACGTTATACGTTATGCGTTATACGTTATACGTTATACGTTATACGTTATACGTTATACGTTATACGTTCTACGTTATATGTCATACCTTATACGTGATACGTCATACGTTATACGTTATACGTTATACGTTATACCGTATAGGTTATACGTTATACGTTATACGTTATACGTTATACGTTATACGTTATACGTTATACGTTATACGTTATACCTTATACGTTATACGTTAAACGTTATACGTCATACGTTATACGTTATACGTTATACGCTATACGTTATACGTTATACGTTATACGTTATACGTTATACGTTATACGTTATAGGTCATACCTTATACGTGATACGTCATACGATATACGTTATACGGTATACATTATACGTTATACTTTATACGTTATACGTTACACGTTATACGTTATACGTTATAGGTCATACCTTATACGTGATACGTCATACGTTATACGTTATACGTTATACGTTATACGTAATACGTTATACGTTATACGTTATACGTTATACGTTATAGGTCATACCTTATACGTGATACGTCATACGTTATACGTTATACGTTATACGTTATACGTTATACCGTATACGTTATACGCTATACGTTATACGTTATACGTTATACGTTATACGTTATACGTTATACGTTATACGTTATACGTTATACGTTATACGTTATACGTTATACGTTATACGTTATACGTTATACGTTATACGTTATACGTTATACTTTATACGTTATACGTTATACGTTATACGTTATACGTTATACGTTATACGTTATGAGGTATACGTTATGCGTTATACGCTATACGTTATGCGTTCTAGGATATACGTCATGCGTTATAGGATATACGTTGTACGTTATACGTTATACGTTATACGTTATACGTTATACGTTATACGTTTTACGTTATACGTTATACGTTATACGTTATACGTTATACGTTATACGTTATAGGTTTTACCTTATACATTATACGTCACACGTTATACATTATACGTAATACGGTATACGTTATGCATTATACGCTATACGTTATACGTTATGCGCTATACGTAATACGTTATACGTTATAGGTTATACGTTATACGTTATACGTTATACGTTATACGTTATACGTTATAAGTTATACGTTATACGTTATACGTTATACGTTATACGTTATACGTTATACGTTATATGGTATACGGTATACGTTATGCGTTATACGCTATACGTTATGGGTTATAGGATATACGTCATGCGTTATAGGATATACGTTATACGTTATACGTTATACGTTATACGTTATACGTTATACGTTATACGTTATACGTTATACGTTATACGTTATACGTTATACGCTATACGTTATACGTTATACGTTATACGTTATACGTTATACGTTACACGTTATTCGTTATACGTTTTACGTTATACGTTATACGTTATACGTTATACGTTATACGTTATACGTTATACGTTATACGTTATACGTTATACGTTATACGTTATACGTTATACGTTATACGTATACGTTATACTTTATACGTTATACGTTATACGTTATACGTTATACGTTATACGTTATGCGGTATACGTTATGCGTTATACGCTATACGTTATGCGTTCTAGGATATACGTCATGCGTTATAGGATATACGTTGTACGTTATACGTTATACGTTATACGTTATACGTTATACGTTATACGTTTTACGTTATACGTTATACGTTATACGTTATACGTTATACGTTATACGTTATAGGTTATACCTTATACATTATACGTCACACGTTATACATTATACGTAATACGGTATACGTTATGCGTTATACGCTATACGTTATACGTTATGCGCTATACGTAATACGTTATACGTTATAGGTTATACGTTATACGTTATACGTTATACGTTATACGTTATACGTTATATGGTATACGGTATACGTTATGCGTTATACGCTATACGTTATGGGTTATAGGATATACGTCATGCGTTATAGGATATACGTTATACGTTATACGTTATACGTTATACGTTATACGTGATACGTTATACGTTATGCGTTAACGTTATACGTTATACGTTATACGTTATACGTTATACGCTATACGTTATACGTTATACGTTATAAGTTATACGTTATACGTTATACGTTATACGTTATACGTTATACGTTATACGTTATACGTTATACGTTATACGTTATACGTTATAGGTTATACCTTATACATTATCCGTCACACGTTATACATTATACGTAATACGGTATACGTTATGCGTTATACGCTATACGTTATACGTTATGCGCAATACGTTATACGTTATACGTTATACGTTATACGTTATACGTTATACGTTATACGTTATACGTTATACGTTATACGTTATACGTTATACGTTATACGTTACACGTTATTCGTTATACGTTTTACGTTATACGTTATACGTTATACGTTATACGTTATACGTTATACGTTATACGTTATACGTTATACGTTATACGTTATACGTTATACGTTATACTTTATACGTTATACGTTATACGTTATACGTTATACGTTATACGTTATGCGGTATACGTTATGCGTTATACGCTATACGTTATGCGTTCTAGGATATACGTCATGCGTTATAGGATATACGTTGTACGTTATACGTTATACGTTATACGTTATACGTTATGCGGTATACGTTATGCGTTATACGCTATACGTTATGCGTTCTAGGATATACGTCATGCGTTATAGGATATACGTTGTACGTTATACGTTATACGTTATACGTTATACGTTATACGTTATACGTTTTACGTTATACGTTATACGTTATACGTTATACGTTATACGTTATACGTTATAGGTTATACCTTATACATTATACGTCACACGTTATACATTATACGTAATACGGTATACGTTATGCGTTATACGCTATACGTTATACGTTATGCGCTATACGTAATACGTTATACGTTATAGGTTATACGTTATACGTTATACGTTATACGTTATACGTTATACGTTATAAGTTATACGTTATACGTTATACGTTATACGTTATACGTTATACGTTATACGTTATACGTTATACGTTATACGTTATACGTTATACGTTATACGTTATACGTTATACGTTATAGGTTATACCTTATACATTATACGTCACACGTTATACATTATACGTAATACGGTATACGTTATGCGTTATACGCTATACCTTATACGTTATACGCTATACGTTATACGTTATACGTTATACGTTATACGTTATACGTTATACGTAATACGTTATACGTTATACGTTATAGGTTATACATTATACTTTATACGTTATACGTTATACGTTATACGTGATACGTTATACGTTATGCGTTAACGTTATACGTCATACGTTATACGTTATACGTTATACGTTATACGTTATTCGTTATACGTTTTACGTTATACGTTATACGTTATACGTTATACGTTATACGTTATACGTTATACGTTATACACTATACGTTATACGTTATACGTTATACGTTATACGTTATACGTTATACGTAATACGTTATACGTTATACGTTATAGGTTATGCCTTATACATTATACGTCACACGTTATACGTTATACGTAATACGGTATACGTTATGCGTTACACGTTATACGTTATACGTTATACGTTATACGTTATACGTTATACGTTATACGTTATACGTTATAAGTTATACGTTATACGTTATACGTTATACGTTATACGTTATACGTTATACGTTATACGTTATACGTTATACGTTATACGTTATACGTTATACGTTATACGTTATACGTTATACGTTATACGTGATACGTTATACGTTATGCGTTAACGTTATACGTTATACGTTATACGGTATACGTTATGCGTTATACGCTATACGTTATGCGTTATAGGATATACGTCATGCGTTATAGGATATACGTTATACGTTATACGTTATACGTTATACGTTATACGTTATACGTTATACGTTATACGTTATACGTTATACGATATACGTTATACGTTATACGTTATACGTTATACATTATACGTTATACGTTATACGTTATACGTTATACGTTATACGTTATAAGTTATACGTTATACGTTATACGTTATACGTTATACGTTATACGTTATACGTTATACGTTATACGTTATACGTTATACGTTATACGTTATACGTTATACGTTATACGTTATACGTTATACGTTATACGTTATACGTTGTACGTTATACGTTATACGTTATGCGTTATACGTTATGCGTTATACGTTATACGTTATACGTTATACGTTATACGTTATTCGTTATACGTTTTTCGTTATACGTTATACGTTATACGTTATACGTTATACGTTATACGTTATACGTTATACGTTATACGTTATACGTTATACGTTATACGTTATACTTTATACGTTATACGTTATACGTTATACGTTATACGTTATACGTTATACGTTATGAGGTATACGTTATGCGTTATACGCTATACGTTATGCGTTCTAGGATATACGTCATGCGTTATAGGATATACGTTGTACGTTATACGTTATACGTTATACGTTATACGTTATACGTTATACGTTTTACGTTATACGTTATACGTTATACGTTATACGTTATACGTTATACGTTATAGGTTTTACCTTATACATTATACGTCACACGTTATACATTATACGTAATACGGTATACGTTATGCATTATACGCTATACGTTATACGTTATGCGCTATACGTAATACGTTATACGTTATAGGTTATACGTTATACGTTATACGTTATACGTTATACGTTATACGTTATAAGTTATACGTTATACGTTATACGTTATACGTTATACGTTATACGTTATACGTTATATGGTATACGGTATACGTTATGCGTTATACGCTATACGTTATGGGTTATAGGATATACGTCATGCGTTATAGGATATACGTTATACGTTATACGTTATACGTTATACGTTATACGTTATACGTTATACGTTATACGTTATACGTTATACGTTATACGTTATACGCTATACGTTATACGTTATACGTTATACGTTATACGTTATACGTTACACGTTATTCGTTATACGTTTTACGTTATACGTTATACGTTATACGTTATACGTTATACGTTATACGTTATACGTTATACGTTATACGTTATACGTTATACGTTATACGTTATACGTTATACGTTATACTTTATACGTTATACGTTATACGTTATACGTTATACGTTATACGTTATGCGGTATACGTTATGCGTTATACGCTATACGTTATGCGTTCTAGGATATACGTCATGCGTTATAGGATATACGTTGTACGTTATACGTTATACGTTATACGTTATACGTTATACGTTATACGTTTTACGTTATACGTTATACGTTATACGTTATACGTTATACGTTATACGTTATAGGTTATACCTTATACATTATACGTCACACGTTATACATTATACGTAATACGGTATACGTTATGCGTTATACGCTATACGTTATACGTTATGCGCTATACGTAATACGTTATACGTTATAGGTTATACGTTATACGTTATACGTTATACGTTATACGTTATACGTTATATGGTATACGGTATACGTTATGCGTTATACGCTATACGTTATGGGTTATAGGATATACGTCATGCGTTATAGGATATACGTTATACGTTATACGTTATACGTTATACGTTATACGTGATACGTTATACGTTATGCGTTAACGTTATACGTTATACGTTATACGTTATACGTTATACGCTATACGTTATACGTTATACGTTATAAGTTATACGTTATACGTTATACGTTATACGTTATACGTTATACGTTATACGTTATACGTTATACGTTATACGTTATACGTTATAGGTTATACCTTATACATTATCCGTCACACGTTATACATTATACGTAATACGGTATACGTTATGCGTTATACGCTATACGTTATACGTTATGCGCAATACGTTATACGTTATACGTTATACGTTATACGTTATACGTTATACGTTATACGTTATACGTTATACGTTATACGTTATACGTTATACGTTATACGTTACACGTTATTCGTTATACGTTTTACGTTATACGTTATACGTTATACGTTATACGTTATACGTTATACGTTATACGTTATACGTTATACGTTATACGTTATACGTTATACGTTATACTTTATACGTTATACGTTATACGTTATACGTTATACGTTATACGTTATGCGGTATACGTTATGCGTTATACGCTATACGTTATGCGTTCTAGGATATACGTCATGCGTTATAGGATATACGTTGTACGTTATACGTTATACGTTATACGTTATACGTTATGCGGTATACGTTATGCGTTATACGCTATACGTTATGCGTTCTAGGATATACGTCATGCGTTATAGGATATACGTTGTACGTTATACGTTATACGTTATACGTTATACGTTATACGTTATACGTTTTACGTTATACGTTATACGTTATACGTTATACGTTATACGTTATACGTTATAGGTTATACCTTATACATTATACGTCACACGTTATACATTATACGTAATACGGTATACGTTATGCGTTATACGCTATACGTTATACGTTATGCGCTATACGTAATACGTTATACGTTATAGGTTATACGTTATACGTTATACGTTATACGTTATACGTTATACGTTATAAGTTATACGTTATACGTTATACGTTATACGTTATACGTTATACGTTATACGTTATACGTTATACGTTATACGTTATACGTTATACGTTATACGTTATACGTTATACGTTATAGGTTATACCTTATACATTATACGTCACACGTTATACATTATACGTAATACGGTATACGTTATGCGTTATACGCTATACCTTATACGTTATACGCTATACGTTATACGTTATACGTTATACGTTATACGTTATACGTTATACGTAATACGTTATACGTTATACGTTATAGGTTATACATTATACTTTATACGTTATACGTTATACGTTATACGTGATACGTTATACGTTATGCGTTAACGTTATACGTCATACGTTATACGTTATACGTTATACGTTATACGTTATTCGTTATACGTTTTACGTTATACGTTATACGTTATACGTTATACGTTATACGTTATACGTTATACGTTATACACTATACGTTATACGTTATACGTTATACGTTATACGTTATACGTTATACGTAATACGTTATACGTTATACGTTATAGGTTATGCCTTATACATTATACGTCACACGTTATACGTTATACGTAATACGGTATACGTTATGCGTTACACGTTATACGTTATACGTTATACGTTATACGTTATACGTTATACGTTATACGTTATACGTTATAAGTTATACGTTATACGTTATACGTTATACGTTATACGTTATACGTTATACGTTATACGTTATACGTTATACGTTATACGTTATACGTTATACGTTATACGTTATACGTTATACGTTATACGTTATACGTGATACGTTATACGTTATGCGTTAACGTTATACGTTATACGTTATACGGTATACGTTATGCGTTATACGCTATACGTTATGCGTTATAGGATATACGTCATGCGTTATAGGATATACGTTATACGTTATACGTTATACGTTATACGTTATACGTTATACGTTATACGTTATACGTTATACGTTATACGATATACGTTATACGTTATACGTTATACGTTATACATTATACGTTATACGTTATACGTTATACGTTATACGTTATACGTTATAAGTTATACGTTATACGTTATACGTTATACGTTATACGTTATACGTTATACGTTATACGTTATACGTTATACGTTATACGTTATACGTTATACGTTATACGTTATACGTTATACGTTATACGTTATACGTTATACGTTGTACGTTATACGTTATACGTTATGCGTTATACGTTATGCGTTATACGTTATACGTTATACGTTATACGTTATACGTTATTCGTTATACGTTTTTCGTTATACGTTATACGTTATACGTTATACGTTATACGTTATACGTTATACGTTATACGTTATACGTTATACGTGATACGTTATACGTTATGCGTTAACGTTATACGTTATACGTTATACGTTATACGTTATACGCTATACGTTATACGTTATACGTTATAAGTTATACGTTATACGTTATACGTTATACGTTATACGTTTTACGTTATACGTTATACGTTATACGTTATACGTTATACGTTATACGTTATACGTTATACGTTATACGTTATACGTTATACGTTATACGTTATACGTTATACGTTATACTTTATACGTTATACGTTATACGTTATACGTTATACGTTATACGTTATGCGGTATACGTTATGCGTTATACGTTATACGTTATACGTTATACGTTATACGTTATACGTTATACGTTATACGTTATACGTTATACGTTATACGATATAGGTTATACCTTATACATTATACGTCACACGTTATACATTATACGTAATACGGTATACGTTATGCGTTATACGCTATACGTTATACGTTATGCGCTATACGTAATACGTTATACGTTATAGGTTATACATTATACGTTATACGTTATACTTTATACGTTTTACGTTATAGGTTATACGTTATACGTTATACGTTATACGTTATAGGTCATACCTTATACGTGATACGTCATACGATATACGTTATACGGTATACGTTATACGTTATACTTTATACGTTATACGTTATACGTTATACGTTATA
Organism: Ptiloglossa arizonensis; assembly: GCF_051014685.1. Lineage (NCBI taxonomy): Eukaryota > Metazoa > Arthropoda > Insecta > Hymenoptera > Colletidae > Ptiloglossa > Ptiloglossa arizonensis. The sequence goes on along the minus strand of NW_027478702.1, from coordinate 234,140 downwards.
CGTTATAGGTCATACCTTATACGTGATACGTCATACGTTATACGTTATACGTTATACGTAATACGTTATACGTTATACGTTATACGTTATACGTTATACGTTATACGTTATAAGTTATACGTTATACGTTATACGTTATACGTTATACGTTATACGTTATACGTTATACGTTATACGTTATACGTTATACGTTATACGTTATACGTTATACGTTATACGTTATACGTTATACGTTATACGTTATACGTTATACGTTATACGTTATACGTTATACGTTATACGTTATACGTTATACGTTATACGTTATACGTTATACGTTATACGTTATACGTTATACGTTATACGTTATACGTTATACGTTATACGTTATACGTTATACGTGATACGTTATACGTTATGCGTTAACGTTATACGTTATACGTTATACGGTATACGTTATGCGTTATACGCTATACGTTATGCGTTATAGGATATACGTTATACGTTATACGTTATACGTTATACGTTATACGTTATACGTTATACGTTATACGTTATACGTTATACGTTATACGTTATACGTTATACGTTATACGTTATACGTTATACGTTATACGTTGTACGTTATACGTTATACGTTATGCGTTATACGTTATGCGTTATACGTTATACGTTATACGTTATACGTTATACGTTATTCGTTATACGTTTTTCGTTATACGTTATACGTTATACGTCACACGTTATACGTTATACGTAATACGGTATACGTTATGCGTTACACGTTATACGTTATACGTTATACGTTATACGTTATACGTTATACGTTATACGTTATACGTTATAAGTTATACGTTATACGTTATACGTTATACGTTATACGTTATACGTTATACGTTATACGTTATACGTTATACGTTATACGTTATACGTTATACGTTATACGTTATACGTTATACGTTATACGTTATACGTGATACGTTATACGTTATGCGTTAACGTTATACGTTATACGTTATACGGTATACGTTATGCGTTATACGCTATACGTTATGCGTTATAGGATATACGTCATGCGTTATAGGATATACGTTATACGTTATACGTTATACGTTATACGTTATACGTTATACGTTATACGTTATACGTTATACGTTATACGATATACGTTATACGTTATACGTTATACGTTATACATTATACGTTATACGTTATACGTTATACGTTATACGTTATACGTTATAAGTTATACGTTATACGTTATACGTTATACGTTATACGTTATACGTTATACGTTATACGTTATACGTTATACGTTATACGTTATACGTTATACGTTATACGTTATACGTTATACGTTATACGTTATACGTTATACGTTGTACGTTATACGTTATACGTTATGCGTTATACGTTATGCGTTATACGTTATACGTTATACGTTATACGTTATACGTTATTCGTTATACGTTTTTCGTTATACGTTATACGTTATACGTTATACGTTATACGTTATACGTTATACGTTATACGTTATACGTTATACGTGATACGTTATACGTTATGCGTTAACGTTATACGTTATACGTTATACGTTATACGTTATACGCTATACGTTATACGTTATACGTTATAAGTTATACGTTATACGTTATACGTTATACGTTATACGTTTTACGTTATACGTTATACGTTATACGTTATACGTTATACGTTATACGTTATACGTTATACGTTATACGTTATACGTTATACGTTATACGTTATACGTTATACGTTATACTTTATACGTTATACGTTATACGTTATACGTTATACGTTATACGTTATGCGGTATACGTTATGCGTTATACGTTATACGTTATACGTTATACGTTATACGTTATACGTTATACGTTATACGTTATACGTTATACGTTATACGATATAGGTTATACCTTATACATTATACGTCACACGTTATACATTATACGTAATACGGTATACGTTATGCGTTATACGCTATACGTTATACGTTATGCGCTATACGTAATACGTTATACGTTATAGGTTATACATTATACGTTATACGTTATACTTTATACGTTTTACGTTATAGGTTATACGTTATACGTTATACGTTATACGTTATAGGTCATACCTTATACGTGATACGTCATACGATATACGTTATACGGTATACGTTATACGTTATACTTTATACGTTATACGTTATACGTTATACGTTATACGTTATAGGTCATACCTTATACGTGATACGTCATACGTTATACGTTATACGTTATACGTAATACGTTATACGTTATACGTTATACGTTATACGTTATACGTTATACGTTATAAGTTATACGTTATACGTTATACGTTATACGTTATACGTTATACGTTATACGTTATACGTTATACGTTATACGTTATACGTTATACGTTATACGTTATACGTTATGCGTTATACGTTATGCGTTATACGTTATACGTTATACGTTATACGTTATACGTTATTCGTTATACGTTTTTCGTTATACGTTATACGTTATACGTTATACGTTATACGTTATACGTTATACGTTATACGTTATACGTTATACGTGATACGTTATACGTTATGCGTTAACGTTATACGTTATACGTTATACGTTATACGTTATACGCTATACGTTATACGTTATACGTTATAAGTTATACGTTATACGTTATACGTTATACGTTATACGTTTTACGTTATACGTTATACGTTATACGTTATACGTTATACGTTATACGTTATACGTTATACGTTATACGTTATACGTTATACGTTATACGTTATACGTTATACGTTATACTTTATACGTTATACGTTATACGTTATACGTTATACGTTATACGTTATGCGGTATACGTTATGCGTTATACGTTATACGTTATACGTTATACGTTATACGTTATACGTTATACGTTATACGTTATACGTTATACGTTATACGATATAGGTTATACCTTATACATTATACGTCACACGTTATACATTATACGTAATACGGTATACGTTATGCGTTATACGCTATACGTTATACGTTATGCGCTATACGTAATACGTTATACGTTATAGGTTATACATTATACGTTATACGTTATACTTTATACGTTTTACGTTATAGGTTATACGTTATACGTTATACGTTATACGTTATAGGTCATACCTTATACGTGATACGTCATACGATATACGTTATACGGTATACGTTATACGTTATACTTTATACGTTATACGTTATACGTTATACGTTATACGTTATAGGTCATACCTTATACGTGATACGTCATACGTTATACGTTATACGTTATACGTAATACGTTATACGTTATACGTTATACGTTATACGTTATACGTTATACGTTATAAGTTATACGTTATACGTTATACGTTATACGTTATACGTTATACGTTATACGTTATACGTTATACGTTATACGTTATACGTTATACGTTATACGTTATACGTTATACGTTATACGTTATACGTTATACGTTATACGTTATACGTTATACGTTATACGTTATACGTTATACGTTATACGTTATACGTTATACGTTATACGTTATACGTTATACGTTATACGTGATACGTTATACGTTATGCGTTAACGTTATACGTTATACGTTATACGTTATACGTTATACGCTATACGTTATACGTTATACGTTATAAGTTATACGTTATACGTTATACGTTATACGTTATACGTTATACGTTATACGTTATACGTTATACGTTATACGTTATACGTTATAGGTTATACCTTATACATTATCCGTCACACGTTATACATTATACGTAATACGGTATACGTTATGCGTTATACGCTATACGTTATACGTTATGCGCTATACGTTATACGTTATACGTTATACGTTATACGTTATACGTTATACGTTATACGTTATACGTTATACGTTATACGTTATACTTTATACGTTATACGTTACACGTTATTCGTTATACGTTTTACGTTATACGTTATACGTTATACGTTATACGTTATACGTTATACGTTATACGTTATACGTTATACGTTATACGTTATACGTTATACGTTATACGTTATACGTTATACTTTATACGTTATACGTTATACGTTATACGTTATACGTTATACGTTATGCGGTATACGTTATGCGTTATACGTTATACGTTATACGTTATACGTTATACGTTATACGTTATACGTTATACGTTATACGTTATACCTTATACGAGATAGGTTATACCTTATACATTATACGTCACACGTTATACATTATACGTAATACGGTATACGTTATGCGTTATACGCTATACGTTATACGTTATGCGCTATACGTAATACGTTATACGTTATAGGTTATACATTATACGTTATACGTTATACTTTATACGTTATACGTTATACGTTATACGTTATACGTTATACGTTATACGTTATAGGTCATACCTTATACGTGATACGTCATACGATATACGTTATACGGTATACGTTATACGTTATACTTTATGCGTTATACGTTATACGTTATACGTTATACGTTATAGGTCATACCTTATACGTGATACGTCATACGTTATACGTTATACGTTATACGTAATACGTTATACGTTATACGTTATACGTTATACGTTATACGTTATAGGTCATACCTTATACGTGACACGTCATACGTTATACGTTATACGTTATACGTTATACCGTATACGTTATACGTTATACGTTATACGTTATACGTTATACGTTATACGTTATACGTTAAACGTTATACGTTATACTTTATACGGTATACGTTATGCGTTATACGCTATACGTTATGCGTTATAGGATATACGTCATGCGTTATAGGATATACGTTATACGTTATACGTTATACGTTATAGGTCATACCTTGTACGTGATACGTCATACGTTATACGTTATACGTTATACGTTATACGTTATACGTCATACGTTATACGTTATACGTTATACGCTATACATTATACGTAATACGGTATACGTTATGCGTTATACGTTAAACGTCATACGTTATACGTTATACGTTATACGCTATACGTTATACGTTATACGTTATACGTTATACGTTATACGTTATACGTTATACGTTATACGTTATACGTTATACGTTATACGTTATACGTTATACGTTATACGTTATACGTTATACGTTATAAGTTATACGTTATACGTTATACGTTATACGTTATACGTTATACGTTATACGTTATACGTTATACGTTATACGTTATACGTTATACGTTATACGTTTTACGTTATACGTTATACGTTATACGTTATACATTATACGTAATACAGTATACGTTATGCGTTATACGTTATACGTCATACGTTATACGTTATACGTTATACGTTATACGTTATACGTTATACGTTTTACGTTATACGTTATACGTTATACGTTATACATTATACGTAATACAGTATACGTTATGCGTTATACGTTATACGTCATACGTTATACGTTATACGTTATACGCTATACGTTATACGTTATACGTTATACGCTATACATTATACGTTATACGTTATACGTTATACGTTATACGTTATACGTTATACGTTATACGTTATACGTTATACGTTATACGTTATACGTTATACGTTATACGTTATACGTTATACGTTATACGTTATACGCTATACGTTATACGTTATACGTTATACGCTATACATTATACGTTATACGTTATACGTTATACGTTATACGTTATACGTTATACGTTATACGTTATACGCTATACGTTATACGTTATACGTTATACGTTATACGTTATACGTAATGCGTTATACGTTATACGTTATAGGTTATACCTTATACATTATACGTCACACGTTATACGTTATACGTAATACGGTATACGTTACGCGTTATACGCTATACGTTATACGTTATGCGCTATACGTAATACGTTATACGTTATACGTTATACGTTCTACGTTATACTTTATACGTTATACGTTATACGTTATACGTTATACGTTATACGTTATACGTTATACGTTATACGTTATACGTTATACGTTATACGTTATACGTTATACGTTATACGTTATACGTTATACGTTATACGTTATACGTTATACGTTATACGTTATACGTTATACGTTATACGTTATACGTTATACGTTATACTTTATACGTTATACGTTATACGTTATACGTTATACGTTATACGTTATGCGGTATACGTTATGCGTTATACGTTATACGTTATACGTTATACGTTATACGTTATACGTTATACGTTATACGTTATACGTTATACGTTATACGATATAGGTTATACCTTATACATTATACGTCACACGTTATACATTATACGTAATACGGTATACGTTATGCGTTATACGCTATACGTTATACGTTATGCGCTATACGTAATACGTTATACGTTATAGGTTATACATTATACGTTATACGTTATACTTTATACGTTATACGTTATACGTTATACGTTATACGTTATACGTTATACGTTATAGGTCATACCTTATACGTGATACGTCATACGATATACGTTATACGGTATACGTTATACGTTATACTTTATACGTTATACGTTATACGTTATACGTTATACGTTATAGGTCATACCTTATACGTGATACGTCATACGTTATACGTTATACGTTATACGTAATACGTTATACGTTATACGTTATACGTTATACGTTATACGTTATAGGTCATACCTTATACGTGACACGTCATACGTTATACGTAATACGTTATACGTTATACCGTATACGTTATACGTTATACGTTATACGTTATACGTTATACGTTATACGTTATACGTTAAACGTTATACGTTATACTTTATACGGTATACGTTATGCGTTATACGCTATACGTTATGCGTTATAGGATATACGTCATGCGTTATAGGATATACGTTATACGTTATACGTTATACGTTATAGGTCATACCTTGTACGTGATACGTCATACGTTATACGTTATACGTTATACGTTATACGTTATACGTCATACGTTATACGTTATACGTTATACGCTATACATTATACGTAATACGGTATACGTTATGCGTTATACGTTATACGTTATACGTTATACGTTATAAGTTATACGTTATACGTTATACGTTATACGTTATACGTTATACGTTATACGTTATACGTTATACGTTATACGTTATACGTTATACGTTATACGTTATACGTTATACGTTATACGTTATACGTTATACGTTATACGTTATACGTTATACGTTATACGTTATGCGTTATACGTTATGCGTTATACGTTATACGTTATACGTTATACGTTATACGTTATTCGTTATACGTTTTTCGTTATACGTTATACGTTATACGTTATACGTTATACGTTATACGTTATACTTTATACGTTATACGTTATACGTTATACGTTATACGTTATACGTTATACGTTATACGTTATACGTTATACGTTATACGATATACGTTATACGTTATACGTTATACGTTATACGTTATACGTTATACGTTATACGTTATACGTTATACGTTATACGTTATACGTTATACGTTATACGTTATACGTTATACGTTATACGTTATACGTTATACGTTATACGTTATACGTTATACGTTATAAGTTATACGTTATACGTTATACGTTATACGTTATACGTTATACGTTATACGTTATACGTTATACGTTATACGTTATACGTTATACGTTATACGTTATACGTTTTACGTTATACGTTATACGTTATACGTTATACATTATACGTAATACGGTATACGTTATGCGTTATACGTTATACGTCATACGTTATACGTTATACGTTATACGCTATACGTTATACGTTATACGTTATACGCTATACATTATACGCTATACGTTATACGTTATACGTTATACGTTATACGTTATACGTTATACGTTATACGTTATACGTTATACGTTATACGTTATACGTTATACGTTATACGTTATACGTTATTCGTTATACGTTTTACGTTATACGTTATACGTTATACGTTATACGTTATATGTTATACGTTATACGTTATACGTTATACGTTATACGCTATACGTTATACGTTATACGTTATACGTTATACGTTATACGTAATGCGTTATACGTTATACGTTATAGGTTATACCTTATACATTATACGTCACACGTTATACGTTATACGTAATACGGTATACGTTATGCGTTATACGCTATACGTTATACGTTATGCGCTATACGTAATACGTTATACGTTATACGTTATACGTTCTACGTTATACGTTATACGTTATTCGTTATACGTTATACGTTATACGTTATACGTTATACGTTATACGTTATACGTTATACGTTATACGTTATACGTTATACGTTATACGTTATACGTTATACGTTATACGTTATACGTTATACGTTATACGTTATACGTTATACGTTATACGTTATACGTTTTACGTTATACGTTATACGTTATACGTTATACATTATACGTAATACGGTATACGTTATGCGTTATACGTTATACGTTATACGTTATACGTTATACGTTATACGTTATACGTTATACGTTATACGTTATACGTTTTACGTTATACGTTATACGTTATACGTTATACATTATACGTAATACGGTATACGTTATGCGTTATACGTTATACGTCATACGTTATACGTTATACGTTATACGCTATACGTTATACGTTATACGTTATACGCTATACATTATACGCTATACGTTATACGTTATACGTTATACGTTATACGTTATACGTTATACGTTATACGTTATACGTTATACGTTATATGTTATACGTTATACGTTATACGTTATACGTTATACGCTATACGTTATACGTTATACGTTATACGTTATACGTTATACGTTATACGTTATACGTTATACGTTATACGTTATACGTTATACGTTATACGTTATACGTTATAAGTTATACGTTATACGTTATACGTTATACGTTATACGTTATACGTTATACGTTATACGTTATACGTTATACGTTATACGTTAACGTTATACGTTATACGTTATACGTTATACGTTATTCGTTATACGTTATACGTTATACGTTATACGTTATACGTTATACGTTATACGTTATACGTTATACGTTATACGTTATACGTTATACGTTATACGTTATACGTTATACGTTATACGTTATACGTTATACGTTATACGTTATATGTTATACCTTATACATTATACGTCACACGTTATACATTATACGTAATACGGTATACGTTATGCGTTATACGCTATACGTTATACGTTATGCGCTATACGTAATACGTTATACGTTATAGGTTATACGTTATACGTTATACGTTATACTTTATACGTTATACGTTATACGTTATACGTTATACGTTATACGTTATACGTTATAGGTCATACCTTATACGTGATACGTCATACGATATACGTTATACGGTATACGTTATACGTTATACTTTATACGTTATACGTTATACGTTATACGTTATACGTTATAGGTCATACCTTATACGTGATACGTCATACGTTATACGTTATGCGCTATACGTAATACGTTATACGTTATAGGTTATACGTTATACGTTATACGTTATACGTTATACTTTATACGTTATACGTTATACGTTATACGTTATACGTTATAGGTCATACCTTATACGTGATACGTCATACGATATACGTTATACGGTATACGTTATACGTTATACTTTATACGTTATACGTTATACGTTATACGTCATACGTTATACGTTATACGTTATACGCTATACGTTATACGTTACACGTTATACGTTATACGTTATAGGTTATACGTTATACGTTATACGTTATACGTTATACGTTATACGTTATACGTTATGCGTTATACGTTATACGTTATACGTTATACGGTATACGTTATGCGTTATACGCTCGTACGTTACGCGTTATAGGATATGCGTCATGCGTTATAGGATATACGTTATACTTTATACGTTATACGTTATACATTATACGTTATACGTTATACGTTATAGGTCATACCTTATACGTGATACGTCATACGCTATACGTTATACGCTATACTTTATACGTTATACGTTATACGTCATACGTTATACGTTATACGTTATACGTTATACGTTATACGTTATACGTTATGCGTTATACGTTATACGTTATACGTTATACGTTATACGTTATACGTTATACGTTATACGTTATACGTTATACGTTATACGTTATACGTTATACGTTATACTTTATACGGTATACGTTATGCGTTATACGCTATACGTTATGCGTTATAGGATATACGTCATGCGTTATAGGATATACGTTATACGTTATACGTTATACGTTATATGTCATACCTTATACGTGATACGTCATACGTTATACGTTATACGTTATGCGTTATACGTTATACGTTATACGTTATACGTTATACGTTATACGTTATACGTAATACGTTATACGTTATACGTTATACGTAATACGTTATACGTTATACGTTATACGTTAGACGTTATACGTTATACGTTATACGTTAAACGTTATTCGTTATACGTAATACGTTATACGTTATACGTTATACGTTATACGTTATACGTTATACGTTATACGTAATACGTTATACGTTATATGTTATACGTTATACGTTATACGTTATACGTTGTACGTTATACGTTATACGTTATACGTTATACGTTATACGTTATACGTTATACGTTATACGTTATACGTTATACGTTATACGTTATACGTTATACGTTATACGTTATACGTTATACGGTATACGTTATACGTTTTACGTTATACGTTATACGTTATACGTTATACGTTATACGTTATACGTTATACGTTATACGTTATACGTCACACGTTATACGTTATACGTAATACGGTATACGTTATGCGTTATACGCTATACGTTATACGTTATACGTTATACGTTATACGTTATACGTTATACGTTATACGTTATACGTTATACGTTATACGTTATACGTTATACGTTATACGTTATACGTTATACGTTATACGTTATACGTTATACGTTATACGTTATACGTTATACGTTATACGTTATACGTTATACGTTATACGTTATAGGTCTTACCTTATACGTGATACGTTGTACGTTATACGTTATACGTTATACGTTATACGTTATACGTTATACGTTATACGTTATACGTTATACGTAATACGTTATACGTTATATGTTATACGCTATACGTTATACGTTATACGTTATACGTTATACGTTATACGTTATACGTTATACGTTATACGTTATACGTTATACGTTATACGTTATACGTTATACGTTATACGTTATACGTTATACGTTATACGTTATACGTTATACGTTATACGTTATAGGTCTTACCTTATACGTGATACGTTGTACGTTATACGTTATACGTTATACGTTATACGTTATACGTTATACGTTATACGTTATACGTTATACGTTATACGGTATACGTTTTTTTTTTTTTTTTTTTTTTATTAACGTGGGGGAAATCTTCGAAAGACCCCCCCGCCGCCTGGGGAGGGGCGGGGGGAGTGTGGGATTCCCCGCGCCCGGAAGGAAACCCATCGGGCGCGGGACCTACCCACTAAAACCCACCACGGTGGCCATCCTCGCACTATGCAGGGGGAGCACCTGGGACCGAAGACATCATAACATCAGGTGCTCCCCCGTGCAGGGCTCTCGCGCCCGTGTCCTCCCGTTCCAGGGAAGGGAGGGGGTACTTCACCCTCCCTTCCCTGTTTTCTCCTCGGCGCTCTGGCGCCCGACGTCGGAGCAGGGCCACACTGCTCCGACGTCCCACTCCCGGGGCCGCCCGAGGGCGGCCGCGAGTCCCACACTCGCGACCGCCCACGGCCCCCATAGCCGCGCCGGAGGCACGGCCCTGGGACCGTGCCGTCGGCGCGGCCGCACCCCGGCTCGTACGCTCCCGAGGGCGGCTCTGGCCTCTCCGCCCTCGAGAGCGTCGCCGTCCCTTATTCCTCCCACCCCTCAGACGACGGGCGGTGGCACGAGCCTCAAGGGCTCCGCACCCCGCCCGCCGCTCTCAGGGTGGCCTCCCCAGCCCTTCCGGAGGCCCACCCGCCCCCGGCCTCGGACGAGGCCTCGCTCGCGGTCTCCCGCTCTCGCGAATGCGGCTCGCGGCCTCCTTCCGCGAGATTACCTCCTCGCAGAAGGAGGCCACGGCCCGCCACTTCGTCTCGCTGCCGAGCATGGCCTGTACCACGCCCGGCAGCGATAGGTCCGCCCCAATCACGGCGTGAGGACACGGCGCTCCACCCCCCAGGCCGGACACACCTCGAGGGTGTGTTGCGCCGTGTCCTCGTCCGCTGGACAGTGCCAGCAGCGCGCCGCCTCTTCCACACCGATCCGGCACAGGTACTGACCGAAGCATCCGTGCCCAGACAGCACCTGCACCAACCGGTAGGTGAGTGAGCCGAAGCGCCTACCCAGCCACTCAAACAGGACCGGCCGGATAGCCCGGACAGTCCTCTGGCCGAACAACGGCTCGGCCAGCCGCTGCTGCCAAAGCTGCAGCATGGACTCCCGGGCCTGGCGCCTCAGGGCCTCCACCTCGCAGCCCGCCAGGACCACCCCATCCTCGCGGGCGCGCATGCGGCCCTCGTAGAAAGCCGCATGCGCGCCCGCGATCAAGTCCGCCGGGGGTAGCCCTGACAGGACGCTCGCCGCCTCATACGAAACGGTCCGGTACCCCCGGGCGATCCGCAGTGCAAGCCGCCTTTGAACCCGGCGCAGCAATACCTTGCTGCGCCGGGAGGCGGCCAGGTCGCCCGCCCAAACGGGGGCCCCGTATAGGGCCACCGAGTGGACCATTCCCGCGTAGAGGCGGCGAACCCGGTCACTCGGGCCCCGCAGGTTGGGGAGGATACGGCCCAAAGCGCCAACTATCCTCTCCAACCGCGGGGCCAGGGCCCGGAAATGGCCCTCGAAGCGCCAGTGGCTGTCGAGGTGAAGTCCCAGATATTTCATCTGAGACCTCACCTCGACGTCTGTCTCACCCACCCGGATCAGGGGGGGAGGCGGCTCTCCCCGGGGTCTATACATCCCGAGTACCTCGGTTTTGTGGAGAGCCACCTCCAAACCGATCCCCCTGATCCGGGAGACGACGCGCCGGACACCGTCCTCGGCGGCCCGAACAGCCCCCCTCCAGTCCCCCCCGACGGCCAACAACAAGGTGTCGTCCGCGTAACATGTCAGACTGACGCCGTCGGGGAGGTCTTCGGCCCGCAGGACGGTGTCGTACCCGAGGTTCCACAGCAGGGGTCCTAACACCGACCCCTGCGGAACCCCGGAGTACACCGCTCTCCTCTCCGTCCCGCACCGGCCCGGATACTCGATCCACCTGTCGCGGAGGTAGTCCTCGACGACTGCCCTAAGGTAGGCGGGGACTCGATGTTCCTCAAGCCCCCGCCTAATCGCCGCCCAGGGTAGGGTGTTAAACGCATTGGCGATGTCCAAGGACACCGCCAATGCCACCCCACCCCGGGAGACCGCCGAGGCCGAGAGGGACCGGACGCGTCGAATCGCGTCGATCGTCGACCGGCCCTCCCGGAACCCGAACTGGCACTCCGCCAGCCCGGGCCCACCCCGCGACAGGTGCCCGACGATGCGGGCCGCCACGACTCTTTCTAGGAGCTTGCCCACATCGTCGAGCAGGCAAATCGGCCGGTACGCTGACGGAGAGTCCGCGGGCCTACCCTCTTTCCGGAGGAGGACCATTCGGGCCACCTTCCATGCGGAGGGGAATCGCCCGGCCTCCAGGCAGCGGTCGAATAGCTCCCGGAGGCCGTCACCCAGGACGTCCGCGGCCAAGACCAAGACTCGGCCGGGCACTCCCGAAGGACCCGGGGCAGTATCCTTCGCCCCGAGTCTTCGGATGGCCGCGGCTAGCTCCCCAGCCGAGACCCCCAGCTCCGCGGACCAGGTGGTCGGGTCCGCAGAGGGACGTGGCCCGCTCTCCCCCACGATCGGGAAGAGCGTGTCGACCACGTCCCTCAAGAGCTGGGGGTCGAGACCCTCGGTGATCGGGGGCGCCCATGGCCGGAGTTTATTCAGAACTATCCGGTATGGGCGCCCCCATGGATCCCGCTCGAGGGTCTCGAGGAGCTCCTTCCAGCTCTGGGCCTTGGCCCGTTTGATGGCGACCTGCAGAGCCCTCTTTCCCGCGCGATAGGACTCGTACAGTTCCGCCGCCCTAGCCCGCGCGCCGTCGTCGCCGTTCCGTCCGGCCCGACGACGCGCGCGGGTGTACTGGCGTCGGGCCCGGACGCATGCTGTCCGCAATTCCCCGATTTCGCCCGACCACCAGTACACCGCCCGACGAGGAGACCGCGGCCCGGCCCGGGGCATCGCCGCGTCGCAAATGCGCGCGACGGCGCTCCCGAGCCGAGCCACGGCCCCCTCCAGGTCGGGCAGCCTGGTCTCCCGTCGAGGCCAGGTTTCGGCCAGAGCGGCCGCCACCAGGACGTCCTTGTCAAGGCGCCGAAGCGCCCATCTGCGTGGTGGTGGTGGGGCGCTACCCGCTCCCGGGCGGAGGTGTCGGTGCGGGGCCGCGGCGGCCTCGGGGGAGGTCAAGACCACGCGGATATACCGGTGGTCCGATAATGTCTCCTCCCCCACCACCACGTCCCACCCGGACACCATACGCGCGGCGCCGGGGGATCCAAACGTCAAATCCACTATGGACCCTCCCCCGCGCCGCACGCACGTCAGCTCCGACCCCCGGTTAATCAACCGGAGGTCGAAGCCCGCCGCCCAGTCGCCCAGAGCCTCGCCCCTCCGATTGGTCCTGGGGGACCCCCATGCCACAGACCAGGCATTGAAGTCCCCCAGGACCAGCACCGGCCGGGGCGCAATCCTTGTGAGGCACGCCCCCACCCCGGCCAAGTACTGCTCGAAGGCAGCAAGGCCGCAGTTGGGCGAAACGTAGCACCCCACCACGGCGACTCCCCCCCACTGGACGGCGACGAATCCCGCCCCGTTCTCCAGTAAGGAGAACGGAGGGGACCCGTCACCGCCCAGCCACACAGCCGCCACCAAGCCGGCCGCATCCCCCATCCAATGCGGATGGTCGGGGACGCGGTACGGCTCGGCGGCGACTGCCAGACCACCCCCCCACTCCGCCAGCGTCTGACACATCAGGTCCTGCGCTGCACGGCAGTGGTTGAGGTTGGCCTGCAGGAGGAGGCGGGGAGCCATTATTTGATGGCCTCCTCACCGCCTCCTGGTGGCACCTCCGTGAGGACGGCGGCGGGGCCGATGTCCACCTCCATCGCGGACACCAACGCCGTCGCCGCCTCCGACCTCTTCCTTGCGACCGTCGCGTCGGTCGCGGCCAGGTCCGCGGGCGCCGCGGCGCTCGCAGCTGGGGCCGCTCTCACCGGCGCCGGGAGCGGCCCCGGCGCCCCTCTCCTCTGCCCTCGTCGGGATGGGGGGGTACATTGCTTCCCCCCCATTCGGTGCGCGGCTGGTCTCCCCATGTCCGCACACAGCGGGCACTTGGGGGCCGCCGCGCAGTGACTCGCGCGGTGGCCTTCGGCACCGCAGCGGTAACAAGTACCGCTGCGGTCCACCGCGGAGGTGCACCGCTGCCTGACATGGCCCGTCTCCAGACAGCGGTAGCACTGGAGTGGGCGTTGGGCGAGGACCTCGATCCTCGCCGACACCCACCCCACCACGATCCTCCCGACTGCTTCTAACTTCCGGGCAGCCGGAAGAGGGCACCGTGCCCACACCGCTCCCAGGCCGGTGGAGGACCGCCGGACCTCCCCGGTCCGGATGTCCCCCTCAGAGCAGCCACCGGCCTGGGCCAGCGCCCTGGCCACCTCCTCCCGGGTGACCGAGTCGTCCAGCCCACAAACGCGCAGCTCCGCGCTCTTTGTGGGCCGGGCGACCCTGACACCCCGGGGTGCCAAGGCCTCGCCCAGCTTTTCGGCCAGTCGGTCCGCCCTGGCTGCGTTGTCGGGGCCGCTCACGCGCAGCATGAGCGCCCCCGTCACCGCCCATCTCGGGCGGACCGACTCGATGGCGAGTGCGGCCAAGGATATCTTTTCCTTGGCCGCTGCCATCACCTCCCCGTAGGAGACGCCCCCCCCCCCCTCCGGGACGGTCAGCATGACTGCTGCCGTTGAAGGGGGGCGTCCCAGACGGGGCTTCGCCCTCCCCGCCTTTCCGTCCCTCTTCGGGGCAACCGGCGGGGGAGGCGGCGGCACCCGGGCCGCCCTCCTCGCCGTCCTTCCCGCCCTTCGGCCCAGGAACTCGGTCCACAAGGGACCGGATGGGGGCGGCGGCGGAGGCATTTGTGCCCCCGCCGTCGCCCCCACCACGGCACCCTTGCCCTTCGTCTTTGCCGCAGGGCCCGGAACCGCGATGGTCCCCCCCTGCGGTCCCCCGCCCCCCGGTTGTTTCCCGGGCCCGGTCCTCGGTCCCGCCGGCGCTCCGCCCTTGGGGCGAAGCGCCGCCCGGATTTCGCCGCGGATGACGGCCATCATGGCCGCCATCTTGGCGTCCATGAGGAGCTCGATGCTCCTCATGGACGTCGCTGGTGTGGGGGGAGCTCCCGCCTTCCCCCTCCCACACGTGCAGTCGCCCGTCGGCCCCGGATGAGGGCGCCTCCTAAGGGCGTCCGTCTCCCTCCGCGAGCACGCAAGCTCGTCTTTCAGAGCCTCCACACGCTGCCTCAATTGGGCGTTCGTGTACTCCAAGGCAGCTGGGACACGTCGTCCCAGCTCCTGGAGAGCCCTCCGCGCCTCCGTCGCGGCCTGGCCAACCGACCTCGCGGAGGCTGTAGTCAGCCCCCGCGAGGTGGCGGCCACCTTCTCAATAGACCTCAGGGACGAGGCAATACGGGCCGATACATGGGCCGTATCCTCGTCCCTGAGGTCCTCCTCCCCGTCGCTCACCGTGAGCAACGGTGGAGCAGCGGACGTGGACGGAGCTTCCTCCGTCCTCCGCCCCTCCACCGTCCTGCGCCTCTTTACGCCCGCGGCGCTGGTCGCGGACGCCAGGGACGAGACCGACGCCGTCTCGTCCCCCTCCTCGAACGGCGCCGGGTGGGGCACGAGTGCCCCCTCCGTCGCCACCCCTCGCGCCACACGCATCGTCCCCCCTCCCCCTTTTTTTTTTTTAGAATTAGTTTTTTCCATTTTGGATCCCACGAGTTGGTCGGAACGTAAGTCGACCCGGGCAGAGCCGCCATACCCGGGCAGGCCTAAATACTCCGGGGGGTCGGCAGGTACCCCGGAGTTGTTGGCCGCTTGAGATTGGGGCCTCCCCCCCAACCACGCATCCCATCACCGCGCACCGTAGCTTAGGATTGGAGGGCAATTTATAGAGTTACCATCCATCCTCGCGGCCCGGGCGGTAAAGCCAAGGCCCCCGTCCCTCCTGCCGTCACGTACCACTCTCAAAGCCAAAAGAGGAATTGGGAGTGGGTCGTTGCGACGACCAACAGGAGTCTTACGGTGTGGTTTGGCATCGGGCACCTCGGGTTTGCCAGTCCCGTACTGTAGCAACAAGCTACAGCCCCTGAGGGAAACGTATAACGTATAGCGTATAACGTATAACGTATTACATATTACATATAACGTATAACGTACAACGTATAACGTATAACGTAAAACGTATAACGTATCACGTATAACGTATAACGTATGACGTATCACGTATAAGGTATGACCTATAACGCATTACGTATAGCGTATAACGCATAATGTATAACGTATAACGTATAACGTATAACGTATAACGTATAACTTATAACGTATAACGTATAACGTGTAACGTATAACGTATAACGTATAACGTATAACGTATAACGTATAACGTATAACGTATAACGTATAACGTATAACGTATAACGTATAACGTATAACGTATAACGTATAACGTATAACGTAAAACGTATAACGTATAACTTATAACGTATATCGTATAACGTATAACGTGCAACGTATAACGTATAACGTATAACGTATTACGTATTACGTATAACCTATAACGTCTAACGTATAACGTATAACGTATAACGTATAACGTATAACGTATAACGTATAACGTATAACGTATAACGTATAACGTATAACGTATAACGTATAACGTATAACGTATAACGTATAACGTATAACGTATAACGTATAACGTATAACGTATAACGTATAACGTATAACGTATAACGTATAACGTATAACGTATAACGTATAACGTATAACGTATAACGTTTAACGTATAACGTATAACGTATAACGTATAACGTATAACGTATAACGTATAACGTATAACGTATAGCGTATAACGAATAACGTATAACGTATAACGTATAACGTATAACGTACAACGTATATCGTATAACGTATAACGTATAACGTATAACGTATAACGTATAACGTATAACGTATAACGTATAACGTATAACGTATAACGTATAACGTATAACGTATAACGTATAACGTGTAACGTATAACGTATAGCGTATAACGTATAACGTATTACATATTACATATAACGTATGACGTACAACGTATAACGTATAACGTATAACGTATAACGTATAACGTATAACGTATAACGTATAACGTATGACGTATCACGTATAAGGTATGACCTATAACGCATTACGTATAGCGTATAACGCATAATGTATAACGTACAACGTACAACGTATAACGTATAACGTATATCGTATAACGTATAACGTATAACGTACAACGTATAACGTATAACGTATAACGTATAACGTATAACGTATAACGTATAACGTATAACGTATAACGTATAACGTATAACGTATAACGTATAACGCATAACGTATAACGCATAACGTATAACGTATAACGTGTAATGTATAACGTATAACGTGTAACGTATAACGTATAACGTATAACGTATAACGTATAACGCATAACGTATAACGCATAACGTATAACGTATAACGTATAACGTATAACGTATAACGTGTAACGTATAACGTATATCCTATAACGCATAACGTATAGCGTATAACGCATAACGTATAACGTATAACGTATAACGTATAACGTATAACGTATAACGTATAACGTATAACGTATAACGTATAACGTATAACGTATAACGTATAACGTATAACGCATAACGTATAACGCATAACGTATAACGTATAACGTATAACGTATAACGTATAACGTTTAACGTATAACGTATAACGTATAACGTATAACGTATAACGTATAACGTATAACGTATAACGTATAACGAATAACGTATAACGTATAACGTATAACGTATAACGTACAAGGTATAACGTATAACGTATAACGTATAACGTATAACGTGTAACGTATAACGTGTAACGTATAACGTATAACGTATAACGTATAACGTATAACGTACAACGTATCACGTATAACGTATATCCTATAACGCATAACGTATAACGTATAACGTATAACGTATAGCGTACAACGTATAACGTATAAAATGTAACGTCTAACGTTTAACGTATAACGTACAACGTATAACGTATAACGCATAACGTATAACGTACAACGTATAACGTAAAACGTATAACGTACAACGTACAACGTATAAAGTATAACGTATATCGTATAACGTATAACGTATAACGTACAACGTATAACGTATAACGTATAACGTATAACGTATAACGTATAACGTATAACGTATAACGTATAACGTATAACGTATAACGCATAACGTATAACGCATAACGTATAACGTATAACGTGTAATGTATAACGTATAACGTGTAACGTATAACGTATAGCGTATAACGTATAACGTATTACATATTACATATAACGTATGACGTACAACGTATAACGTATAACGTATAACGTATAACGTATAACGTATAACGTATAACGTATAACGTATGACGTATCACGTATAAGGTATGACCTATAACGCATTACGTATAGCGTATAACGCATAATGTATAACGTATAACGTATAACGTATAACGTATAACTTATAACGTATAACGTATAACGTATAACGTATAACGCATAACGTATAACGTACAACGTATAACGTAAAACGTATAACGTACAACGTACAACGTATAAAGTATAACGTATATCGTATAACGTATAACGTATAACGTACAACGTATAACGTATAACGTATAACGTATAACGTATAACGTATAACGTATAACGTATTACATATTACATATAACGTATGACGTACAACGTATAACGTATAACGTATAACGTATAACGTATAACGTATAACGTATAACGTATAACGTATAACGTATAACGTATAACGTATAACGTATAACGTATAACTTATAACGTATATCGTATAACGTATAACGTGCAACGTATAACGTGTAACGTATAACGTATTACGTATTACGTATAACGTATAACGTATAACGTATAACGTATAATGTATAACGTATAACGTATAACGTATAACGTATAACGTATAACGTATAACGTATAACGCATAACGTATAACGCATAACGTATAACGTATAACGTATAACGTATATCGTATAACGTATAACGTATAACGTATAACGTATAACGTATAACGTATAACGTATAACGTATAACGTATAACGTATAACGTATAACGTATAACGTATAACGTATAACGTGTAACGTATAACGTATAGCGTATAACGTATAACGTATTACATATTACATATAACGTATGACGTACAACGTATAACGTATAACGTATAACGTATAACGTATAACGTATAACGTATAACGTATAACGTATGACGTATCACGTATAAGGTATGACCTATAACGCATTACGTATAGCGTATAACGCATAATGTATAACGTACAACGTACAACGTATAACGTATAACGTATATCGTATAACGTATAACGTATAACGTACAACGTATAACGTATAACGTATAACGTATAACGTATAACGTATAACGTATAACGTATAACGTATAACGTATAACGTATAACGTATAACGTATAACGCATAACGTATAACGCATAACGTATAACGTATAACGTGTAATGTATAACGTATAACGTGTAACGTATAACGTATAACGTATAACGTATAACGTATAACGCATAACGTATAACGCATAACGTATAACGTATAACGTATAACGTATAACGTATAACGTGTAACGTATAACGTATATCCTATAACGCATAACGTATAGCGTATAACGCATAACGTATAACGTATAACGTATAACGTATAACGTATAACGTATAACGTATAACGTATAACGTATAACGTATAACGTATAACGTATAACGTATAGCGTATAACGAATAACGTATAACGTATAACGTATAACGTATAACGTACAACGTATATCGTATAACGTATAACGTATAACGTATAACGTATAACGTATAACGTATAACGTATAACGTATAACGTATAACGTATAACGTATAACGTATAACGTATAACGTATAACGTATAACGTATAACGTATAACGTATAACGCATAACGTATAACGCATAACGTATAACGTATAACGTATAACGTATAACGTATAACGTTTAACGTATAACGTATAACGTATAACGTATAACGTATAACGTATAACGTATAACGTATAACGTATAACGAATAACGTATAACGTATAACGTATAACGTATAACGTACAAGGTATAACGTATAACGTATAACGTATAACGTATAACGTGTAACGTATAACGTGTAACGTATAACGTATAACGTATAACGTATAACGTATAACGTACAACGTATCACGTATAACGTATATCCTATAACGCATAACGTATAACGTATAACGTATAACGTATAGCGTACAACGTATAACGTATAAAATGTAACGTCTAACGTTTAACGTATAACGTACAACGTATAACGTATAACGCATAACGTATAACGTACAACGTATAACGTAAAACGTATAACGTACAACGTACAACGTATAAAGTATAACGTATATCGTATAACGTATAACGTATAACGTACAACGTATAACGTATAACGTATAACGTATAACGTATAACGTATAACGTATAACGTATAACGTATAACGTATAACGTATAACGCATAACGTATAACGCATAACGTATAACGTATAACGTGTAATGTATAACGTATAACGTGTAACGTATAACGTATAGCGTATAACGTATAACGTATTACATATTACATATAACGTATGACGTACAACGTATAACGTATAACGTATAACGTATAACGTATAACGTATAACGTATAACGTATAACGTATGACGTATCACGTATAAGGTATGACCTATAACGCATTACGTATAGCGTATAACGCATAATGTATAACTTATAACGTATAACGTATAACGTATAACTTATAACGTATAACGTATAACGTATAACGTATAACGCATAACGTATAACGTACAACGTATAACGTAAAACGTATAACGTACAACGTACAACGTATAAAGTATAACGTATATCGTATAACGTATAACGTATAACGTACAACGTATAACGTATAACGTATAACGTATAACGTATAACGTATAACGTATAACGTATTACATATTACATATAACGTATGACGTACAACGTATAACGTATAACGTATAACGTATAACGTATAACGTATAACGTATAACGTATAACGTATAACGTATAACGTATAACGTATAACGTATAACGTATAACTTATAACGTATATCGTATAACGTATAACGTGCAACGTATAACGTGTAACGTATAACGTATTACGTATTACGTATAACGTATAACGTATAACGTATAACGTATAATGTATAACGTATAACGTATAACGTATAACGTATAACGTATAACGTATAACGTATAACGCATAACGTATAACGCATAACGTATAACGTATAACGTATAACGTATAACGTATAACGTGTAACGTATAACGTATATCCTATAACGCATAACGTATAGCGTATAACGCATAACGTATAACGTATAACGTATAACGTATAACGTATAACGTATAACGTATAACGTATAACGTATAACGTATAACGTATAACGTATGACGAATACCGTAAAACGTAAAACGAATTACATATTACGCATAACGAGTAACGTATAACGTATAACGTATTACGTATAACGTATAACGTATAACGTATAACGAATAACGTACAACGTATAACGTATAACGAATAACGTATAACGTATAACGTATAACGTATAACGTTTAACGTATAACGTATAACGTATAACATATAACGTATAACGTATAACGTATAACGTGTAACGTATAACGTATAGCGTATAACGTATAACGTATTACATATTACATATACCGTATAACGTACAACGTATAACGTATAACGTATAACGTATAACGTATCACGTATAACGTATAACGTATGACGTATCACGTATAAGGTATGACCTATAACGCATTACGTATAGCGTATAACGCATAATGTATAACGTATAACGTATAACGTATAACGTATAACGTATAACTTATAACGTATAACGTATAACGTATAACGTATAACGTATAACGTATAACGTATACCGTATAACGTATAACTTATAACGTATATCGTATAACGTATAACGTGCAACGTATAACGTATAACGTATAACGTATTACGTATTACGTATAACCTATAACGTCTAACGTATAACGTATAACGTATAACGTATAACGTATAACGTATAACGTATAACGTATAACGTATAACGTATAACGTATAACGTATAACGTATAACGTATAACGTATAACGTATAACGTATAACGTATAACGTATAACGTATAACGTATAACGTATAACGTTTAACGTATAACGTATAACGTATAACGTATAACGTATAACGTATAACGTATAACGTATAACGTATAGCGTATAACGAATAACGTATAACGTATAACGTATAACGTATAACGTACAACGTATATCGTATAACGTATAACGTATAACGTATAACGTATAACGTATAACGTATAACGTATAACGTATAACGTATAACGTATAACGTATAACGTATAACGTATAACGTATAACGTATAACGTATAACGTATAACGTATAACGCATAACGTATAACGCATAACGTATAACGTATAACGTATAACGTATAACGTATAACGTTTAACGTATAACGTATAACGTATAACGTATAACGTATAACGTATAACGTATAACGTATAACGTATAACGAATAACGTATAACGTATAACGTATAACGTATAACGTACAAGGTATAACGTATAACGTATAACGTATAACGTATAACGTGTAACGTATAACGTGTAACGTATAACGTATAACGTATAACGTATAACGTACAACGTATCACGTATAACGTATATCCTATAACGCATAACGTATAACGTATAACGTATAACGTATAGCGTACAACGTATAACGTATAAAATGTAACGTCTAACGTTTAACGTATAACGTACAACGTATAACGTATAACGCATAACGTATAACGTACAACGTATAACGTAAAACGTATAACGTACAACGTACAACGTATAACGTATAACGTATATCGTATAACGTATAACGTATAACGTACAACGTATAACGTATAACGTATAACGTATAACGTATAACGTATAACGTATAACGTATAACGTATAACGTATAACGTATAACGCATAACGTATAACGCATAACGTATAACGTATAACGTGTAATGTATAACGTATAACGTGTAACGTATAACGTATAGCGTATAACGTATAACGTATTACATATTACATATAACGTATGACGTACAACGTATAACGTATAACGTATAACGTATAACGTATAACGTATAACGTATAACGTATAACGTATGACGTATCACGTATAAGGTATGACCTATAACGCATTACGTATAGCGTATAACGCATAATGTATAACGTATAACGTATAACGTATAACGTATAACGTATAACGTATAACGTATAACGTGTAACGTATAACGTATATCCTGTAACGCATAAAGTATAGCGTATAACGCATAACGTATAACGTATAACGTATAACGTACAACGTATATCGTATAACGTATAACGTATAACGTATAACGTATAACGTATAACGTATAACGTATAACGTATAACGTATTACGTATAAGGTATAACGTATAACGTATAACGTATAACGTATAACGTATAACGTATAACGTATAACGTATAACGTATAACGTATAACGTATAACGTATAACGTATATCCTATAACGCATAACGTATAACGTATAACGTATAACGTGTAACGTATAACGTATAACGAATAACGTATAACGTATAACGTATAACGCATAACGTACAACGCATAACGTATAACGTATAACGTATAACGCATAACGTATAACGCATAACGTATAACGTATAACGTATAACGTATAACGTATAACGTATAACGTGTAACGTATAACGTATATCCTGTAACGCATAAAGTATAGCGTATAACGCATAACGTATAACGTATAACGTATAACGTATAACGTATAACGTATAACGTATAACGTATAACGTATAACGTATAACGTATGACGAATACCGTAAAACGTAAAACGTATTACATATTACGCATAACGAGTAACGTATAACGTATAACGTATAACGTATAATGTATAACGTATAACGTATAACGTATAACGTATAACGTATAACGTATAACGTATAACGTATAACGTATAACGTATAACGTATAACGTATAACGTATAACGTATAACGTATAACGTATAACGTATAACGTATAACGTATAACGCATAACGTATAACGTATAACGTATAACGTATAACGTATAACGTTTAACGTATAACGTATAACGTATAACGTATAACGTATAACGTATAACGTATAACGTATAACGTATAACGTATAGCGTATAACGAATAACGTATAACGTATAACGTATAACGTATAACGTACAACGTATATCGTATAACGTATAACGTATAACGTATAACGTATAACGTATAACGTATAACGTATAACGTATAACGTATAACGTATAACGTATAACGTATAACGTATAACGTATAACGTACAACGTTTAACGTATAACGTATATCGTATAACGTATAACGTATAACGTATAACGTTTAACGTATAACGTATAACGTATAACGTATAACGTATAACGTATAACGTATAACGTATAACGTATAACGTATAACGTATAACGTATAACGTATAACGTATAACGTATAACGTATAACGTATAACGTATAACGTATAACGTATAACGTATAACTTATAACGTATATCGTATAACGTATAACGTGCAACGTATAACGTATAACGTATAACGTATTACGTATTACGTATAACCTATAACGTCTAACGTATAACGTATAACGTATAACGTATAACGTATAACGTATAACGTATAACGTATAACGTATAACGTATAACGCATAACGTATAACGTATAACGTATAACGTATAACGTATAACGTTTAACGTATAACGTATAACGTATAACGTATAACGTATAACGTATAACGTATAACGTATAACGTATAACGTATAACGTATAACGTATAACGTATAGCGTATAACGAATAACGTATAACGTATAACGTATAACGTATAACGTACAACGTATATCGTATAACGTATAACGTATAACGTATAACGTATAACGTATAACGTATAACGTATAACGTATAACGTATAACGTATAACGTATAACGTATAACGTATAACGTATAACGTATAACGTATAACGTATAACGTATAACGTATAACGTATAACGTATAACGTATAACGTATAACGTATAACGTATAACGTATAACGTATAACGTATAACGTATAACGTATAACGTATAACGTATAACGTATAACGTATAACGTATAACGTATAACGTATAACGTATAACGTATAACGTATAACGTATAAAGTATAACGTATATCCTATAACGCATAACGTATAACGTATAACGTATAACGTGTAACGTATAACGTATAACGAATAACGTATAACGTATAACGTATAACGTATAACGTACAACGCATAACGTATAACGTATAACGTATAACGCATAACGTATAACGCATAACGTATAACGTATAACGTATAACGTATAACGTATAACGTGTAACGTATAACGTATATCCTATAACGCATAACGTATAGCGTATAACGCATAACGTATAACGTATAACGTATAACGTATAACGTATAACGTATAACGTATAACGTATAACGTATAACGTATAACGTATAACGTATGACGAATACCGTAAAACGTAAAGCGTATTACATATTACGCATAACGAGTAACGTATAACGTATAACGTATAACGTATAACGTATAACGTATAACGAATAACGTACAACGTATAACGTATAACGAATAACGTATAACGTATAACGTATAACGTATGACGTATCACGTATAAGGTATGACCTATAACGCATAACGTATAGCGTATAACGCATAACGTATAACGTATAACGTATAACGTATAACGTATAACGTATAACTTTTAACGTATAACGTATAAGGTATAACGTGTAACGTATAACGTATAACGTAAAACGTATTACGTATTACGTATAACCTATAACGTCTAACGTATAACGTATAACGTATAACGTATAACGCATAACGTATAACGTATAACGTATTACGTTTAACCTGTAACGTCCAACGTATAACGTATAACGTATACCGTATAACGTATAACGTATAACGTTTAACGTATAACGTATAACGTATAACGTATAACGTATAACGTATAACGTACAACGTTTAACGTATAACGTATATCGTATAACGTATAACGTATAACGTATAACGTTTAACCTATAACGTATAACGTATAACGTATAACGTATAACGTATAACGTATAACGTATAACGTATAACGTATAACGTATAACGTATAACGTATAACGTATAACGTATAACGTATAACGTATAACGTATAACGTATAACGTATAACGTATAACGTATAACGTATAACGTATAACGTATAACGTATAACGTATAACGTATAACGTATAAAGTATAACGTATATCCTATAACGCATAACGTATAACGTATAACGTATAACGTGTAACGTATAACGTATAACGAATAACGTATAACGTATAACGTATAACGTATAACGTACAACGCATAACGTATAACGTATAACGTATAACGCATAACGTATAACGCATAACGTATAACGTATAACGTATAACGTATAACGTATAACGTGTAACGTATAACGTATATCCTATAACGCATAACGTATAGCGTATAACGCATAACGTATAACGTATAACGTATAACGTATAACGTATAACGTATAACGTATAACGTATAACGTATAACGTATAACGTATAACGTGTGACGAATACCGTAAAACGTAAAACGTATTACATATTACGCATAACGAGTAACGTATAACGTATAACGTATAACGTATAACGTATAACGTATAACGAATAACGTACAACGTATAACGTATAACGAATAACGTATAATGTATAACGTATAACGTATAACGTTTAACGTATAACGTATAACGTATAACATATAACGTATAACGTATAACGTATAACGTGTAACGTATAACGTATAGCGTATAACGTATAACGTATTACATATTACATATAACGTATAACGTACAACGTATAACGTATAACGTATAACGTATAACGTATCACGTATAACGTATAACGTATGACGTATCACGTATAAGGTATGACCTATAACGCATTACGTATAGCGTATAACGCATAATGTATAACGTATAACGTATAACGTATAACGTATAACGTATAACTTATAACGTATAACGTATAACGTATAACGTATAACGTATAACGTATAACGTATAACGTATAACGTATAACGTATAACGTATAACGTATAACGTATAACGTATAACGTATAACGTATAACGTATAACGTATAACGTATAACGTATAACGTATAACGTATAACGTATAACGTATAACGTATAACGTATAACGCATAACGTATAACGCATAACGTATAACGTATAACGTATAACGTATAACGTATAACGTGTAACGTATAACGTATATCCTATAACGCATAACGTATAGCGTATAACGCATAACGTATAACGTATAACGTATAACGTATAACGTATAACGTATAACGTATAACGTATAACGTATAACGTATAACGTATAACGTATAACGTATGACGAATACCGTAAAACGTAAAACGTATTACATATTACGCATAACGAGTAACGTATAACGTATAACGTATAACGTATAACGTATAACGTATAACGAATAACGTACAACGTATAACGTATAGCGAATAACGTATAACGTATAACGTATAACGTATAACGTTTAACGTATAACGTATAACGTATAACATATAACGTATAACGTATAACGTATAACGTGTAACGTATAACGTATAGCGTATAACGTATAACGTATTACATATTACATATAACGTATAACGTACAACGTATAACGTATAACGTATAACGTATAACGTATCACGTATAACGTATAACGTATGACGTATCACGTATAAGGTATGACCTATAACGCATTACGTATAGCGTATAACGCATAATGTATAACGTATAACGTATAACGTATAACGTATAACGTATAACTTATAACGTATAACGTATAACGTATAACGTATAACGTATAACGTATAACGTATAACGTATAACGTATAACGTATAACGTATAACGTATAACGTATAACGTATAACGTATAACGTATAACGTATAACGTATAACGTATAACGTATAACGTATAACGTATAACGTATAACGTATAACGTATAACGTATAACTTATAACGTATATCGTATAACGTATAACGTGCAACGTATAACGTATAACGTATAACGTATTACGTATTACGTATAACCTATAACGTCTAACGTATAACGTATAACGTATAACGTATAACGTATAGCGTATAACGTATAACGTATAACGTATAACGTATAACGTATAACGTATAACGTATAACGTATAACGTATAACGTATAACGTATAACGTATAACGTATAACGTATAACGTATAACGTATAACGTATAACGTATAACGTATAACGTATAACGTATAACGTTTAACGTATAACGTATAACGTATAACGTATAACGTATAACGTATAACGTATAACGTATAACGTATAGCGTATAACGAATAACGTATAACGTATAACGTATAACGTATAACGTACAACGTATATCGTATAACGTATAACGTATAACGTATAACGTATAACGTATAACGTATAACGTATAACGTATAACGTATAACGTATAACGTATAACGTATAACGTATAACGTATAACGTATAACGTATAACGTATAACGTATAACGTATAACGTATAACGTATAACGTATAACGTATAACGTATAACGTATAACGTATAACGTATAACGTATAACGTATAACGTATAACGTATAACGTATATCCTATAACGCATAACGTATAACGTATAACGTATAACGTGTAACGTATAACGTATAACGAATAACGTATAACGTATAACGTATAACGTATAACGTACAACGCATAACGTATAACGTATAACGTATAACGCATAACGTATAACGCATAACGTATAACGTATAACGTATAACGTATAACGTATAACGTGTAACGTATAACGTATATCCTATAACGCATAACGTATAGCGTATAACGCATAACGTATAACGTATAACGTATAACGTATAACGTATAACGTATAACGTATAACGTATAACGTATAACGTATGACGAATACCGTAAAACGTAAAACGTATTACATATTACGCATAACGAGTAACGTATAACGTATAACGTATAACGTATAACGTATAACGTATAACGTATAACGAATAACGTATAACGTATAACGTATAACGTATAACGTATAACGTATAACGTATAACGTATAACGTATAACGTATAACGTATAACGTATAACTTATAACGTAAAACGTATTACATATTACGTATAACGAGTAACGTATAACGTATAACGTATAACGTATAACGTATAACGTATAACGTATAACGAATAACGTATAACGTATAACGTATAACGTATAACGTATAATGCATAACGTATAACGTATAACGTATAACGTAAAACGTATAACGTATAACGTATAACGTATAACGTATAACGCATAACGTATAACGTATAACGTATAACGTATAACGTATAACGTATAACGTATAACGCATAACGTATAACGTATAACGTATAACGTATAACGTATAACGTATAACGTATAACGTATAACGTATAACGTATAACGTATAACGTATAACGTATAACGTATAACGTATAACGTATAACGTATAACGTATAACGTATAACGTATAACGTATAACGTATAACGTATAACGTATAACGTATAACGTATAACGTATAACGTATAACGTATAACGTATAACGTATAACGTATTACGTATAACGTATACCGTATAACGTATAACGTATAACTTTTAACGTATAACGTATAAGGTATAACGTGTAACGTATAACGTATAACGTAAAACGTATTACGTATTACGTATAACCTATAACGTCTAACGTATAACGTATAACGTATAACGTATAACGCATAACGTATAACGTATAACGTATTACGTTTAACCTGTAACGTCCAACGTATAACGTATAACGTATACCGTATAACGTATAACGTATAACTTATAACGTATAACGTATAACGTATAACGTGTAACGTATAACGTATATCCTATAACGCATAACGTATAACGTATAACGTATAACGTGTAACGTATAACGTATAACGAATAACGTATAACGTATAACGTATAACGTATAACGTATAACGTATAACGTATAACGTATAACGTATAACGTATAACGTATAACGTTTAACGTATAACGTATAACGTATAACGTATAACGTATAACGTATAACGTATAACGTATAACGTATAACGTATAGCGTGTAACGTATAACGTATTACATATTACATATAACGTATAACGTACAACGTATAACGTATAACGTATAACGTATAACGTATAACGTATAACGTATAGCGTATAACGAATAACGTATAACGTATAACGTACAACGTATAACGTATAACGTATAACGTATAACGTATAACGTATAACGTATAACGTATAACGTATAACGTATAACGTATAACGTATAACGTATAACGTATAACGTATAACGTATAACGTATAACGTATAACGTATAACGTATAACGTATAACGTATAACGTATAACGTATAACGTATAACGTATAACGTATAACGTATAACGTATAACGTATAACGTATAACGTATAACGTATAACGTATAACGTATAACGTATAACGTATATCCTATAACGCATAACGTATAACGTATAACGTATAACGTGTAACGTATAACGTATAACGAATAACGTATAACGTATAACGTATAACGTATAACGTACAACGCATAACGTATAACGTATAACGTATAACGCATAACGTATAACGCATAACGTATAACGTATAACGTATAATGTATAACGTATAACGTATAACGTATAACGTATAACGTATAACGTATAACGTATAACGTATAACGTATAACGTATAACGTATAACGTATAACGCATAACGTATAACGCATAACGTATAACGTATAACGTATAACGTATAACGTATAACGTATAACGTATAACGTATAACGTATAACGTATAACGTATAACGTATAACGTGTAACGTATAACGTATATCCTATAACGCATAACGTATAGCGTATAACGCATAACGTATAACGTATAACGTATAACGTATAACGTATAACGTATAACGTATAACGTATAACGTATAACGTATGACGAATACCGTAAAACGTAAAACGTATTACATATTACGCATAACGAGTAACGTATAACGTATAACGTATAACGTATAACGTATAACGTATAACGTATAACGAATAACGTATAACGTATAACGTATAACGTATAACGTATAACGTATAACGTATAACGTATAACGTATAACGTATAACTTATAACGTAAAACGTATTACATATTACGTATAACGAGTAACGTATAACGTATAACGTATAACGTATAACGTATAACGTATAACGAATAACGTATAACGTATAACGTATAACGTATAACGTATAATGCATAACGTATAACGTATAACGTATAACGTAAAACGTATAACGTATAACGTATAACGTATAACGTATAACGCATAACGTATAACGTATAACGTATAACGTATAACGTATAACGTATAATGCATAACGTATAACGTATAACGTATAACGTATAACGTATAACGTATAACGTATAACGTATAACGTATAACGTATAACGTATAACGTATAACGTATAACGTATAACGTATAACGTATAACGTATAACGTATAACGTATAACGTATAACGTATAACGTATAACGTATAACGTATAACGTATAACGTATACCGTATAACGTATAACGTATAACTTTTAACGTATAACGTATAAGGTATAACGTGTAACGTATAACGTATAACGTAAAACGTATTACGTATTACGTATAACCTATAACGTCTAACGTATAACGTATAACGTATAACGTATAACGCATATCGTATAACGTATAACGTATAACGTATAACGTGTAACGTATAACGTATATCCTATAACGCATAACGTATAACGTATAACGTATAACGTGTAACGTATAACGTATAACGAATAACGTATAACGTATAACGTATAACGTATAACGTATAACGTATAACGTATAACGTATAACGTATAACGTATAACGTATAACGTTTAACGTATAACGTATAACGTATAACGTATAACGTATAACGTATAACGTATAACGTGTAACGTATAACGTATAGCGTATAACGTATAACGTATTACATATTACATATAACGTATAACGTACAACGTATAACGTATAACGTATAACGTATAACGTATAACGTATAACGTATAACGTATGACGTATCACGTATAAGGTATGACCTATAACGCATTACGTATAGCGTATAACGCATAATGTATAACGTATAACGTATAACGTATAACGTATAACTTATAACGTGTAACGTATAACGTATAACGTATAACGTATAACGTATAACGTATAACGTATAACGTATAACGTATAACGTATAACGTATAACGTATAACGTATAACGTATAACGTATAACGTATAACGTATAACGTATAACGTATAACTTATAACGTATATCGTATAACGTATAACGTGCAACGTATAACGTATAACGTATAACGTATTACGTATTACGTATAACCTATAACGTCTAACGTATAACGTATAACGTATAACGTATAACGTATAACGTATAACGTATAACGTATAACGTATAACGTATAACGTATAACGTATAACGTATAACGTATAACGTATAACGTATAACGTATAACGTATAACGTATAACGTATAACGTATAACGTTTAACGTATAACGTATAACGTATAACGTATAACGTATAACGTATAACGTATAACGTATAACGTATAGCGTATAACGAATAACGTATAACGTATAACGTACAACGTATAACGTACAACGTATATCGTATAACGTATAACGTATAACGTATAACGTATAACATATAACGTATAACGTATAACGTATAACGTATAACGTATAACGTATAACGTATAACGTATAACGTATAACGTATAACGTATAACGTATAACGTATAACGTATAACGTATAACGTATAACGTATAACGTATAACGTATAACGTATAACGTATAACGTATAACGTATAACGTATATCCTATAACGCATAACGTATAACGTATAACGTATAACGTGTAACGTATAACGTATAACGAATAACGTATAACGTATAACGTATAACGTATAACGTACAACGCATAACGTATAACGTATAACGTATAACGCATAACGTATAACGCATAACGTATAACGTATAACGTATAACGTATAACGTATAACGTATAACGTATAACGTATAACGTATAACGTATAACGTATAACGTATAACGTATAACGTATAACGTATAACGTATAACGTATAACGTATAACGTATAACGCATAACGTATAACGCATAACGTATAACGTATAATGTATAACGTATTACGTATAACGTATAACGTATAACGTATAACGTATAACGTATAACGTGTAACGTATAACGTATATCCTATAACGCATAACGTATAGCGTATAACGCATAACGTATAACGTATAACGTATAACGTATAACGTATAACGTATAACGTATAACGTATAACGTATAACGTATGACGAATACCGTAAAACGTAAAACGTATTACATATTACGCATAACGAGTAACGTATAACGTATAACGTATAACGTATAACGTATAACGTATAACGTATAACGAATAACGTATAACGTATAACGTATAACGTATAACGTATAACGTATAACGTATAACGTATAACTTATAACGTAAAACGTATTACATATTACGTATAACGAGTAACGTATAACGTATAACGTATAACGTATAACGTATAAGGTATAACGAATAACGTATAACGTATAACGTATAACGTATAACGTATAATGCATAACGTATAACGTATAACGTATAACGTAAAACGTATAACGTATAACGTATAACGTATAACGTATAACGCATAACGTATAACGTATAACGTATAACGTATAACGTATAACGTATAATGCATAACGTATAACGTATAACGTATAACGTATAACGTATAACGTATAACGTATAACGTATAACGTATAACGTATAACGTATAACGTATAACGTATAACGTATAACGTATAACGTATAACGTATAACGTATAACGTATAACGTATAACGTATAACGTATAACGTATAACGTATAACGTATAACGTATAACGTATAACGTATAACGTATAACATATAACGTATAACGTATAACGTATAACGTATAACGTATAACGTATACCGTATAACGTATAACGTATAACTTTTAACGTATAACGTATAAGGTATAACGTGTAACGTATAACGTATAACGTAAAACGTATTACGTATTACGTATAACCTATAACGTCTAACGTATAACGTATAACGTATAACGTATAACGCATAACGTATAACGTATAACGTATTACGTTTAACCTATAACGTCCAACGTATAACGTATAACGTATACCGTATAACGTATAACGTATAACTTATAACGTATAACGTATAACGTATAACGTGTAACGTATAACGTATAACGTAGAACGTATTACGTATTACGTATAACCTATAACGTCTAACGTATAACGTATAACGTATAACGTATATCGTATAACGTGTAACGTATAACGTATAACGTATAACGTTTAACGTATAACGTTTAACGTATAACGTATAACGTATAACGTATAACGTATAACGTATAACGTATTACGTATAACGTATAACGAATAACGTATAACGTATAACGTATAACGTATAACGTATAACGTATAACGTATAACGTATAACGCATATCGTATAACGTATAAGGTATAACGTGTAACGTATAACGTATAACGTAAAACGTATTACGTATTACGTATAACCTATAACGTCTAACGTATAACGTATAACGTATAACGTATAACGCATAACGTATAACGTATAACGTATTACGTTTAACCTGTAACGTCCAACGTCTA
This sequence comes from Ptiloglossa arizonensis, assembly GCF_051014685.1. Classification (NCBI taxonomy): domain Eukaryota; kingdom Metazoa; phylum Arthropoda; class Insecta; order Hymenoptera; family Colletidae; genus Ptiloglossa; species Ptiloglossa arizonensis. Next base: position 197,563 of record NW_027478702.1, on the reverse strand, counting down.
ACGTATAACGTATAACGTATAACGTATAACGTATAACGTATAACGTATAACGTATAACGTATAACGTATAACGTATAACGTATAACGTATAACGTATAACGTATAGCGTATAACGAATAACGTATAACGTATAACGTATAACGTATAACGTACAACGTATATCGTATAACGTATAACGTATAACGTATAACGTATAACGTATAACGTATAACGTATAACGTATAACGTATAACGTATAACGTATAACGTATAACGTATAACGTATAACGTATAACGTATAACGTATAACGTATAACGTATAACGTATAACGTATAACGTATAACGTATAACGTATAACGTATAACGTATAACGTATAACGTATAACGTATAACGTATAACGTATAACGTATAACGTATAACGTATAACGTATAACGTATATCCTATAACGCATAACGTATAACGTATAACGTATAACGTGTAACGTATAACGTATAACGAATAACGTATAACGTATAACGTATAACGTATAACGTATAACGTACAACGCATAACGTATAACGTATAACGTATAACGCATAACGTATAACGCATAACGTATAACGTATAACGTATAACGTATAACGTATAACGTGTAACGTATAACGTATATCCTATAACGCATAACGTATAGCGTATAACGCATAACGTATAACGTATAACGTACAACGTATAACGTATAACGTATAACGTATAACGTATAACGTATAACGTATGACGAATACCGTAAAACGTAAAACGTATTACATATTACGCATAACGAGTAACGTATAACGTATAACGTATAACGTATAACGTATAACGTATAACGTATAACGAATAACGTATAACGTATAACGTATAACGTATAACGTATAACGTATAACGTATAACGTATAACGTATAACGTATAACTTATGACGTAAAACGTATTACATATTACGTATAACGAGTAACGTATAACGTATAACGTATAACGTATAACGTATAACGTATAACGAATAACGTATAACGTATAACGTATAACGTATAACGTATAATGCATAACGTATAACGTATAACGTATAACGTAAAACGTATAACGTATAACGTATAACGTATAACGTATAACGTATAACGCATAACGTATAACGTATAACGTATAACGTATAACGTATAACGTATAATGCATAACGTATAACGTATAACGTATAACGTATAACGTATAACGTATAACGTATAACGTATAACGTATAACGTATAACGTATAACGTATAACGTATAACGTATAACGTATAACGTATAACGTATAACGTATAACGTATAACGTATAACGTATAACGTATAACGTATAACGTATAACGTATAACGTATAACGTATAACGTATAACGTATAACGTATAACGTATAACGTATACCGTATAACGTATAACGTATAACTTTTAACGTATAACGTATAAGGTATAACGTGTAACGTATAACGTATAACGTAAAACGTATTACGTATTACGTATAACCTATAACGTCTAACGTATAACGTATAACGTATAACGTATAACGCATAACGTATAACGTATAACGTATTACGTTTAACCTGTAACGTCCAACGTATAACGTATAACGTATACCGTATAACGTATAACGTATAACTTATAACGTATAACGTATAACGTATAACGTGTAACGTATAACGTATATCCTATAACGCATAACGTATAACGTATAACGTATAACGTGTAACGTATAACGTATATCCTATAACGCATAACGTATAACGTATAACGTATAACGTGTAACGTATAACGTATAACGAATAACGTATAACGTATAACGTATAACGTATAACGTATAACGTATAACGTATAACGTATAACGTATAACGTATAACGTATAACGTATAACGTATAACGTTTAACGTATAACGTATAACGTATAACGTATAACGTATAACGTATAACGTATAACGTGTAACGTATAACGTATAGCGTATAACGTATAACGTATTACATATTACATATAACGTATAACGTACAACGTATAACGTATAACGTATAACGTATAACGTATCACGTATAACGTATAACGTATGACGTATCACGTATAAGGTATGACCTATAACGCATTACGTATAGCGTATAACGCATAATGTATAACGTATAACGTATAACGTATAACGTATAACTTATAACGTATAACGTATAACGTATAACGTATAACGTATAACGTATAACGTATAACGTATAACGTATAACGTATAACGTATAACGTATAACGTATAACGTATAACGTATAACGTATAACGTATAACGTATAACGTATAACGTATAACGTATAACGTATAACGTATAACGTATAACTTATAACGTATATCGTATAACGTATAACGTGCAACGTATAACGTATAACGTATAACGTATAACGTATTACGTATAACGTATAACCTATAACGTCTAACGTATAACGTATAACGTATAACGTATAACGTATAACGTATAACGTATAACGTATAACGTATAACGTATAACGTATAACGTATAACGTATAACGTATAACGTATAACGTATAACGTATAACGTATAACGTATAACGTATAACGTATAACGTACAACGTATCACGTATAACGTATATCCTATAACGCATAACGTATAACGTATAACGTATAACGTATAGCGTACAACGTATAACGTATAAAATGTAACGTCTAACGTTTAACGTATAACGTACAACGTATAACGTATAACGCATAACGTATAACGTACAACGTATAACGTATAACGTATAACGTACAACGTACAACGTATAACGTATAACGTATATCGTATAACGTATAACGTATAACGTACAACGTATAACGTATAACGTATAACGTATAACGTATAACGTATAACGTATAACGTATAACGTATAACGTATAACGCATAACGTATAACGCATAACGTATAACGTATAACGTGTAATGTATAACGTATAACGTGTAACGTAAAACGTATAGCGTATAACGTATAACGTATTACATATTACATATAACGTATAACGTACAACGTATAACGTATAACGTATAACGTATAACGTATCACGTATAACGTATAACGTATGACGTATCACGTATAAGGTATGACCTATAACGCATCACGTATAGCGTATAACGTACAACGTATAACGTATAACGAATAACGTACAACGTATAACGTATAACGTATAACGTATAACGTATAACGTATAACGTATAACGTATAACGTATAACGTATAACGTATAACGCATAACGCATAACGTATAACGTATAACGTGTAATGTATAACGTATAACGTGTAACGTATAACGTATAGCGTATAACGTATAACGTATTACATATTACATATTACATATAACGTATAACGTATAACGTACAACGTACAACGTATAACGTATAACGTATATCGTATAACGTATAACGTATAACGTATAACGCATAACGTATAACGTATAACGTATAACGTATAACGTATAACGTTTAACGTATAACGTATAACGTATAACGTATAACGTATAACGTATAACGTATAACGTATAACGTATAACGTATAACGTATAACGTACAAGGTATAACGTATTACGTATAACGTATAACGTATAACGTGTAACGTATAACGTATAACGTATAACGTATAACGTATAACGTATAACGTATAACGTATAACGTACAACGTATCACGTATATCGTATATCCTATAACGCATAACGTATAACGTATAACGTATAACGTATAGCGTACAACGTATAACGTATAAAATGTAACGTCTAACGTTTAACGTATAACGTACAACGTATAACGTATAACGCATAACGTATAACGTATAACGTACAACGTATAACGTATAACGTATAACGTGTAACGTATAACGTATAACGAATAACGTATAACGTATAACGTATAACGTATAACGTACAACGCATAACGTATAACGTATAACGTATAACGCATAACGTATAACGCATAACGTATAACGTATAACGTATAACGTATAACGTATAACGTTTAACGTATAACGTATAACGTATAACGTATAACGTATAACGTATAACGTATAACGTATAACGAATAACGTATAACGTATAACGTATAACGTATAACGTACAAGGTATAACGTATAACGTATAACGTATAACGTATAACGTGTAACGTATAACGTATAACGTATAACGTATAACGTATAACGTATAACGTACAACGTATCACGTATAACGTATATCCTATAACGCATAACGTATAACGTATAACGTATAACGTATAGCGTACAACGTATAACGTATAAAATGTAACGTCTAACGTATAACGTATAACGTATAACGTATAACGTATAACGTGTAACGTATAACGTATAACGAATAACGTATAACGTATAACGTATAACGTATAACGTACAACGCATAACGTATAACGCATAACGTATAACGTACAACGTACAACGTATAACGTATAACGTATATCGTATAACGTATAACGTATAACGTACAACGTATAACGTATAACGTATAACGTATAACGTATAACGTATAACGTATAACGTATAACGTATAACGTGTAACGTATAACGTATAACGTATAACGTATAACGTATAACGTACAACGTATAACGTATAACGTATAACGTATAACGTATCACGTATAACGTATAACGTATGACGTATCACGTATAAGGTATGACCTATAACGCATTACGTATAGCGTATAACGCATAATGTATAACGTATAACGTATAACGTATAACGTATAACTTATAACGTATAACGTATAACGTATAACGTATCACGTATAACGTATAACGTATAACGTATAACGTGTAACGTATAACGTATAACGTATAACGTATAACGTGTAACGTATAACGTACAACGTATCACGTATAACGTATATCCTATAACGCATAACGTATAACGTATAACGTATAACGTATAGCGTACAACGTATAACGTATAAAATGTAACGTCTAACGTTTAACGTATAACGTACAACGTATAACGTATAACGCATAACGTATAACGTACAACGTATAACGTATAACGTATAACGTGTAACGTATAACGTATAACGCATAACGTATAACGTATAACGTATAACGTATAACGTACAACGCATAACGTATAACGTATAACGTATAACGCATAACGTATAACGCATAACGTATAACGTATAACGTATAACGTATAACGTATAACGTTTAACGTATAACGTATAACGTATAACGTATAACGTATAACGTATAACGTATAACGTATAACGAATAACGTATAACGTATAACGTATAACGTATAACGTACAAGGTATAACGTATAACGTATAACGTATAACGTATAACGTGTAACGTATAACGTATAACGTATAACGTATAACGTATAACGTATAACGTACAACGTATCACGTATAACGTATATCCTATAACGCATAACGTATAACGTATAACGTATAACGTATAGCGTACAACGTATAACGTATAAAATGTAACGTCTAACGTATAACGTATAACGTATAACGTATAACGTATAACGTGTAACGTATAACGTATAACGAATAACGTATAACGTATAACGTATAACGTATAACGTACAACGCATAACGTATAACGCATAACGTATAACGTACAACGTACAACGTATAACGTATAACGTATATCGTATAACGTATAACGTATAACGTACAACGTATAACGTATAACGTATAACGTATAACGTATAACGTATAACGTATAACGTATAACGTATAACGTGTAACGTATAACGTATAACGTATAACGTATAACGTATAACGTACAACGTATAACGTATAACGTATAACGTATAACGTATCACGTATAACGTATAACGTATGACGTATCACGTATAAGGTATGACCTATAACGCATTACGTATAGCGTATAACGCATAATGTATAACGTATAACGTATAACGTATAACGTATAACTTATAACGTATAACGTATAACGTATAACGTATAACGTATAACGTATAACGTATAACGTATAACGTATAACGTATAACGTATAACGTATAACGTATAACGTATAACGTATAACGTATAACGTATAACGTATAACGTATAACGTATAACTTATAACGTATATCGTATAACGTATAACGTGCAACGTATAACGTATAACGTATAACGTATTACGTATTACGTATAACCTATAACGTCTAACGTATAACGTATAACGTATAACGTATAACGTATAACGTATAACGTATAACGTATAACGTATAACGTATAACGTATAACGTATAACGTATAACGTATAACGTATAACGTATAACGTATAACGTATAACGTATAACGTATAACGTATAACGTATAACGTATAACGTATAACGTATAACGTATAACGTTTAACGTATAACGTATAACGTATAACGTATAACGTATAACGTATAACGTATAACGTATAACGTATAGCGTATAACGAATAACGTATAACGTATAACGTATAACGTATAACGTACAACGTATATCGTATAACGTATAACGTATAACGTATAACGTATAACGTATAACGTATACCGTATAACGTATAACGTATAACGTATAACGTATAACGTATGACGTATAACGTATAACGTATAACGTATAACGTATAACGTATAACGTATAACGTATAACGTATAACGTATAACGTATAACGTATAACGTATAACGTATATCCTATAACGCATAACGTATAACGTATAACGTATAACGTGTAACGTATAACGTATAACGAATAACGTATAACGTATAACGTATAACGTATAACGTACAACGCATAACGTATAACGTATAACGTATAACGCATAACGTATAACGCATAACGTATAACGTATAACGTATAACGTATAACGTATAACGTATAACGTATAACGTATAACGTATAACGTATAACGTATAACGAATAACGTTTAACGTATAACGTATAACGTATAACGTATAACGTATAACGTATAACGTATAACGAATAACGTATAACGTATAACGTATAACGTATAACGTATAATGCATAACGTATAACGTATAACGTATAACGTAAAACGTATAACGTATAACGTATAACGTATAACGTATAACGCATAACGTATAACGTATAACGTATAACGTATAACGTATAACGTATAATGCATAACGTATAACGTATAACGTATAACGTATAACGTATAACGTATAACGTATAACGTATAACGTATAACGTATAACGTATAACGTATAACGTATAACGTATAACGTATAACGTATAACGTATAACGTATAACGTATAACGTATAACGTATAACGTATAACGTATAACGTATAACGTATAACGTATAACGTATAACGTATAACGTATAACGTATAACGTATAACGTATAACGTATACCGTATAACGTATAACGTATAACTTTTAACGTATAACGTATAAGGTATAACGTGTAACGTATAACGTATAACGTAAAACGTATTACGTATTACGTATAACCTATAACGTCTAACGTATAACGTATAACGTATAACGTATAACGCATAACGTATAATGTATAACGTATTACGTTTAACCTGTAACGTCCAACGTATAACGTATAACGTATACCGTATAACGTATAACGTATAACTTATAACGTATAACGTATAACGTATAACGTGTAACGTATAACGTATAACGTAAAACGTATTACGTATTACGTATAACCTATAACGTCTAACGTATAACGTATAACGTATAACGTATATCGTATAACGTATAACGTATAACGTATAACGTTTAACGTATAACGTTTAACGTATAACGTATAACGTATAACGTATAACGTATAACGTATAACGTATTACGTATAACGTATAACGAATAACGTATAACGTATAACGTATAACGTATAACGTATAACGTATAACGTATAACGTATAACGCATAACGTATAACGCATAACGTATAACGTACAACGTGTAACGTATAACGTATAGCGTATAACGTATAACATATTACATATTACATATAACGTATAACGTACCACCTATAACGTATAACGTATAACGTATAACGTATCACGTATAACGTATAACGTATGACGTATCACGTATAAGGTATGACCTATAACGCATAACGTATAGCGTATAACGCATAACGTGTAACGTATAACGTATAACGTATAACGTATAACGTATAACGCATAACGTATAACGTATAACGTATAACGCATAACGTATAACGTATAACGTTTAACGTATAACGTATAACGTATAACGCATAACGTATAACGTATAACGTATAACGTATAACGTATTACATATTACATATAACGTATAACGTACAACGTATAACGTATAACGTATAACGTATAACGTATAACGTATAACGTATAACGTATAACGTATAACGTATAACGCATAACGTATGATGCATAACGTATAACGTATAACGTGTAACGTATAACGTACAGCGTATAACGTATAACGTATTACATATTACATATAAAGTATAACGTACAACGTATAACGTATAACGTATAACGTCTAACGTTTAACGTATAACGTATATCGTATTACATATTACATATAACGTATAACGTACAACGTATAACGTATAACGTATAACGTATAACGTATAACGTATAACGTATAACGTATAACGTATAACGTATAACGTATAACGTATAACGTATAACGTATAACGTATAACGTATAACGTATAACGTATAACGTATAACTTATAACGTAAAACGTATTACATATTACGTATAACGAGTAACGTATAACGTATAACGTATAACGTATAACGTATAACGTATAACGTATAACGTATAACGTATAACGTACAACGCATAACGTATAACGTATAACGTATAACGCATAACGTATAACGCATAACGTATAACGTATAACGTATAACGTATAACGTATAACGTATAACGTATAACGTATAACGTATAACGTATAACGTATAACGAATAACGTTTAACGTATAACGTATAACGTATAACGTATAACGTATAACGTATAACGTATAACGAATAACGTATAACGTATAACGTATAACGTATAACGTATAATGCATAACGTATAACGTATAACGTATAACGTAAAACGTATAACGTATAACGTATAACGTATAACGTATAACGCATAACGTATAACGTATAACGTATAACGTATAACGTATAACGTATAATGCATAACGTATAACGTATAACGTATAACGTATAACGTATAACGTATAACGTATAACGTATAACGTATAACGTATAACGTATAACGTATAACGTATAACGTATAACGTATAACGTATAACGTATAACGTATAACGTATAACGTATAACGTATAACGTATAACGTATAACGTATAACGTATAACGTATAACGTATAACGTATAACGTATAACGTATAACGTATAACGTATAACGTATACCGTATAACGTATAACGTATAACTTTTAACGTATAACGTATAAGGTATAACGTGTAACGTATAACGTATAACGTAAAACGTATTACGTATTACGTATAACCTATAACGTCTAACGTATAACGTATAACGTATAACGTATAACGCATAACGTATAATGTATAACGTATTACGTTTAACCTGTAACGTCCAACGTATAACGTATAACGTATACCGTATAACGTATAACGTATAACTTATAACGTATAACGTATAACGTATAACGTGTAACGTATAACGTATAACGTAAAACGTATTACGTATTACGTATAACCTATAACGTCTAACGTATAACGTATAACGTATAACGTATATCGTATAACGTATAACGTATAACGTATAACGTTTAACGTATAACGTTTAACGTATAACGTATAACGTATAACGTATAACGTATAACGTATAACGTATTACGTATAACGTATAACGAATAACGTATAACGTATAACGTATAACGTATAACGTATAACGTATAACGTATAACGTATAACGCATAACGTATAACGCATAACGTATAACGTACAACGTGTAACGTATAACGTATAGCGTATAACGTATAACATATTACATATTACATATAACGTATAACGTACCACCTATAACGTATAACGTATAACGTATAACGTATCACGTATAACGTATAACGTATGACGTATCACGTATAAGGTATGACCTATAACGCATAACGTATAGCGTATAACGCATAACGTATAACGTATAACGTATAACGTATAACGTATAACGTATAACGCATAACGTATAACGTATAACGTATAACGCATAACGTATAACGTATAACGTTTAACGTATAACGTATAACGTATAACGCATAACGTATAACGTATAACGTATAACGTATAACGTATTACATATTACATATAACGTATAACGTACAACGTATAACGTATAACGTATAACGTATAACGTATAACGTATAACGTATAACGTATAACGTATAACGTATAACGCATAACGTATGATGCATAACGTATAACGTATAACGTGTAACGTATAACGTACAGCGTATAACGTATAACGTATTACATATTACATATAAAGTATAACGTACAACGTATAACGTATAACGTATAACGTCTAACGTTTAACGTATAACGTATATCGTATTACATATTACATATAACGTATAACGTACAACGTATAACGTATAACGTATAACGTATAACGTATAACGTATAACGTATAACGTATAACGTATAACGTATAACGTATAACGTATAACGTATAACGTATAACGTATAACGTATAACGTATAACGTATAACGTATAACTTATAACGTAAAACGTATTACATATTACGTATAACGAGTAACGTATAACGTATAACGTATAACGTATAACGTATAACGTATAACGTATAACGAATAACGTATAACGTATAACGTATAACGTATAACGTATAATGCATAACGTATAACGTATAACGTATAACGTAAAACGTATAACGTATAACGTATAACGTATAACGTATAACGTATAACGCATAACGTATAACGTATAACGTATAACGTATAACGAATAACGTATAATGCATAACGTATAACGTATTACGTATAACGTATAACGAATAACGTATAACGTATAACGTATAACGTATAACGTATAACGTATAACGTATAACGTATAACGTATAACGCATAACGTATAACGTATAACATATTACATATTACATATAACGTATAACGTACCACCTATAACGTATAACGTATAACGTATAACGTATCACGTATAACGTATAACGTATGACGTATCACGTATAAGGTATGACCTATAACGCATAACGTATAGCGTATAACGCATAACGTATAACGTATAACGTATAACGTATAACGTATAACGTATAACGCATAACGTATAACGTATAACGTATAACGCATAACGTATAACGTATAACGTTTAACGTATAACGTATAACGTATAACGCATAACGTATAACGTATAACGTATAACGTATAACGCATTACATATTACATATAACGTATAACGTACAACGTATAACGTATAACGTATAACGTATAACGTTTAACGTATAACGTATAACGTATAACGTATAACGTATAACGTATAACGTATAACGTATAACGAATAACGTATAACGTATAACGTATAACGTATAACGTACAAGGTATAACGTATAACGTATAACGTATAACGTATAACGTGTAACGTATAACGTGTAACGTATAACGTATAACGTATAACGTATAACGTACAACGTATCACGTATAACGTATATCCTATAACGCATAACGTATAACGTATAACGTATAACGTATAGCGTACAACGTATAACGTATAAAATGTAACGTCTAACGTTTAACGTATAACGTACAACGTATAACGTATAACGCATAACGTATAACGTACAACGTATAACGTAAAACGTATAACGTACAACGTACAACGTATAACGTATAACGTATATCGTATAACGTATAACGTATAACGTACAACGTATTACGTATTACGTATAACCTATAACGTCTAACGTATAACGTATAACGTATAACGTATATCGTATAACGTATAACGTATAACGTATAACGTTTAACGTATAACGTTTAACGTATAACGTATAACGTATAACTTATAACGTATAACGTATAACGTATTACGTATAACGTATAACGAATAACGTATAACGTATAACGTATAACGTATAACGTATAACGTATAACGTATAACGTATAACGCATAACGTATAACGCATAACGTATAACGTACAACGTGTAACGTATAACGTATAGCGTATAACGTATAACATATTACATATTACATATAACGTATAACGTACCACCTATAACGTATAACGTATAACGTATAACGCATAACGTATAACGTATAACGTATAACGTATAACGTATAACGTATAACGTGTAACGTATAACGTATATCCTGTAACGCATAAAGTATAGCGTATAACGCATAACGTATAACGTATAACGTATAACGTATAACGTATAACGTATAACGTATAACGTATAACGTATAACGTATAACGTATGACGAATACCGTAAAACGTAAAACGTATTACATATTACGCATAACGAGTAACGTATAACGTATAACGTATAACGTATAATGTATAACGTATAACGTATAACGTATAACGTATAACGTATAACGTATAACGTATAACGTATAACGTATAACGTATAACGTATAACGTATAACGTATAACGTATAACGTATAACGTATAACGTATAACGTATAACGTATAACGTATAACGTATAACGTATAACGTAAAACGTAAAACGTATAACGTATAACGTATAACGTATAACGTATAACGTATAACGTATAACGTATAACGTATAACGTATAACGTATAACGTATAACGTATAACGTATAACGTATAACGTATAACGTATAACGTATAACGTATAACGTATAACGTATAACGTATAACGTATAACGTATAACGTATAACGTATAACGTATAACGTATAACGTATAACGTATAACGTATAACGTATAACGTATAACGTATAACGTTTAACGTATAACGTATAACGTATAACGTATAACGTATAACGTATAACGTGTAACGTATAACGTATAACGAATAACGTATAACGTATAACGTATAACGTATAACGTACAACGCATAACGTATAACGTATAACGTATAACGCATAACGTATAACGCATAACGTATAACGTATAACGTATAACGTATAACGTATAACGTATAACGTATAACGTATAACGTATAACGAATAACGTTTAACGTATAACGTATAACGTATAACGTATAACGTATAACGTATAACGTATAACGTATAACGTATAACGTATAACTTATAACGTAAAACGTATTACATATTACGTATAACGAGTAACGTATAACGTATAACGTATAACGTATAACGTATAACGTATAACGTATAACGAATAACGTATAACGTATAACGTATAACGTATAACGCATAACGTATAACGCATAACGTATAACGTATAACGTATAACGTAAAACGTATAACGTATAACGTATAACGTATAACGTATAACGCATAACGTATAACGTATAACGTATAACGTATAACGTATAACGTATAACGCATAACGTATAACGTATAACGCATAACGTATAACGTATAACGTATAACGTATAACGTATAACGTATAACGTATAACGTATAACGTATAACGTATAACGTATAACGTATAACGTATAACGTATAACGTATAACGTATAACGTATAACGTATAACGTATAACGTATAACGTATAACGTATAACGTATAACGTATAACGTATAACGTATAACGTATAACGTATAACGTATACCGTATAACGTATAACGTATAACTTTTAACGTATAACGTATAAGGTATAACGTGTAACGTATAACGTATAACGTAAAACGTATTACGTATTACGTATAACCTATAACGTCTAACGTATAACGTATAACGTATAACGTATAACGCATAACGTATAACGTATAACGTATAACGTATAACGTATAACGTATAACGTATAACGTATAACGTATAACGTATAACGTATAACGTATAACGTATAACGTATAACGTATAACGTATAACGTATAACGTATAACGTATAACGTATAACGTATAACGTATAACGTATAACGTATAACGTTTAACGTATAACGTATAACGTATAACGTATAACGTATAACGTATAACGTGTAACGTATAACGTATAACGAATAACGTATAACGTATAACGTATAACGTATAACGTACAACGCATAACGTATAACGTATAACGTATAACGCATAACGTATAACGCATAACGTATAACGTATAACGTATAACGTATAACGTATAACGTATAACGTATAACGTATAACGTATAACGAATAACGTTTAACGTATAACGTATAACGTATAACGTATAACGTATAACGTATAACGTATAACGTATAACGTATAACGTATAACTTATAACGTAAAACGTATTACATATTACGTATAACGAGTAACGTATAACGTATAACGTATAACGTATAACGTATAACGTATAACGTATAACGAATAACGTATAACGTATAACGTATAACGTATAACGTATAACGCATAACGTATAACGTATAACGTATAACGTAAAACGTATAACGTATAACGTATAACGTATAACGTATAACGCATAACGTATAACGTATAACGTATAACGTATAACGTATAACGTATAACGCATAACGTATAACGTATAACGCATAACGTATAACGTATAACGTATAACGTATAACGTATAACGTATAACGTATAACGTATAACGTATAACGTATAACGTATAACGTATAACGTATAACGTATAACGTATAACGTATAACGTATAACGTATAACGTATAACGTATAACGTATAACGTATAACGTATAACGTATAACGTATAACGTATAACGTATAACGTATAACGTATACCGTATAACGTATAACGTATAACTTTTAACGTATAACGTATAAGGTATAACGTGTAACGTATAACGTATAACGTAAAACGTATTACGTATTACGTATAACCTATAACGTCTAACGTATAACGTATAACGTATAACGTATAACGCATAACGTATAACGTATAACGTATTACGTTTAACCTGTAACGTCCAACGTATAACGTATAACGTATACCGTATAACGTATAACGTATAACTTATAACGTATAACGTATAACGTATAACGTGTAACGTATAACGTATAACGTAAAACGTATTACGTATTACGTATAACCTATAACGTCTAACGTATAACGTATAACGTATAACGTATATCGTATAACGTATAACGTATAACGTATAACGTTTAACGTATAACGTTTAACGTATAACGTATAACGTATAACGTATAACGTATAACGTATAACGTATTACGTATAACGTATAACGAATAACGTATAACGTATAACGTATAACGTATAACGTATAACGTATAACGTATAACGTATAACGCATAACGTATAACGCATAACGTATAACGTACAACGTGTAACGTATAACGTATAGCGTATAACGTATAACATATTACATATTACATATAACGTATAACGTACCACCTATAACGTATAACGTATAACGTATAACGTATCACGTATCACGTATAACGTATAACGTATGACGTATCACGTATAAGGTATGACCTATAACGCATAACGTATAGCGTATAACGCATAACGTATAACGTATAACGTATAACGTATAACGTATAACGTATAACGCATAACGTATAACGTATAACGTTTAACGTATAACGTATAACGTATAACGCATAACATATAACGTATAACGTATAACGTATAACGTATTACATATTACATATAACGTATAACGTACAACGTATAACGTATAACGTATAACGTATAACGTATAACGTATAACGTATAACGTATAACGTATAACGTATAACGCATAACGTATGATGCATAACGTATAACGTATAACGTGTAACGTATAACGTACAGCGTATAACGTATAACGTATTACATATTACATATAAAGTATAACGTACAACGTATAACGTATAACGTATAACGTCTAACGTTTAACGTATAACGTATATCGTATTACATATTACATATAACGTATAACGTACAACGTATAACGTATAACGTATAACGTATAACGTATAACGTATAACGTATAACGTATAACGTATAACGTATAACGTATAACGTATAACGTATAACGTATAACGTATAACGTATAACGTATAACGTATAACGTATAACGTATAACTTATAACGTAAAACGTATTACATATTACGTATAACGAGTAACGTATAACGTATAACGTATAACGTATAACGTATAACGTACAACGTAAAACGAATAACGTATAACGTATAACGTATAACGTATAACGTATAATGCATAACGTATAACGTATAACGTATAACGTATAACGTAAAACGTATAACGTATAACGTATAACGTATAACGTATAACGCATAACGTATAACGTATAACGTATAACGTATAACGTATAACGTATAATGCATAACGTATAACGTATTACGTATAACGTATAACGAATAACGTATAACGTATAACGTATAACGTATAACGTATAACGTATAACGTATAACGTATAACGCATAACGTATAACGTATAACATATTACATATTACATATAACGTATAACGTACCACCTATAACGTATAACGTATAACGTATAACGTATCACGTATAACGTATAACGTATGACGTATCACGTATAAGGTATGACCTATAACGCATAACGTATAGCGTATAACGCATAACGTATAACGTATAACGTATAACGTATAACGTATAACGTATAACGCATAACGTATAACGTATAACGTATAACGTATAACGCATAACGTATAACGTATAACGTTTAACGTATAACGTATAACGTATAACGCATAACGTATAACGTATAACGTATAACGTATAACGCATTACATATTACATATAACGTATAACGTACAACGTATAACGTATAACGTATAACGTATAACGTTTAACGTATAACGTATAACGTATAACGTATAACGTATAACGTATAACGTATAACGTATAACGTATAACGTATAACGAATAACGTATAACGTATAACGTATAACGTATAACGTACAAGGTATAACGTATAACGTATAACGTATAACGTATAACGTGTAACGTATAACGTGTAACGTATAACGTATAACGTATAACGTATAACGTACAACGTATCACGTATAACGTATATCCTATAACGCATAACGTATAACGTATAACGTATAACGTATAGCGTACAACGTATAACGTATAAAATGTAACGTCTAACGTTTAACGTATAACGTACAACGTATAACGTATAACGCATAACGTATAACGTACAACGTATAACGTAAAACGTATAACGTACAACGTACAACGTATAACGTATAACGTATATCGTATAACGTATAACGTATAACGTACAACGTATAACGTATAACGTATAACGTATATCGTATAACGTATAACGTATAACGTATAACGTATAACGTATAACGTATAACGCATAACGCATAACGCATAACGTATAACGTATAACGTGTAATGTATAACGTATAACGAGTAACGTATAACGTATAGCGTATAACGTATAACGTATTACATATTACATATAACGTATAACGTACAACGTATAACGTATAACGTATAACGTATAACGTATCACGTATAACGTACAACGTATGACGTATCACGTATAAGGTATGACCTATAACGCATTACGTATAGCGTATAACGCATAATGTATAACGTATAACGTATAACGTATAACGTATAACGTATAACGTATAACGTATAACGTATAACGTATAACGTATAACGTATAACGTATAACGTATAACGAATAACGTATAACGTATAACGTATAACGTATAACGTATAACGTATAACGTATAACGCATAACGTACAACGTATAACGTATAGCGAATAACGTATCACGTATAACGTATAACGTATAACGTATAACGTATAACGTTTAACGTATAACGTATAACGTATAACGTATAACGTATAACGTATAACGTATAACGTATAACGTATAACGAATAACGTATAACGTATAACGTATAACGTATAACGTACAAGGTATAACGTATAACGTATAACGTATAACGTATAACGCATAACGTATAACGCATAACGTATAACGTATAACGTATAACGTATAACGTATAACGTGTAACGTGTAACGTATATCCTGTAACGCATAAGGTATAGCGTATAACGCATAACGTATAACGTATAACGTATAACGAATAACGTATAACGTATAACGTATAACGTATAACGTACAACGCATAACGTATAACGTATAACGTATAACGCATAACGTATAACGCATAACGTATAACGTATAACGTATAACGTATAACGTATAACGTTTAACGTATAACGTATAACGTATAACGTATAACGTATAACGTATAACGTATAACGTATAACGTATAACGAATAACGTATAACGTATAACGTATAACGTATAACGTACAAGGTATAACGTATAACGTATAACGTATAACGTATAACGCATAACGTATAACGTATAACGTATAACGTATAACGCATAACGTATAACGTATAACGTTTAACGTATAACGTATAACGTATAACGCATAACGTATAACGTATAACGTATAACGTATAACGCATTACATATTACATATAACGTATAACGTACAACGTATAACGTATAACGTATAACGTACAACGTATCACGTATAACGTATATCCTATAACGCATAACGTATAACGTATAACGTATAACGTATAGCGTACAACGTATAACGTATAAAATGTAACGTCTAACGTTTAACGTATAACGTACAACGTATAACGTATAACGCATAACGTATAACGTACAACGTATAACGTAAAACGTATAACGTACAACGTACAACGTATAACGTATAACGTATATCGTATAACGTATAACGTATAACGTACAACGTATAACGTATAACGTATAACGTATATCGTATAACGTATAACGTATAACGTATAACGTATAACGTATAACGTATAACGCATAACGCATAACGCATAACGTATAACGTATAACGTGTAATGTATAACGTATAACGAGTAACGTATAACGTATAGCGTATAACGTATAACGTATTACATATTACATATAACGTATAACGTACAACGTATAACGTATAACGTATAACGTATAACGTATCACGTATAACGTACAACGTATGACGTATCACGTATAAGGTATGACCTATAACGCATTACGTATAGCGTATAACGCATAATGTATAACGTATAACGTATAACGTATAACGTATAACGTATAACGTATAACGTATAACGTATAACGTATAACGTATAACGTATAACGTATAACGTATAACGAATAACGTATAACGTATAACGTATAACGTATAACGTATAACGTATAACGTATAACGCATAACGTACAACGTATAACGTATAGCGAATAACGTATCACGTATAACGTATAACGTATAACGTTTAACGTATAACGTATAACGTATAACGTATAACGTATAACGTATAACGTATAACGTATAACGTATAACGAATAACGTATAACGTATAACGTATAACGTATAACGTACAAGGTATAACGTATAACGTATAACGTATAACGTATAACGCATAACGTATAACGCATAACGTATAACGTATAACGTATAACGTATAACGTATAACGTGTAACGTGTAACGTATATCCTGTAACGCATAAGGTATAGCGTATAACGCATAACGTATAACGTATAACGTATAACGAATAACGTATAACGTATAACGTATAACGTATAACGTACAACGCATAACGTATAACGTATAACGTATAACGCATAACGTATAACGCATAACGTATAACGTATAACGTATAACGTATAACGTATAACGTTTAACGTATAACGTATAACGTATAACGTATAACGTATAACGTATAACGTATAACGTATAACGTATAACGAATAACGTATAACGTATAACGTATAACGTATAACGTACAAGGTATAACGTATAACGTATAACGTATAACGTATAACGTGTAACGTATAACGTGTAACGTATAACGTATAACGTATAACGTATAACGTACAACGTATCACGTATAACGTATATCCTATAACGCATAACGTATAACGTATAACGTATAACGTATAGCGTACAACGTATAACGTATAAAATGTAACGTCTAACGTTTAACGTATAACGTACAACGTATAACGAATAACGTATAACGTATAACGTATAACGTATAACGTATAACGTATAACGATTAACGTGTAACGTATATCCTGTAACGCATAAGGTATAGCGTATAACGCATAACGTATAACGTATAACGTATAACGAATAACGTATAACGTATAACGTATAACGTATAACGTACAACGCATAACGTATAACGTATAACGTATAACGCATAACGTATAACGCATAACGTATAACGTATAACGTATAACGTATAACGTATAACGTTTAACGTATAACGTTTAACGTATAACGTATAACGCATAACGTATAACGCATAACGTATAACGTATAACGTATAACGTATAACGTTTAACGTATAACGTATAACGTGTAACGTATAACGTATAACGTATAGCGTATAACGTATAACGTATAACGTATAACGTATAACGTGTAACGTATAACGTATAACGAATAACGTATAACGTATAACGTATAACGTATAACGTACAACGCATAACGTATAACGTATAACGTATAACGCATAACGTATAACGCATAACGTATAACGTATAACGTATAACGTATAACGTATAACGTTTAACGTATAACGTATAACGTATAACGTATAACGTATAACGTATAACGTATAACGTATAACGTATAACGTATAACGTATAACGTATAACGTATAACGAATAACGTATAACGTATAACGTATAACGTATAACGTACAAGGTATAACGTATAACGTATAACGTATAACGTATAACGTGTAACGTATAACGTATAACGTATAACGTATAACGTACAACGTATCACGTATAACGTATATCCTATAACGCATAACGTATAACGTATAACGTATAACGTATAGCGTACAACGTATAACGTATAAAATGTAACGTCTAACGTTTAACGTATAACGTACAACGTATAACGTATAACGCATAACGTATAACGTACAACGTATAACGTAAAACGTATAACGTACAACGTACAACGTATAACGTATAACGTATATAGTATAACGTATAACGTATAACGTATAACGCATAACGTATAACGCATAACGTACAACGTATAACGTATAGCGAATAACGTATCACGTATAACGTATAACGTATAACGTTTAACGTATAACGTATAACGTATAACGTATAACGTATAACGTATAACGTATAACGTATAACGTATAACGTATAACGTATAACGTATAACGTATAACGTATAACGTATAACGTATAACGTATAACGTATAACGTATAACGTATAACGCATAACGTATAACGTATAACGTATAACGTATAACGTATAACGTATAACGTATAACGTATAACGTATACCGTATAACGTATAACGTATAACGTATAACGTATAACGTATAACGTATAACTTATAACGTATAACGTATAACGTATAACGTGTAACGTATAACGTATAACGTATAGCGTATAACGTATAACGTATAACGTATAACGTATAACGTATAACGTATAACGTATAACGTATAACGTATGACGTATAACGTATAACGTATAACGTATAACGTATAACGTATAACGTATAACGTATAACGTATAACGTATAACGTGTAACGTATAACGTATAACGAATAACGTATAACGTATAACGTATAACGTATAACGTACAACGCATAACGTATAACGTATAACGTATAACGCATAACGTATAACGCATAACGTATAACGTATAACGTATAACGTATAACGTATAACGTTTAACGTATAACGTATAACGTATAACGTATAACGTATAACGTATAACGTATAACGTATAACGTATAACGAATAACGTATAACGTATAACGTATAACGTATAACGTACAAGGTATAACGTATAACGTATAACGTATAACGTATAACGTGTAACGTATAACGTGTAACGTATAACGTATAACGTATAACGTATAACGTACAACGTATCACGTATAACGTATATCCTATAACGCATAACGTATAACGTATAACGTATAACGTATAGCGTACAACGTATAACGTATAAAATGTAACGTCTAACGTTTAACGTATAACGTACAACGTATAACGTATAACGCATAACGTATAACGTACAACGTATAACGTAAAACGTATAACGTACAACGTACAACGTATAACGTATAACGTATATCGTATAACGTATAACGTGTAACGTACAACGTATAACGTATAACGTATAACGTATAACGTATAACGTATAACGTATAACGTATAACGTATAACGTATAACGTATAACGTATAACGCATAACGTATAACGCATAACGTATAACGTATAACGTGTAATGTATAACGTATAACGTGTAACGTATAACGTATAGCGTATAACGTATAACGTATTACATATTACATATAACGTATAACGTACAACGTATAACGTATAACGTATAACGTATAACGTATCACGTATAACGTATAACGTATGACGTATCACGTATAAGGTATGACCTATAACGCATTACGTATAGCGTATAACGCATAATGTATAACGTATAACGTTTAACGTATAACGTATAACTTATAACGTATAACGTATAACGTATAACGTATAACGTATAACGTATAACGTATAACGTATAACGTATAACGTATAACGTATAACGTATAACGTATAACGTATAACGTATAACGTATAACGTATAACGTATAACGTATAACGTATAACGTATAACTTATAACGTATATCGTATAACGTATAACGTGCAACGTATAACGTATAACGTATAACGTATTACGTATTACGTATAACCTATAACGTCTAACGTATAACGTATAACGTATAACGTATAACGTATAATGTATAACGTATAACGTATAACGTATAACGTATAACGTATAACGTATAACGTATAACGTATAACGTATAACGTATAACGTATAACGTATAACGTATAACGTATAACGTATAACGTTTAACGTATAACGTATAACGTATAACGTATAACGTATAACGTATAACGTATAACGTATAACGTATAGCGTATAACGAATAACGTATAACGTATAACGTATAACGTATAACGTACAACGTATATCGTATAACGTATAACGTATAACGTATAACGTATAACGTATAACGTATAACGTATAACGTATAACGTATAACGTATAACGTATAACGTATAAGGTATAACGTATAACGTATAACGTATAACGTATAACGTATAACGTATAACGTATAACGTATAACGTATAACGTATAACGTATAACGTATAACGTATAACGTATAACGTATAACGTATAACGTATAACGTATAACGTATAACGTATAACGTATAACGTATAACGTATATCCTATAACGCATAACGTATAACGTATAACGTATAACGTGTAACGTATAACGTATAACGAATAACGTATAACGTATAACGTATAACGTATAACGTACAACGCATAACGTATAACGTATAACGTATAACGCATAACGTATAACGCATAACGTATAACGTATAACGTATAACGTATAACGTGTAACGTATAACGTATATCCTGTAACGCATAAAGTATAGCGTATAACGCATAACGTATAACGTATAACGTATAACGTATAACGTATAACGTATAACGTATAACGTATAACGTATAACGTATAACGTATAACTTATAACGTATATCGTATAACGTATAACGTGCAACGTATAACGTATAACGTATAACGTATTACGTATTACGTATAACCTATAACGTCTAACGTATAACGTATAACGTATAACGTATAACGTATAATGTATAACGTATAACGTATAACGTATAACGTATAACGTATAACGTATAACGTATAACGTATAACGTATAACGTATAACGTATAATGTATAACGTATAACGTATAACGTATAACGTATAACGTTTAACGTATAACGTATAACGTATAACGTATAACGTATAACGTATAACGTATAACGTATAACGTATAACGTATAACGTATAACGTATAACGTATAACGTATAACGTATAACGTATAACGTATAACGTATAACGTATAACGTATAACGTATAACGTATAACGTATAAGGTATAACGTATAACGTATAACGTATAACGTATAACGTATAACGTATAACGTATAACGTATAACGTATAACGTATAACGTATAACGTATAACGTATAACGTATAACGTATAACGTATAACGTATAACGTATAACGTATAACGTATAACGTATAACGTATAACGTATATCCTATAACGCATAACGTATAACGTATAACGTATAACGTGTAACGTATAACGTATAACGAATAACGTATAACGTATAACGTATAACGTATAACGTACAACGCATAACGTATAACGTATAACGTATAACGCATAACGTATAACGCATAACGTATAACGTATAACGTATAACGTATAACGTATAACGTGTAACGTATAACGTATATCCTGTAACGCATAAAGTATAGCGTATAACGCATAACGTATAACGTATAACGTATAACGTATAACGTATAACGTATAACGTATAACGTATAACGTATAACGTATAACGTATAACTTATAACGTATATCGTATAACGTATAACGTGCAACGTATAACGTATAACGTATAACGTATTACGTATTACGTATAACCTATAACGTCTAACGTATAACGTATAACGTATAACGTATAACGTATAATGTATAACGTATAACGTATAACGTATAACGTATAACGTATAACGTATAACGTATAACGTATAACGTATAACGTATAACGTATAATGTATAACGTATAACGTATAACGTATAACGTATAACGTTTAACGTATAACGTATAACGTATAACGTATAACGTATAACGTATAACGTATAACGTATAACGTATAACGTATAACGTATAACGTATAACGTATAACGTATAACGTATAACGTATAACGTATAACGTATAACGTATAACGTATAACGTATAACGTATATCCTATAACGCATAACGTATAACGTATAACGTATAACGTGTAACGTATAACGTATAACGAATAACGTATAACGTATAACGTATAACGTATAACGTACAACGCATAACGTATAACGTATAACGTATAGCGCATAACGTATAACGCATAACGTATAACGTATAACGTATAACGTATAACGTATAACGTGTAACGTATAACGTATATCCTGTAACGCATAAAGTATAGCGTATAACGCATAACGTATAACGTATAACGTATAACGTATAACGTATAACGTATAACGTATAACGTATAACGTATAACGTATAACGTATGACGAATACCGTAAAACGTAAAACGTATTACATATTACGCATAACGAGTAACGTATAACGTATAACGTATAACGTATAATGTATAACGAATAACGTATAACGTATAACGTATAACGTATAACGTATAACGTATAACGTATAACGTATAACGTATAACGTATAACGTATAACGTATAACGTATAACGTATAACGTATAACGTATAACGTAAAACGTAAAACGTATAACGTATAACGTATAACGTATAACGTATAACGTATAACGTATAACGTATAACGTATAACGTATAACGTATAACGTATAACGTATAACGTATAACGTATAACGTATAACGTATAACGTATAACGTATAACGTATAACGTATAACGTATAACGTATAACGTATAACGTGTAACGTATAACGTATAACGTATAACGTATAACGTATAACGTATAACGTATAACGTATAACGTATAACGTATAACGTATAACGTATAACGTATAACGTATAACGTATAACGTATAACGTATAACTTATAACGTATATCGTATAACGTATAACGTGCAACGTATAACGTATAACGTATAACGTATTACGTATTACGTATAACCTATAACGTCTAACGTATAACGTATAACGTATAACGTATAACGTATAACGTATAACGTATAACGTATAACGTATAACGCATAACGTATAACGTATAACGTATAACGTATAACGTATAACGTTTAACGTATAACGTATAACGTATAACGTATATCGTATAACGTATAACGTATAACGTATAACGTATAACGTATAACGAATAACGTATAACGTATAACGTATAACGTATAACGTACAACGCATAACGTATAACGTATAACGTATAACGCATAACGTATAACGCATAACGTATAACGTATAACGTATAACGTATAACGTATAACGTGTAACGTATAACGTATATCCTGTAACGCATAAAGTATAGCGTATAACGCATAACGTATAACGTATAACGTATAACGTATAACGTATAACGTATAACGTATAACGTATAACGTATAACGTATAACTTATAACGTATATCGTATAACGTATAACGTGCAACGTATAACGTATAACGTATAACGTATAACGTATAACGTTTAACGTATAACGTATAACGTATAACGTATAACGTATAACGTATAACGTATAACGTATAACGTATAACGTATAACGTATAACGTATAACGTATAACGTATAACGTATAACGTGTAACGAAGAACGTATAACGAAGAACGTAAAACGTATAACATATATCCTATAACGCATAACGTATATCGTATAACGCATAACGTATAGCGAATAACGCATAACGTATAACGTATAACGTATAACGTATAACGTATAACGTATAACGTATAACGTATAACCTATAACGTATAACGTATATCGTATGACGTGTAACGTATAACGTATAACGTGTATCGAATAACGTATGACGTATAACGTATAACGTATAACGTATAACGTATAACGTATAACGTATAACGTATTACGTATAACGTATAACGTATAACGTATAACGTATAACGTATAACGTATAACGTATAACGTATAACGTATAACGTATAACGTATAACGTATAACGTTTAACGTATAACGTATAACGTATAACGTATAACGTATAACGTATAACGTATAACGTGTAACGTATAACGTATAACGTATAACGTATAACGTATAACGTATAACGTATAACGTATAACGTATAACGTATAACGTATAACGTATAACGTATAACGTATAACGTATAACGTATAACGTAAAACATATGACGTATTACATATTACGTATGACGTATAACGTATAACGTATAACGTATAACGTATAACGTATAACGTATAACGTGTAACGAAGAACGTATAACGAAGAACGTAAAACGTATAACATATATCCTATAACTCATAACGTATATCGTATAACGCATAACGTATAGCGAATAACGCATAACGTATAACGTATAACGTATAACGTATAACGTATAACGTATAACGTATAACGTATAACGTATAACGTATAACGTATAACGTATAACGTATAAAGTATAACGTATAACGCATAACGTATAACGCATAACGTATAACGCATAACGTATAACGCATAACGTATAACGCATAAAGTATAACGCATAACGTATTTCGTATAACGTATAACGTATAACGTGTAACGTATAACGTATAACGTGTAACGTATAACGTATAACGTATAACGTATAACGTATAACGTATAACGTATAACGTATAACGTATAACGTATAACGTATAACGTATAACGTATAACGTATAACGTATAACGTATAACGTATAACGTATAACGTATAACGTATAACGTATAACGTATAACGTATAACGTATAACGTATAACGTATAACGTATAACGTATAACGTATAACGTATAACGTATAACGTATAACGTATAACGTATAACGTATAACGTGTAACGAAGAACGTATAACGAAGAACATAAAACGTATAACATATATCCTATAACGCATAACGTATATCGTATAACGCATAACGTATAGCGAATAACGCATAACGTATAACGTATAACGTATAACGTATAACGTATAATGTATAACGTATAACCTATAACGTATAACGTATGACGTGTAACGTATAACGTATAACGTATTACGTATAACCAATAACGTATAACGTATAACGTATAACGTATAACGTATAACGTAAAACGTATAACATATATCCTATAACGCATAACGTATATCGTATAACGCATAACGTATAGCGAATAACGCATAACGTATAACGTATAACGTATAACGTATAACGTATAACGTATAACGTATAACGTGTAACGTATAACCTATAACGTATAACGTATAACGTATGACGTATAACGTATAACGTATAACGTATAACGTATAACGTATAACGTATAACGTATAACGTATAACGTATAACGTATAACGTATAACGTATAACGTATAACGTATAACGTATAACGTATAACGTATAACGTATAACGTATAACGTATAACGTATAACGTATAACGTATAACGTATAACGTATAACGTATAACGTATAACGTATAACGTATAACGTATAACGTATAACGTATAACGTATAACGTATAACGTATAGGGTATAACGTATAACGTATAACGTATAACGTATAACGTATAACGTATAACGTATAACGTATAACGTATAACGTATAACGTATAACGTATAACGTATAACGTATAACGTATAACGTATAACGTATAACGTATAACGTGTAACGTATAACGTATAACGTATAACGTATAACGTATAACGTGTAACGAAGAATGTATAACGAAGAACGTAAAACGTATAACATATATCCTATAACGCATAACGTATATCGTATAACGCATAACGTATAGCGAATAACGCATAACGTATAACGTATAACGTATAACGTATAACGTATAACGTATAACGTATAACCTATAACGTATAACGTATAACGTATAACGTATAACGTATAACGTATAACGTATAACGTATAACGTAAAACATATGACGTATTACATATTACGTATAACGTATAACGTATAACGTATAACGTATAACGTATAACGTATAACGTATAACGTGTAACGAAGAACGTATAACGAAGAACGTAAAACGTATAACATATATCCTATAACTCATAACGTATATCGTATAACGCATAACGTATAGCGAATAACGCATAACGTATAACGTATAACGTATAACGTATAACGTATAACGTATAACGTATAACGTATAACGTATAACGTATAACGTATAACGTATAACGTATAACGTATAACCTATAACGTATTACGTATAACGTATACCGTATAACGTATAACGTATAACGTATAACGTATAACGTATAACTTATAACCTATAACGTATAACGTATAACGTGTAACCTATAACGTATAACGTATAACGTATTACGTATTACGTATAACCTATAACGTCTAACGTATGATGTATAACGTATAACGTATAACGTATAACGTATAACGTATAACGTATAACGTATAACGTATAACGTTTAACGTATAACGTATAACGTACAACCTATAACGTACAACGTTTAACGTATAACGTATATCGTCTAACGTATAACGTATAACGTATAACGTTTAACGTATAACGTATAACGTATAACGTATAACGTATAACGTATAACGTATAACGTATAACGTATAACGTATAACGTATAACGTATAACGTATAACGTATAACGTATAACGTATAACGTATAACGTATAACGTATAACGTATAACGTATAACGTATAACGTATAACGTATAACGTATAACGTATAACGTATAACGTATAACGAATAACGTATAACGTATAACGTATAACGTATGACGTAACACGTATAAGGTATGACCTATAACGCATAACGTATAGCGTATAACGCATAACGTATAACGTATAACGTATAACGTATAACGTATAACGTATAACGTATAACGTATAACTTATAACGTATAACGTATAACGTATAACGTACAACGTATAACGTATAACGTATAACGTATAACGTATAACGTATAACGTATAACGTATAACGTATAACGTATAACGTATAACGTATAACGTATAACGTATATCCTATAACGCATAACGTATAACGTATAACGTATATCGTATAACGTATAACGTATAACGTAAAACGTAAAACGTATAACGTATAACGTATAACGTATAACGTATAACGTATAACGCATAACGTATACCGTATAACGTATAACGTATAACGTATAAAGTATAACGTATAACGTATAACGTATAACGTATAACGTATAACGTATAACGTATAACGTATAACTTATAACGTAAAACGTATTACATATTACGTATAACGAGTAACGTATAACGTATAACGTATAACGTATAACGTATAACGTATAACGTATAACGTATAACGTATAACGAGTAACGTATAACGTATAACGTATAACGTACAACGTATAACGTATAACGTATAACGTATAACGTACAACGAATAACGTATAACGTATAACGTATAACGTATAACGTATAACGTATAACGTATAACGTATAACGTATAACGTATAACGTATAACGTTTAACGTATAACGTATAACGTATAACGTATAACGAGTAACGTATAACGTATAACGTATAACGTATAACGTATAACGTATAACGTACAACGAATAACGTATAACGTATAACGTATAACGTATAACGTATAATGTATAACGTATAACGTATAACGTATAACGTAAAACGTATAACGTATAACGTATAAGGTATAACGTATAACGTATAACGTATAACGAATAACGTATAACGTATAACGTATAACGTATAACGTATAACGTATAACGTATAACGTATAACGTATAACGTATAACGTATAACGTACAACGTATAACGTATAACGTATATCGTATAACGTATAACGTATAACGTATAACGTATAACGTTTACGTATAACATATAACGTATAACGTATAACGTATAACGCATAACGTATACCGTATAACGTATAACGTATAACGTATAACGTATAACGTATAACGTATAACGTATAACGTATAACGTATAACGTATAACGTATAACTTATAACGTATAACGTATAACGTATAACGTATAACGTATAACGTATAACGTATAACGTATAACGTATAACTTATAACGTAAAACGTATTACATATTACGTATAACGAGTAACGTATAACGTATAACGTATAACGTACAAAGTATAACGTACAACGTATAACGTATTACGTATAACGTATAACGTATAACGTATAACTTATAACGTATAACGTACAACGTTTAACGTATAACGTATATCGTATAACGTATAACGTATAACGTATAACGTTTAACGTATAACGTATAACGTATAACGTATAACGTATAACGTATAACGTATAACGTATAACGTATAACGTATAACGTATAACGTATAACGTATAACGTATAACGTATAACGTATAACGTATAACGTATAACGTATAACGTATAACGTATAACGTATAACGTATAACGTATAACGTATAACGTATAACGTATAACGTATAACGAATAAGGTATATGCTATAACGCATAACGTATAACGGATAACGTATATCGTATAACGTACAATGTTTAACGCATAACGTACAACGTATAACGTATAACGTATAACGTATAACGTATAACGTATAACGTATAACGTATAACGTATAACGTATAACGTACAACGTATCACGTATAACGTATATCCTATAATGCATAACGTATATCCTATAACGCATAACGTATAGCGCATAACGCATAACGTATACCGTATAGCGTATAACGTCAAACGTATAACGTATAACGTATAACGTATAACGTATAACGTATAACGTATAACGTATAACGTATAACGTACAACGTATAACGTATAACGTATAACGTATAACGTACAACGTATAACGTATAACGTATAACGTATAACGTATAACGTATAACGTATAACGTATAACGTATAACGTATAACGTATAACGTATAACGTATAACGTATAACGTATAACGTATAACGTATATCCTATAACGCATAACGTATAACGTATAACGTATATCGTATAACGTATAACGTATAACGTAAAACGTAAAACGTATAACGTATAACGTATAACGTATAACGTATAACGCATAACGTATACCGTATAACGTATAACGTATAACGTATAACGTATAACGTATAACGTATAACGTACAACGAATAACGTATAACGTATAACGTATAACGTATAACGTATAACGTATAACGTATAACGTATAACGTATAACGTATAACGTATAACGTATAACGTATAACGTTTAACGTATAACGTATAACGTATAACGTATAACGAGTAACGTATAACGTATAACGTATAACGTATAACGTATAACGTATAACGTACAACGAATAACGTATAACGTATAACGTATAACGTATAACGTATAATGTATAACGTATAACGTATAACGTATAACGTAAAACGTATAACGTATAACGTATAACGTATAACGTATAACGTATAACTTATAACGTAAAACGTATTACATATTACGTATAACGAGTAACGTATAACGTATAACGTATAACGTATAACGTATAACGTATAACGTATAACGTATAACGTATAACGTATAACGAGTAACGTATAACGTATAACGTATAACGTATAACGTATAACGTATAACGTACAACGAATAACGTATAACGTATAACGTATAACGTATAACGTATAACGTATAACGTATAACGTATAACGTATAACGTATAACGTATAACGTATAACGTATAACGTATAACGTTTAACGTATAACGTATAACGTATAACGTATAACGAGTAACGTATAACGTATAACGTATAACGTATAACGTATAACGTATAACGTATAACGTATAACGTATAACGTATAACGAATAACGTATAACGTATAACGTATAACGTATGACGTAACACGTATAAGGTATGACCTATAACGCATAACGTATAGCGTATAACGCATAACGTATAACGTATAACGTATAACGTATAACGTATAACGTTTAACGTATAACGTATAACGTATAACGTATAACGTATAACGTATAACGTATAACTTATAACGTATATCGTATAACGTATAACGTGCAACGTATAACGTATAACGTATAACGTATTACGTATTACGTATAACCTATAACGTCTAACGTATAACGTATAACGTATAACGTATAACGTATAACGTATAACGTATAACGTATAACGCATAACGTATAACGTATAACGTATAACGTATAACGTATAACGTATAACGTATAACGTATGACGAATACCGTAAAACGTAAAACGTATTACATATTACGCATAACGAGTAACGTATAACGTATAACGTATAACGTATAATGTATAACGAATAACGTATAACGTATAACGTATAACGTATAACGTATAACGTATAACGTATAACGTATAACGTATAACGTATAACGTATAACGTATAACGTATAACGTATAACGTATAACGTATAACGTAAAACGTAAAACGTATAACGTATAACGTATAACGTATAACGTATAACGTATAACGTATAACGTATAACGTATAACGTATAACGTATAACGTATAACGTATAACGTATAACGTATAACGTATAACGTATAACGTATAACGTATAACGTATAACGTATAACGTATAACGTATAACGTATAACGTATAACGTGTAACGTATAACGTGTAACGTATAACGTGTAACGTATAACGTATAACGTATAACGTATAACGTATAACGTATAACGTATAACGTATAACGTATAACGTATAACGTATAACGTATAACGTATAACGTATAACGTATAACGTATAACGTATAACGTATAACTTATAACGTATATCGTATAACGTATAACGTGCAACGTATAACGTATAACGTATAACGTATTACGTATTACGTATAACCTATAACGTCTAACGTATAACGTATAACGTATAACGTATAACGTATAACGTATAACGTATAACGTATAACGTATAACGCATAACGTATAACGTATAACGTATAACGTATAACGTATAACGTTTAACGTATAACGTATAACGTATAACGTATAACGTATAACGTATAACGTATAACGTATAACGTATAACGTATAGCGTATAACGAATAACGTATAACGTATAACGTATAACGTATAACGTACAACGTATATCGTATAACGTATAACGTATAACGTATAACGTATAACGTATAACGTATAACGTATAACGTATAACGTATAACGTATAACGTATAACGTATAACGTATAACGTATAACGTATAACGTATAACGTATAACGTATAACGTATAACGTATAACGTATAACGTATAACGTATAACGTATAACGTATAACGTATAACGTATAAAGTATAACGTATAACGTATAACGTATAACGTATAACGTATAAAGTATAACGTATATCCTATAACGCATAACGTATAACGTATAACGTATAACGTGTAACGTATAACGTATAACGAATAACGTATAACGTATAACGTATAACGTACAACGCATAACGTATAACGTATAACGTATAACGTTTAACGTATAACGTATAACGTATAACGTATAACGTATAACGTATAACGTGTAACGTATAACGTATAACGAATAACGTATAACGTATAACGTATAACGTATAACGTACAACGCATAACGTATAACGTATAACGTATAACGCATAACGTATAACGCAT
Organism: Ptiloglossa arizonensis; assembly: GCF_051014685.1. NCBI lineage: Eukaryota > Metazoa > Arthropoda > Insecta > Hymenoptera > Colletidae > Ptiloglossa > Ptiloglossa arizonensis. The sequence goes on along the minus strand of NW_027478702.1, from coordinate 163,041 downwards.
AACGCATAACGTATAACGTATAACGTATAACGTATAACGTATAACGTATAACGTATAACGTATAACGAATAACGTTTAACGTATAACGTATAACGTATAACGTATAACGTATAACGTATAACGTATAACGTATAACGTATAACTTATAACGTAAAACGTATTACATATTACGTATAACGAGTAACGTATAACGTATAACGTATAACGTATAACGTATAACGTATAACGTATAACGAATAACGTATAACGTATAACGTATAACGTATAACGTATAACGCATAACGTATAACGTATAACGTATAACGTAAAACGTATAACGTATAACGTATAACGTATAACGTATAACGCATATCGTATAACGTATAACGTATAACGTATAACGTATAACGTATAACGCATAACGTATAACGTATAACGTATAACGTATAACGTATAACGTATAACGTATAACGTATAACGTATAACGTATAACGTATAACATATAACGTATAACGTATAACGTATAACGTATAACGTATAACGTATAACGTATAACGTATAACGTATAACGTATAACGTATAACGTATAACGTATAACGTATAACGTATAACGTATAACGTATAACGTATACCGTATAACGTATAACGTATAACTTTTAACGTATAACGTATAAGGTATAACGTGTAACGTATAACGTATAACGTAAAACGTATTACGTATTACGTATAACCTATAACGTCTAACGTATAACGTATAACGTATAACGTATAACGCATAACGTATAACGTATAACGTATTACGTTTAACCTGTAACGTCCAACGTATAACGTATAACGTATACCGTATAACGTATAACGTATAACTTATAACGTATAACGTATAACGTATAACGTGTAACGTATAACGTATAACGTAAAACGTATTACGTATTACGTATAACCTATAACGTCTAACGTATAACGTATAACGTATAACGTATATCGTATAACGTATAACGTATAACGTATAACGTTTAACGTATAACGTTTAACGTATAACGTATAACGTATAACGTATAACGTATAACGTATAACGTATTACGTATAACGTATAACGAATAACGTATAACGTATAACGTATAACGTATAACGTATAACGTATAACGTATAACGTATAACGTATAACGTATAACGTATAACGTATAACGTATAACGTATAACGTATAACGTATAACGTATAACGTATAACGTATAACGTATAACGTATAACGTATAACGTATACCGTATAACGTATAACGTATAACTTTTAACGTATAACGTATAAGGTATAACGTGTAACGTATAACGTATAACGTAAAACGTATTACGTATTACGTATAACCTATAACGTCTAACGTATAACGTATAACGTATAACGTATAACGCATAACGTATAACGTATAACGTATTACGTTTAACCTGTAACGTCCAACGTATAACGTATAACGTATACCGTATAACGTATAACGTATAACTTATAACGTATAACGTATAACGTATAACGTGTAACGTATAACGTATAACGTAAAACGTATTACGTATTACGTATAACCTATAACGTCTAACGTATAACGTATAACGTATAACGTATATCGTATAACGTATAACGTATAACGTATAACGTTTAACGTATAACGTTTAACGTATAACGTATAACGTATAACGTATAACGTATAACGTATAACGTATTACGTATAACGTATAACGAATAACGTATAACGTATAACGTATAACGTATAACGTATAACGTATAACGTATAACGTATAACGCATAACGTATAACGCATAACGTATAACGTACAACGTGTAACGTATAACGTATAGCGTATAACGTATAACATATTACATATTACATATAACGTATAACGTACCACCTATAACGTATAACGTATAACGTATAACGTATAACGTATAACGTATAACGTATAACGCATAACGTATAACGTATAACGTATAACGCATAACGTATAACGTATAACGTTTAACGTATAACGTATAACGTATAACGTATAACGTATTACGTATAACGTATAACGAATAACGTATAACATATAACGTATAACGTATAACGTATAACGTATAACGCATAACGTATAACGTATAACGTATAACGCATAACGTATAACGTATAACGTTTAACGTATAACGTATAACGTATAACGCATAACGTATAACGTATAACGTATAACGTATAACGTATAACGTATAACGTATAACGTATAACGTATAACGCATAACGTATAACGTATAACGTATAACGTATAACGTATAACGTATAACGTATAACGTATAACGTATAACGTATAACGTATAACGCATAACGTATAACGCATAACGTATAACGTACAACGTGTAACGTATAACGTATAGCGTATAACGTATAACATATTACATATTACATATAACGTATAACGTACCACCTATAACGTATAACGTATAACGTATAACGTATCACGTATCACGTATAACGTATAACGTATGACGTATCACGTATAAGGTATGACCTATAACGCATAACGTATAGCGTATAACGCATAACGTATAACGTATAACGTATAACGTATAACGTATAACGTATAACGCATAACGTATAACGTATAACGTATAACGCATAACGTATAACGTATAACGTTTAACGTATAACGTATAACGTATAACGCATAACGTATAACGTATAACGTATAACGTATAACGTATTACATATTACATATAACGTATAACGTACAACGTATAACGTATAACGTATAACGTATAACGTATAACGTATAACGTATAACGTATAACGTATAACGTATAACGCATAACGTATGATGCATAACGTATAACGTATAACGTGTAACGTATAACGTACAGCGTATAACGTATAACGTATTACATATTACATATAAAGTATAACGTACAACGTATAACGTATAACGTATAACGTCTAACGTTTAACGTATAACGTATATCGTATTACATATTACATATAACGTATAACGTACAACGTATAACGTATAACGTATAACGTATAACGTATAACGTATAACGTATAACGTATAACGTATAACGTATAACGTATAACGTATAACGTATAACGTATAACGTATAACGTATAACGTATAACGTATAACGTATAACGTATAACGTATAACTTATAACGTAAAACGTATTACATATTACGTATAACGAGTAACGTATAACGTATAACGTATAACGTATAACGTATAACGTATAACGTATAACGAATAACGTATAACGTATAACGTATAACGTATAACGTATAATGCATAACGTATAACGTATAACGTATAACGTAAAACGTATAACGTATAACGTATAACGTATAACGTATAACGCATAACGTATAACGTATAACGTATAACGTATAACGTATAACGTATAATGCATAACGTATAACGTATTACGTATAACGTATAACGAATAACGTATAACGTATAACGTATAACGTATAACGTATAACGTATAACGTATAACGTATAACGCATAACGTATAACGTATAACATATTACATATTACATATAACGTATAACGTACCACCTATAACGTATAACGTATAACGTATAACGTATCACGTATAACGTATAACGTATGACGTATCACGTATAAGGTATGACCTATAACGCATAACGTATAGCGTATAACGCATAACGTATAACGTATAACGTATAACGTATAACGTATAACGTATAACGCATAACGTATAACGTATAACGTATAACGCATAACGTATAACGTATAACGTTTAACGTATAACGTATAACGTATAACGCATAACGTATAACGTATAACGTATAACGTATAACGCATTACATATTACATATAACGTATAACGTACAACGTATAACGTATAACGTATAACGTATAACGTTTAACGTATAACGTATAACGTATAACGTATAACGTATAACGTATAACGTATAACGTATAACGTATAACGAATAACGTATAACGTATAACGTATAACGTATAACGTACAAGGTATAACGTATAACGTATAACGTATAACGTATAACGTGTAACGTATAACGTGTAACGTATAACGTATAACGTATACCGTATAACGTACAACGTATCACGTATAACGTATATCCTATAACGCATAACGTATAACGTATAACGTATAACGTATAGCGTACAACGTATAACGTATAAAATGTAACGTCTAACGTTTAACGTATAACGTACAACGTATAACGTATAACGCATAACGTATAACGTACAACGTATAACGTAAAACGTATAACGTACAACGTACAACGTATAACGTATAACGTATATCGTATAACGTATAACGTATAACGTACAACGTATAACGTATAACGTATAACGTATAACGTATAACGTATAACGTATAACGTATAACGTATAACGTATAACGTATAACGCATAACGTATAACGCATAACGTATAACGTATAACGTGTAATGTATAACGTATAACGTGTAACGTATAACGTATAGCGTATAACGTATAACGTATTACATATTACATATAACGTATAACGTACAACGTATAACGTATAACGTATAACGTATAACGTATCACGTATAACGTATAACGTATGACGTATCACGTATAAGGTATGACCTATAACGCATTACGTATAGCGTATAACGCATAATGTATAACGTATAACGTATAACGTATAACGTATAACTTATAACGTATAACGTATAACGTATAACGTATAACGTATAACGTATAACGTATAACGTATAACGTATAACGTATAACGTATAACGTATAACGTATAACGTATAACGTATAACGTATAACGTATAACGTATAACGTATAACGTATAACGTATAACGTATAACGTATAACGTATAACGTATAACTTATAACGTATATCGTATAACGTATAACGTGCAACGTATAACGTATAACGTATAACGTATTACGTATAACGTATAACGTATAACGTATAACGTATAAGGTATAACGTATAACGTATAACGTATAACGTATAACGTATAACGTATAACGTATAACGTATAACGTATAACGTATAACGTATAACGTATAACGTATAACGTATAACGTATAACGTATAACGTATAACGTATAACGTATAACGTATATCCTATAACGCATAACGTATAACGTATAACGTATAACGTGTAACGTATAACGTATAACGAATAACGTATAACGTATAACGTATAACGTATAACGTACAACGCATAACGTATAACGTATAACGTATAACGCATAACGTATAACGCATAACGTATAACGTATAACGTATAACGTATAACGTATAACGTATAACGTGTAACGTGTAACGTATATCCTGTAACGCATAAGGTATAGCGTATAACGCATAACGTATAACGTATAACGTATAACGAATAACGTATAACGTATAACGTATAACGTATAACGTACAACGCATAACGTATAACGTATAACGTATAACGCATAACGTATAACGCATAACGTATAACGTATAACGTATAACGTATAACGTATAACGTTTAACGTATAACGTATAACGTATAACGTATAACGTATAACGTATAACGTATAACGTATAACGTATAACGAATAACGTATAACGTATAACGTATAACGTATAACGTACAAGGTATAACGTATAACGTATAACGTATAACGTATAACGTGTAACGTATAACGTGTAACGTATAACGTATAACGTATAACGTATAACGTACAACGTATCACGTATAACGTATATCCTATAACGCATAACGTATAACGTATAACGTATAACGTATAGCGTACAACGTATAACGTATAAAATGTAACGTCTAACGTTTAAGGTATAACGTACAACGTATAACGTATAACGCATAACGTATAACGTACAACGTATAACGTAAAACGTATAACGTACAACGTACAACGTATAACGTATAACGTATATAGTATAACGTATAACGTATAACGTACAACGTATAACGTATAACGTATAACGTATAACGTATAACGTATAACGTATAACGTGTAACGTATAACGTATAACGTATAACGTATAACGAATAACGTATAACGTATAACGTATAACGTATAACGCACAACGTATAACGTATAACGTATAACGTATAACGCATAACGTATAACGCATAACGTACAACGTATAACGTATAGCGAATAACGTATCACGTATAACGTATAACGTATAACGTTTAACGTATAACGTATAACGTATAACGTATAACGTATAACGTATAACGTATAACGTATAACGTATAACGTATAACGTATAACGTATAACGTATAACGTATAACGCATAACGTATAACGTATAACGTATAACGTATAACGTATAACGTATAACGTATAACGTATAACGTATAACGTATACCGTATAACGTATAACGTATAACGTATAACGTATAACGTATAACGTATAACTTATAACGTATAACGTATAACGTATAACGTGTAACGTATAACGTATAACGTATAGCGTATAACGTATAACGTATAACGTATAACGTATAACGTATAACGTATAACGTATAACGTATAACGTATGACGTATAACGTATAACGTATAACGTATAACGTATAACGTATAACGTATAACGTATAACGTATAACGTATAACGTGTAACGTATAACGTATAACGAATAACGTATAACGTATAACGTATAACGTATAACGTACAACGCATAACGTATAACGTATAACGTATAACGCATAACGTATAACGCATAACGTATAACGTATAACGTATAACGTATAACGTATAACGTTTAACGTATAACGTATAACGTATAACGTATAACGTATAACGTATAACGTATAACGTATAACGTATAACGAATAACGTATAACGTATAACGTATAACGTATAACGTACAAGGTATAACGTATAACGTATAACGTATAACGTATAACGTGTAACGTATAACGTGTAACGTATAACGTATAACGTATAACGTATAACGTACAACGTATCACGTATAACGTATATCCTATAACGCATAACGTATAACGTATAACGTATAACGTATAGCGTACAACGTATAACGTATAAAATGTAACGTCTAACGTTTAACGTATAACGTACAACGTATAACGTATAACGCATAACGTATAACGTACAACGTATAACGTAAAACGTATAACGTACAACGTACAACGTATAACGTATAACGTATATCGTATAACGTATAACGTGTAACGTACAACGTATAACGTATAACGTATAACGTATAACGTATAACGTATAACGTATAACGTATAACGTATAACGTATAACGTATAACGTATAACGCATAACGTATAACGCATAACGTATAACGTATAACGTGTAATGTATAACGTATAACGTGTAACGTATAACGTATAGCGTATAACGTATAACGTATTACATATTACATATAACGTATAACGTACAACGTATAACGTATAACGTATAACGTATAACGTATCACGTATAACGTATAACGTATGACGTATCACGTATAAGGTATGACCTATAACGCATTACGTATAGCGTATAACGCATAATGTATAACGTATAACGTTTAACGTATAACGTATAACTTATAACGTATAACGTATAACGTATAACGTATAACGTATAACGTATAACGTATAACGTATAACGTATAACGTATAACGTATAACGTATAACGTATAACGTATAACGTATAACGTATAACGTATAACGTATAACGTATAACGTATAACGTATAACGTATAACTTATAACGTATATCGTATAACGTATAACGTGCAACGTATAACGTATAACGTATAACGTATTACGTATTACGTATAACCTATAACGTCTAACGTATAACGTATAACGTATAACGTATAACGTATAATGTATAACGTATAACGTATAACGTATAACGTATAACGTATAACGTATAACGTATAACGTATAACGTATAACGTATAACGTATAACGTATAACGTATAACGTATAACGTATAACGTATAACGTATAACGTATAACGTTTAACGTATAACGTATAACGTATAACGTATAACGTATAACGTATAACGTATAACGTATAACGTATAGCGTATAACGAATAACGTATAACGTATAACGTATAACGTATAACGTACAACGTATATCGTATAACGTATAACGTATAACGTATAACGTATAACGTATAACGTATAACGTATAACGTATAACGTATAACGTATAACGTATAACGTATAACGTATAACGTATAACGTATAACGTATAAGGTATAACGTATAACGTATAACGTATAACGTATAACGTATAACGTATAACGTATAACGTATAACGTATAACGTATAACGTATAACGTATAACGTATAACGTATAACGTATAACGTATAACGTATAACGTATAACGTATAACGTATAACGTATAACGTATAACGTATATCCTATAACGCATAACGTATAACGTATAACGTATAACGTGTAACGTATAACGTATAACGAATAACGTATAACGTATAACGTATAACGTATAACGTACAACGCATAACGTATAACGTATAACGTATAACGTATAACGCATAACGTATAACGCATAACGTATAACGTATAACGTATAACGTATAACGTATAACGTATAACGAATAACGTATAACGTATAACGTATAACGTATAACGTACAACGCATAACGTATAACGTATAACGTATAACGCATAACGTATAACGCATAACGTATAACGTATAACGTATAACGTATAACGTATAACGTTTAACGTATAACGTATAACGTATAACGTATAACGTATAACGTATAACGTATAACGTATAACGTATAACGAATAACGTATAACGTATAACGTATAACGTATAACGTACAAGGTATAACGTATAACGTATAACGTATAACGTATAACGTGTAACGTATAACGTGTAACGTATAACGTATAACGTATAACGTATAACGTACAACGTATCACGTATACCGTATATCCTATAACGCATAACGTATAACGTATAACGTATAACGTATAGCGTACAACGTATAACGTATAAAATGTAACGTCTAACGTTTAACGTATAACGTACAACGTATAACGTATAACGCATAACGTATAACGTACAACGTATAACGTAAAACGTATAACGTACAACGTACAACGTATAACGTATAACGTATATAGTATAACGTATAACGTATAACGTACAACGTATAACGTATAACGTATAACGTATAACGTATAACGTATAACGTGTAACGTATAACGTATAACGTATAACGTATAACGAATAACGTATAACGTATAACGTATAACGTATAACGCACAACGTATAACGTATAACGTATAACGTATAACGCATAACGTATAACGCATAACGTACAACGTATAACGTATAGCGAATAACGTATCACGTATAACGTATAACGTATAACGTTTAACGTATAACGTATAACGTATAACGTATAACGTATAACGTATAACGTATAACGTATAACGTATAACGTATAACGTATAACGTATAACGTATAACGTATAACGCATAACGTATAACGTATAACGTATAACGTATAACGTATAACGTATAACGTATAACGTATAACGTATACCGTATAACGTATAACGTATAACGTATAACGTATAACGTATAACGTATAACTTATAACGTATAACGTATAACGTATAACGTGTAACGTATAACGTATAACGTATAGCGTATAACGTATAACGTATAACGTATAACGTATAACGTATAACGTATAACGTATAACGTATAACGTATAGCGTATAACGTATAACGTATAACGTATAACGTATAACGTATAACGTATAACGTATAACGTATAACGTATGACGTATAACGTATAACGTATAACGTATAACGTATAACGTATAACGTATAACGTATAACGTATAACGTATAACGTGTAACGTATAACGTATAACGAATAACGTATAACGTATAACGTATAACGTATAACGTACAACGCATAACGTATAACGTATAACGTATAACGCATAACGTATAACGCATAACGTATAACGTATAACGTATAACGTATAACGTATAACGTTTAACGTATAACGTATAACGTATAACGTATAACGTATAACGTATAACGTATAACGTATAACGTATAACGAATAACGTATAACGTATAACGTATAACGTATAACGTACAAGGTATAACGTATAACGTATAACGTATAACGTATAACGTGTAACGTATAACGTGTAACGTATAACGTATAACGTATAACGTATAACGTACAACGTATCACGTATAACGTATATCCTATAACGCATAACGTATAACGTATAACGTATAACGTATAGCGTACAACGTATAACGTATAAAATGTAACGTCTAACGTTTAACGTATAACGTACAACGTATAACGTATAACGCATAACGTATAACGTACAACGTATAACGTAAAACGTATAACGTACAACGTACAACGTATAACGTATAACGTATATCGTATAACGTATAACGTGTAACGTACAACGTATAACGTATAACGTATAACGTATAACGTATAACGTATAACGTATAACGTATAACGTATAACGTATAACGTATAACGTATAACGCATAACGTATAACGCATAACGTATAACGTATAACGTGTAATGTATAACGTATAACGTGTAACGTATAACGTATAGCGTATAACGTATAACGTATTACATATTACATATAACGTATAACGTACAACGTATAACGTATAACGTATAACGTATAACGTATCACGTATAACGTATAACGTATGACGTATCACGTATAAGGTATGACCTATAACGCATTACGTATAGCGTATAACGCATAATGTATAACGTATAACGTTTAACGTATAACGTATAACTTATAACGTATAACGTATAACGTATAACGTATAACGTATAACGTATAACGTATAACGTATAACGTATAACGTATAACGTATAACGTATAACGTATAACGTATAACGTATAACGTATAACGTATAACGTATAACGTATAACGTATAACGTATAACGTATAACTTATAACGTATATCGTATAACGTATAACGTGCAACGTATAACGTATAACGTATAACGTATTACGTATTACGTATAACCTATAACGTCTAACGTATAACGTATAACGTATAACGTATAACGTATAATGTATAACGTATAACGTATAACGTATAACGTATAACGTATAACGTATAACGTATAACGTATAACGTATAACGTATAACGTATAACGTATAACGTATAACGTATAACGTATAACGTATAACGTATAACGTATAACGTTTAACGTATAACGTATAACGTATAACGTATAACGTATAACGTATAACGTATAACGTATAACGTATAGCGTATAACGAATAACGTATAACGTATAACGTATAACGTATAACGTACAACGTATATCGTATAACGTATAACGTATAACGTATAACGTATAACGTATAACGTATAACGTATAACGTATAACGTATAACGTATAACGTATAACGTATAACGTATAACGTATAACGTATAACGTATAAGGTATAACGTATAACGTATAACGTATAACGTATAACGTATAACGTATAACGTATAACGTATAACGTATAACGTATAACGTATAACGTATAACGTATAACGTATAACGTATAACGTATAACGTATAACGTATAACGTATAACGTATAACGTATAACGTATAACGTATATCCTATAACGCATAACGTATAACGTATAACGTATAACGTGTAACGTATAACGTATAACGAATAACGTATAACGTATAACGTATAACGTATAACGTACAACGCATAACGTATAACGTATAACGTATAACGTATAACGCATAACGTATAACGCATAACGTATAACGTATAACGTATAACGTATAACGTATAACGTATAACGAATAACGTATAACGTATAACGTATAACGTATAACGTACAACGCATAACGTATAACGTATAACGTATAACGCATAACGTATAACGCATAACGTATAACGTATAACGTATAACGTATAACGTATAACGTTTAACGTATAACGTATAACGTATAACGTATAACGTATAACGTATAACGTATAACGTATAACGTATAACGAATAACGTATAACGTATAACGTATAACGTATAACGTACAAGGTATAACGTATAACGTATAACGTATAACGTATAACGTGTAACGTATAACGTGTAACGTATAACGTATAACGTATAACGTATAACGTACAACGTATCACGTATACCGTATATCCTATAACGCATAACGTATAACGTATAACGTATAACGTATAGCGTACAACGTATAACGTATAAAATGTAACGTCTAACGTTTAACGTATAACGTACAACGTATAACGTATAACGCATAACGTATAACGTACAACGTATAACGTAAAACGTATAACGTACAACGTACAACGTATAACGTATAACGTATATAGTATAACGTATAACGTATAACGTACAACGTATAACGTATAACGTATAACGTATAACGTATAACGTATAACGTGTAACGTATAACGTATAACGTATAACGTATAACGAATAACGTATAACGTATAACGTATAACGTATAACGCACAACGTATAACGTATAACGTATAACGTATAACGCATAACGTATAACGCATAACGTACAACGTATAACGTATAGCGAATAACGTATCACGTATAACGTATAACGTATAACGTTTAACGTATAACGTATAACGTATAACGTATAACGTATAACGTATAACGTATAACGTATAACGTATAACGTATAACGTATAACGTATAACGTATAACGTATAACGCATAACGTATAACGTATAACGTATAACGTATAACGTATAACGTATAACGTATAACGTATAACGTATACCGTATAACGTATAACGTATAACGTATAACGTATAACGTATAACGTATAACTTATAACGTATAACGTATAACGTATAACGTGTAACGTATAACGTATAACGTATAGCGTATAACGTATAACGTATAACGTATAACGTATAACGTATAACGTATAACGTATAACGTATAACGTATGACGTATAACGTATAACGTATAACGTATAACGTATAACGTATAACGTATAACGTATAACGTATAACGTATAACGTGTAACGTATAACGTATAACGAATAACGTATAACGTATAACGTATAACGTATAACGTACAACGCATAACGTATAACGTATAACGTATAACGCATAACGTATAACGCATAACGTATAACGTATAACGTATAACGTATAACGTATAACGTTTAACGTATAACGTATAACGTATAACGTATAACGTATAACGTATAACGTATAACGTATAACGTATAACGAATAACGTATAACGTATAACGTATAACGTATAACGTACAAGGTATAACGTATAACGTATAACGTATAACGTATAACGTGTAACGTATAACGTGTAACGTATAACGTATAACGTATAACGTATAACGTACAACCTATCACGTATAACGTATATCCTATAACGCATAACGTATAACGTATAACGTATAACGTATAGCGTACAACGTATAACGTATAAAATGTAACGTCTAACGTTTAACGTATAACGTACAACGTATAACGTATAACGCATAACGTATAACGTACAACGTATAACGTAAAACGTATAACGTACAACGTACAACGTATAACGTATAACGTATATCGTATAACGTATAACGTGTAACGTACAACGTATAACGTATAACGTATAACGTATAACGTATAACGTATAACGTATAACGTATAACGTATAACGTATAACGTATAACGTATAACGTATAACGCATAACGTATAACGCATAACGTATAACGTATAACGTGTAATGTATAACGTATAACGTGTAACGTATAACGTATAGCGTATAACGTATAACGTATTACATATTACATATAACGTATAACGTACAACGTATAACGTATAACGTATAACGTATAACGTATCACGTATAACGTATAACGTATGACGTATCACGTATAAGGTATGACCTATAACGCATTACGTATAGCGTATAACGCATAATGTATAACGTATAACGTTTAACGTATAACGTATAACTTATAACGTATAACGTATAACGTATAACGTATAACGTATAACGTATAACGTATAACGTATAACGTATAACGTATAACGTATAACGTATAACGTATAACGTATAACGTATAACGTATAACGTATAACGTATAACGTATAACGTATAACGTATAACGTATAACGTATAACTTATAACGTATATCGTATAACGTATAACGTGCAACGTATAACGTATAACGTATAACGTATTACGTATTACGTATAACCTATAACGTCTAACGTATAACGTATAACGTATAACGTATAACGTATAACGTATAATGTATAACGTATAACGTATAACGTATAACGTATAACGTATAACGTATAACGTATAACGTATAACGTATAACGTATAACGTATAACGTATAACGTATAACGTATAACGTATAACGTATAACGTATAACGTATAACGTTTAACGTATAACGTATAACGTATAACGTATAACGTATAACGTATAACGTATAACGTATAACGTATAGCGTATAACGAATAACGTATAACGTATAACGTATAACGTATAACGTACAACGTATATCGTATAACGTATAACGTATAACGTATAACGTATAACGTATAACGTATAACGTATAACGTATAACGTATAACGTATAACGTATAACGTATAACGTATAACGTATAACGTATAACGTATAAGGTATAACGTATAACGTATAACGTATAACGTATAACGTATAACGTATAACGTATAACGTATAACGTATAACGTATAACGTATAACGTATAACGTATAACGTATAACGTATAACGTATAACGTATAACGTATAACGTATAACGTATAACGTATATCCTATAACGCATAACGTATAACGTATAACGTATAACGTGTAACGTATAACGTATAACGAATAACGTATAACGTATAACGTATAACGTATAACGTACAACGCATAACGTATAACGTATAACGTATAACGCATAACGTATAACGCATAACGTATAACGTATAACGTATGACGTATAACGTATAACGTGTAACGTATAACGTATATCCTGTAACGCATGAAGTATAGCGTATAACGCATAACGTTTAACGTATAACGTATAACGTATAACGTATAACGTATAACGTATAACGTATAACGTATAACGTATAACTTATAACGTATATCGTATAACGTATAACGTGCAACGTAGAACGTATAACGTATAACGTATTACGTATTACGTATAACCTATAACGTCTAACGTATAACGTATAACGTATAACGTATAACGTATAATGTATAACGTATAACGTATAACGTATAACGTATAACGTATAACGTATAACGTATAACGTATAACGTATAACGTATAACGTATAACGTATAACGTATAACGTATAACGTATAACGTATAACGTTTAACGTATAACGTATAACGTATAACGTATAACGTATAACGTATAACGTATAACGTATAACGTATAGCGTATGACGAATAACGTATAACGTATAACGTATAACGTATAACGTACAACGTATATCGTATAACGTATAACGTATAACGTATAACGTATAACGTATAACGTATAACGTATAACGTATAACGTATAACGTATAACGTATAACGTATAAGGTATAACGTATAACGTATAACGTATAACGTATAACGTATAACGTATAACGTATAACGTATAACGTATAACGTATAACGTATAACGTATAACGTATAACGTATAACGTATAACATATAACGTATAACGTATAACGTATAACGTATAACGTATAACGTATAACGTATAACGTATATCCTATAACGCATAACGTATAACGTATAACGTATAACGTGTAACGTATAACGTATAACGAATAACGTATAACGTATAACGTATAACGTATAACGTACAACGCATAACGTATAACGTATAACGTATAACGCATAACGTATAACGCATAACGTATAACGTATAACGTATAACGTATAACGTATAACGTGTAACGTATAACGTATATCCTGTAACGCATAAAGTATAGCGTATAACGCATAACGTATAACGTATAACGTATAACGTATAACGTATAACGTATAACGTATAACGTATGACGAATACCGTAAAACGTAAAACGTATTACATATTACGCATAACGAGTAACGTATAACGTATAACGTATAACGTATAATGTATAACGAATAACGTATAACGTATAACGTATAACGTATAACGTATAACGTATAACGTATAACGTATAACGTATAACGTATAACGTATAACGTATAACGTATAACGTATAACGTATAACGTATAACGTATAACGTATAACGTAAAACGTAAAACGTATAACGTATAACGTATAACGTATAACGTATAACGTATAACGTATAACGCATAACGTATAACGTATAACGTATAACGTATAACGTATAACGTTTAACGTATAACGTATAACGTATAACGTATAACGTATAACGTACAACGCATAACGTATAACGTATAACGTATAACGCATAACGTATAACGCATAACGTATAACGTATAACGTATAACGTATAACGTATAACGTGTAACGTATAACGTATATCCTGTAACGCATAAAGTATAGCGTATAACGCATAACGTATAACGTATAACGTATAACGTATAACGTATAACGTATAACGTATAACGTATAACGTATAACGTATAACGTATGACGAATACCGTAAAACGTAAAACGTATTACATATTACGCATAACGAGTAACGTATAACGTATAACGTATAACGTATAATGTATAACGAATAACGTATAACGTATAACGTATAACGTATAACGTATAACGTATAACGTATAACGTATAACGTATAACGTATAACGTATAACGTATAACGTATAACGTATAACGTATAACGTATAACGTATAACGTATAACGTATAACGTAAAACGTAAAACGTATAACGTATAACGTATAACGTATAACGTATAACGTATAACGTATAACGTATAACGTATAACGTATAACGTATAACGTATAACGTATAACGTATAACGTATAACGTATAACGTATAACGTATAACGTATAATGTATAACGTATAACGTATAACGTATAACGTATAACGTATAACGTATAACGTATAACGTATAACGTATAACGTATAACGTATAACGTATAACGTATAACGTATAACGTATAACGTTTAACGTATAACGTATAACGTATAACGTATAACGTATAACGTATAACGTATAACGTATAACGTATAGCGTATAACGAATAACGTATAACGTATAACGTATAACGTATAACGTACAACGTATATCGTATAACGTATAACGTATAACGTATAACGTATAACGTATAACGTATAACGTATAACGTATAACGTATAACGTATAACGTATAACGTATAACGTATAAGGTATAACGTATAACGTATAACGTATAACGTATAACGTATAACGTATAACGTATAACGTATAACGTATAACGTATAACGTATAACGTATAACGTATAACGTATAACGTATAACGTATAACGTATAACGTATAACGTATAACGTATAACGTATAACGTATAACGTATATCCTATAACGCATAACGTATAACGTATAACGTATAACGTGTAACGTATAACGTATAACGAATAACGTATAACGTATAACGTATAACGTATAACGTACAACGCATAACGTATAACGTATAACGTATAACGCATAACGTATAACGCATAACGTATAACGTATAACGTATAACGTATAACGTATAACGTATAACGTATAACGTGTAACGTATAACGTATATCCTGTAACGCATAAAGTATAGCGTATAACGCATAACGTATAACGTATAACGTATAACGTATAACGTATAACGTATAACGTATAACGTATAACGTATAACGTATAACGTATAACTTATAACGTATATCGTATAACGTATAACGTGCAACGTATAACGTATAACGTATAACGTATTACGTATTACGTATAACCTATAACGTCTAACGTATAACGTATAACGTATAACGTATAACGTATAATGTATAACGTATAACGTATAACGTATAACGTATAACGTATAACGTATAACGTATAACGTATAACGTATAACGTATAACGTATAACGTATAACGTATAACGTATAACGTATAACGTATAACGTTTAACGTATAACGTATAACGTATAACGTATAACGTATAACGTATAACGTATAACGTATAACGTATAGCGTATAACGAATAACGTATAACGTATAACGTATAACGTATAACGTACAACGTATATCGTATAACGTATAACGTATAACGTATAACGTATAACGTATAACGTATAACGTATAACGTATAACGTATAACGTATAACGTATAACGTATAACGTATAAGGTATAACGTATAACGTATAACGTATAACGTATAACGTATAACGTATAACGTATAACGTATAACGTATAACGTATAACGTATAACGTATAACGTATAACGTATAACGTATAACGTATAACGTATAACGTATAACGTATAACGTATAACGTATAACGTATAACGTATAACGTATATCCTATAACGCATAACGTATAACGTATAACGTATAACGTGTAACGTATAACGTATAACGAATAACGTATAACGTATAACGTATAACGTATAACGTACAACGCATAACGTATAACGTATAACGTATAACGCATAACGTATAACGCATAACGTATAACGTATAACGTATAACGTATAACGTATAACGTGTAACGTATAACGTATATCCTGTAACGCATAAAGTATAGCGTATAACGCATAACGTATAACGTATAACGTATAACGTATAACGTATAACGTATTACGTATAACGTATAACGTATAACGTATAACGTATAAGGTATAACGTATAACGTATAACGTATAACGTATAACGTATAACGTATAACGTATAACGTATAACGTATAACGTATAACGTATAACGTATAACGTATAACGTATAACGTATAACGTATAACGTATAACGTATAACGTATAACGTATAACGTATATCCTATAACGCATAACGTATAACGTATAACGTATAACGTGTAACGTATAACGTATAACGAATAACGTATAACGTATAACGTATAACGTATAACGTACAACGCATAACGTATAACGTATAACGTATAACGCATAACGTATAACGCATAACGTATAACGTATAACGTATAACGTATAACGTATAACGTGTAACGTGTAACGTATATCCTGTAACGCATAAGGTATAGCGTATAACGCATAACGTATAACGTATAACGTATAACGAATAACGTATAACGTATAACGTATAACGTATAACGTACAACGCATAACGTATAACGTATAACGTATAACGCATAACGTATAACGCATAACGTATAACGTATAACGTATAACGTATAACGTATAACGTTTAACGTATAACGTATAACGTATAACGTATAACGTATAACGTATAACGTATAACGTATAACGTATAACGAATAACGTATAACGTATAACGTATAACGTATAACGTACAAGGTATAACGTATAACGTATAACGTATAACGTATAACGTGTAACGTATAACGTGTAACGTATAACGTATAACGTATAACGTATAACGTACAACGTATCACGTATAACGTATATCCTATAACGCATAACGTATAACGTATAACGTATAACGTATAGCGTACAACGTATAACGTATAAAATGTAACGTCTAACGTTTAACGTATAACGTACAACGTATAACGTATAACGCATAACGTATAACGTACAACGTATAACGTAAAACGTATAACGTACAACGTACAACGTATAACGTATAACGTATATAGTATAACGTATAACGTATAACGTACAACGTATAACGTATAACGTATAACGTATAACGTATAACGTATAACGTATAACGTGTAACGTATAACGTATAACGTATAACGTATAACGAATAACGTATAACGTATAACGTATAACGTATAACGCACAACGTATAACGTATAACGTATAACGTATAACGCATAACGTATAACGCATAACGTACAACGTATAACGTATAGCGAATAACGTATCACGTATAACGTATAACGTATAACGTTTAACGTATAACGTATAACGTATAACGTATAACGTATAACGTATAACGTATAACGTATAACGTATAACGTATAACGTATAACGTATAACGTATAACGTATAACGCATAACGTATAACGTATAACGTATAACGTATAACGTATAACGTATAACGTATAACGTATAACGTATACCGTATAACGTATAACGTATAACGTATAACGTATAACGTATAACGTATAACTTATAACGTATAACGTATAACGTATAACGTGTAACGTATAACGTATAACGTATAGCGTATAACGTATAACGTATAACGTATAACGTATAACGTATAACGTATAACGTATAACGTATAACGTATGACGTATAACGTATAACGTATAACGTATAACGTATAACGTATAACGTATAACGTATAACGTATAACGTATAACGTATAACTTATAACGTATAACGTATAACGTATAACGTGTAACGTATAACGTATAACGTATAACGAATAACGTATAACGTATAACGTATAACGTATAACGCACAACGTATAACGTATAACGTATAACGTATAACGCATAACGTATAACGCATAACGTACAACGTATAACGTATAGCGAATAACGTATCACGTATAACGTATAACGTATAACGTTTAACGTATAACGTATAACGTATAACGTATAACGTATAACGTATAACGTATAACGTATAACGTATAACGTATAACGTATAACGTATAACGTATAACGTATAACGCATAACGTATAACGTATAACGTATAACGTATAACGTATAACGTATAACGTATAACGTATAACGTATACCGTATAACGTATAACGTATAACGTATAACGTATAACGTATAACGTATAACTTATAACGTATAACGTATAACGTATAACGTGTAACGTATAACGTATAACGTATAGCGTATAACGTATAACGTATAACGTATAACGTATAACGTATAACGTATAACGTATAACGTATAACGTATGACGTATAACGTATAACGTATAACGTATAACGTATAACGTATAACGTATAACGTATAACGTATAACGTATAACGTGTAACGTATAACGTATAACGAATAACGTATAACGTATAACGTATAACGTATAACGTACAACGCATAACGTATAACGTATAACGTATAACGCATAACGTATAACGCATAACGTATAACGTATAACGTATAACGTATAACGTATAACGTTTAACGTATAACGTATAACGTATAACGTATAACGTATAACGTATAACGTATAACGTATAACGTATAACGAATAACGTATAACGTATAACGTATAACGTATAACGTACAAGGTATAACGTATAACGTATAACGTATAACGTATAACGTGTAACGTATAACGTGTAACGTATAACGTATAACGTATAACGTATAACGTACAACGTATCACGTATAACGTATATCCTATAACGCATAACGTATAACGTATAACGTATAACGTATAGCGTACAACGTATAACGTATAAAATGTAACGTCTAACGTTTAACGTATAACGTACAACGTATAACGTATAACGCATAACGTATAACGTACAACGTATAACGTAAAACGTATAACGTACAACGTACAACGTATAACGTATAACGTATATCGTATAACGTATAACGTGTAACGTACAACGTATAACGTATAACGTATAACGTATAACGTATAACGTATAACGTATAACGTATAACGTATAACGTATAACGTATAACGTATAACGCATAACGTATAACGCATAACGTATAACGTATAACGTGTAATGTATAACGTATAACGTGTAACGTATAACGTATAGCGTATAACGTATAACGTATTACATATTACATATAACGTATAACGTACAACGTATAACGTATAACGTATAACGTATAACGTATCACGTATAACGTATAACGTATGACGTATCACGTATAAGGTATGACCTATAACGCATTACGTATAGCGTATAACGCATAATGTATAACGTATAACGTTTAACGTATAACGTATAACTTATAACGTATATCGTATAACGTATAACGTGCAACGTATAACGTATAACGTATAACGTATTACGTATTACGTATAACCTATAACGTCTAACGTATAACGTATAACGTATAACGTATAACGTATAATGTATAACGTATAACGTATAACGTATAACGTATAACGTATAACGTATAACGTATAACGTATAACGTATAACGTATAACGTATAACGTATAACGTATAACGTATAACGTATAACGTTTAACGTATAACGTATAACGTATAACGTATAACGTATAACGTATAACGTATAACGTATAACGTATAGCGTATAACGAATAACGTATAACGTATAACGTATAACGTATAACGTACAACGTATATCGTATAACGTATAACGTACAACGTATAACGTATAACGTATAACGTATAACGTATAACGTATAACGTATAACGTATAACGTATAACGTATAAGGTATAACGTATAACGTATAACGTATAACGTATAACGTATAACGTATAACGTATAACGTATAACGTATAACGTATAACGTATAACGTATAACGTATAACGTATAACGTATAACGTATAACGTATAACGTATAACGTATAACGTATATCCTATAACGCATAACGTATAACGTATAACGTATAACGTGTAACGTATAACGTATAACGAATAACGTATAACGTATAACGTATAACGTATAACGTACAACGCATAACGTATAACGTATAACGTATAACGCATAACGTATAACGCATAACGTATAACGTATAACGTATAACGTATAACGTATAACGTGTAACGTATAACGTATATCCTGTAACGCATAAAGTATAGCGTATAACGCATAACGTATAACGTATAACGTATAACGTATAACGTATAACGTATAACGTATAACGTATAACGTATAACGTATAACGTATAACGTATAACGTATAACGTATAACGTATAACGTATAACGTTTAACGTATAACGTATAACGTATAACGTATAACGTATAACTTATAACGTATAACGTATAACGTATAGCGTATAACGAATAACGTATAACGTATAACGTATAACGTATAACGTACAACGTATATCGTATAACGTATAACGTATAACGTATAACGTATAACGTATAACGTATAACGTATAACGTATAACGTATATCCTATAACGCATAACGTATAACGTATAACGTATAACGTGTAACGTATAACGTATAACGAATAACGTATAACGTATAACGTATAACGTATAACGTACAACGCATAACGTATAACGTATAACGTATAACGCATAACGTATAACGCATAACGTATAACGTATAACGTATAACGTATAACGTATAACGTGTAACGTATAACGTATATCCTGTAACGCATAAAGTATAGCGTATAACGCATAACGTATAACGTATAACGTATAACGTATAACGTATAACGTATAACGTATAACGTATAACGTATAACGTATAACTTATAACGTATATCGTATAACGTATAACGTGCAACGTATAACGTATAACGTATAACGTATTACGTATTACGTATAACCTATAACGTCTAACGTATAACGTATAACGTATAACGTATAACGTATAATGTATAACGTATAACGTATAACGTATAACGTATAACGTATAACGTATAACGTATAACGTATAACGTATAACGTATAACGTATAACGTATAACGTATAACGTATAACGTATAACGTATAACGTTTAACGTATAACGTATAACGTATAACGTATAACGTATAACGTATAACGTATAACGTATAACGTATAGCGTATAACGAATAACGTATAACGTATAACGTATAACGTATAACGTACAACGTATATCGTATAACGTATAACGTATAACGTATAACGTATAACGTATAACGTATAACGTATAACGTATAACGTATAACGTATAACGTATAACGTATAACGTATAAGGTATAACGTATAACGTATAACGTATAACGTATAACGTATAACGTATAACGTATAACGTATAACGTATAACGTATAACGTATAACGTATAACGTATAACGTATAACGTATAACGTATAACGTATAACGTATAACGTATAACGTATAACGTATAACGTATAACGTATAACGTATAACGTATAACGTATAACGTATAACGTATAACGTATAACGTAAAACGTAAAACGTATAACGTATAACGTATAACGTATAACGTATAACGTATAACGTATAACTTATAACGTATATCGTATAACGTATAACGTGCAACGTATAACGTATAACGTATAACGTATTACGTATTACGTATAACCTATAACGTCTAACGTATAACGTATAACGTATAACGTATAACGAATAATGTATAACGTATAACGTATAACGTATAACGTATAACGTATAACGTATAACGTATAACGTATAACGTATAACGTATAACGTATAACGTATAACGTATAACGTATAACGTATAACGTATAACGTTTAACGTATAACGTATAACGTATAACGTATAACGTATAACGTATAACGTATAACGTATAACGTATAGCGTATAACGAATAACGTATAACGTATAACGTATAACGTATAACGTACAACGTATATCGTATAACGTATAACGTATAACGTATAACGTATAACGTATAACGTATAACGTATAGCGTATAACGTATAACGTATAACGTATAACGTATAACGTATAAGGTATAACGTATAACGTATAACGTATAACGTATAACGTATAACGTATAACGTATAACGTATAACGTATAACGTATAACGTATAACGTATAACGTATAACGTATAACGTATATCCTATAACGCATAACGTGCAACGTATAACGTATAACGTATAACGTATTACGTATTACGTATAACCTATAACGTCTAACGTATAACGTATAACGTATAACGTATAACGTATAACGTATAACGTATAACGTATAACGTATAACGCATAACGTATAACGTATAACGTATAACGTATAACGTATAACGTTTAACGTATAACGTATAACGTATAACGTATAACGTATAACGTATAACGTATAACGTATAACGTATAACGTATAACGTATAACGTATAGCGTATAACGAATAACGTATAACGTATAACGTATAACGTATAACGTACAACGTATATCGTATAACGTATAACGTATAACGTATAACGTATAACGTATAACGTATAACGTATAACGTATAACGTATAACGTATAACGTATAACGTATAACGTATAACGTATAACGTATAACGTATAACGTATAACGTATAACGTATAACGTATAACGTATAACGTATAACGTATAACGTATAACGTATAACGTATAAAGTATAACGTATAACGTATAACGTATAACGTATAACGTATAAAGTATAACGTATATCCTATAACGCATAACGTATAACGTATAACGTATAACGTGTAACGTATAACGTATAACGAATAACGTATAACGTATAACGTATAACGTATAACGTACAACGCATAACGTATAACGTATAACGTATAACGTTTAACGTATAACGTATAACGTATAACGTATAACGTATAACGTATAACGTGTAACGTATAACGTATAACGAATAACGTATAACGTATAACGTATAACGTATAACGTACAACGCATAACGTATAACGTATAACGTATAACGCATAACGTATAACGCATAACGTATAACGTATAACGTATAACGTATAACGTATAACGTATAACGTATAACGTATAACGTATAACGAATAACGTTTAACGTATAACGTATAACGTATAACGTATAACGTATAACGTATAACGTATAACGTATAACGTATAACTTATAACGTAAAACGTATTACATATTACGTATAACGAGTAACGTATAACGTATAACGTATAACGTATAACGTATAACGTATAACGTATAACGAATAACGTATAACGTATAACGTATAACGTATAACGTATAACGCATAACGTATAACGTATAACGTATAACGTAAAACGTATAACGTATAACGTATAACGTATAACGTATAACGCATAACGTATAACGTATAACGTATAACGTATAACGTATAACGTATAACTTATAACGTAAAACGTATTACATATTACGTATAACGAGTAACGTATAACGTATAACGTATAACGTATAACGTATAACGTATAACGTATAACGAATAACGTATAACGTATAACGTATAACGTATAACGTATAACGCATAACGTATAACGTATAACGTATAACGTAAAACGTATAACGTATAACGTATAACGTATAACGTATAACGCATAACGTATAACGTATAACGTATAACGTATAACGTATAACGTATAACGCATAACGTATAACGTATAACGTATAACGTATAACGTATAACGTATAACGTATAACGTATAACGTATAACGTATAACGTATAACGTATAACGTATAACGTATAACGTATAACGTATAACGTATAACGTATAACGTATAACGTATAACGTATAACGTATAACGTATAACGTATAACGTATAACGTATAACGTATAACGTATAACGTATAACGTATACCGTATAACGTATAACGTATAACTTTTAACGTATAACGTATAAGGTATAACGTGTAACGTATAACGTATAACGTAAAACGTATTACGTATTACGTATAACCTATAACGTCTAACGTATAACGTATAACGTATAACGTATAACGCATAACGTATAACGTATAACGTATTACGTTTAACCTGTAACGTCCAACGTATAACGTATAACGTATACCGTATAACGTATAACGTATAACTTATAACGTATAACGTATAACGTATAACGTGTAACGTATAACGTATAACGTAAAACGTATTACGTATTACGTATAACCTATAACGTCTAACGTATAACGTATAACGTATAACGTATATCGTATAACGTATAACGTATAACGTATAACGTTTAACGTATAACGTTTAACGTATAACGTATAACGTATAACGTATAACGTATAACGTATAACGTATTACGTATAACGTATAACGAATAACGTATAACGTATAACGTATAACGTATAACGTATAACGTATAACGTATAACGTATAACGCATAACGTATAACGCATAACGTATAACGTACAACGTGTAACGTATAACGTATAGCGTATAACGTATAACATATTACATATTACATATAACGTATAACGTACCACCTATAACGTATAACGTATAACGTATAACGTATCACGTATCACGTATAACGTATAACGTATGACGTATCACGTATAAGGTATGACCTATAACGCATAACGTATAGCGTATAACGCATAACGTATAACGTATAACGTATAACGTATAACGTATAACGTATAACGTATAACGCATAACGTATAACGTATAACGTATAACGCATAACGTATAACGTATAACGTTTAACGTATAACGTATAACGTATAACGCATAACGTATAACGTATAACGTATAACGTATAACGTATTACATATTACATATAACGTATAACGTACAACGTATAACGTATAACGTATAACGTATAACGTATAACGTATAACGTATAACGTATAACGTATAACGTATAACGCATAACGTATGATGCATAACGTATAACGTATAACGTGTAACGTATAACGTACAGCGTATAACGTATAACGTATTACATATTACATATAAAGTATAACGTACAACGTATAACGTATAACGTATAACGTCTAACGTTTAACGTATAACGTATATCGTATTACATATTACATATAACGTATAACGTACAACGTATAACGTATAACGTATAACGTATAACGTATAACGTATAACGTATAACGTATAACGTATAACGTATAACGTATAACGTATAACGTATAACGTATAACGTATAACGTATAACGTATAACTTATAACGTAAAACGTATTACATATTACGTATAACGAGTAACGTATAACGTATAACGTATAACGTATAACGTATAACGTATAACGTATAACGAATAACGTATAACGTATAACGTATAACGTATAACGTATAATGCATAACGTATAACGTATAACGTATAACGTAAAACGTATAACGTATAACGTATAACGTATAACGTATAACGCATAACGTATAACGTATAACGTATAACGTATAACGTATAACGTATAATGCATAACGTATAACGTATTACGTATAACGTATAACGAATAACGTATAACGTATAACGTATAACGTATAACGTATAACGTATAACGTATAACGTATAACGTATAACGCATAACGTATAACGTATAACATATTACATATTACATATAACGTATAACGTACCACCTATAACGTATAACGTATAACGTATAACGTATCACGTATAACGTATAACGTATGACG
The DNA here is from genome assembly GCF_051014685.1 of Ptiloglossa arizonensis. Lineage (NCBI taxonomy): Eukaryota > Metazoa > Arthropoda > Insecta > Hymenoptera > Colletidae > Ptiloglossa > Ptiloglossa arizonensis. The sequence goes on along the minus strand of NW_027478702.1, from coordinate 134,750 downwards.
TATCACGTATAAGGTATGACCTATAACGCATAACGTATAGCGTATAACGCATAACGTATAACGTATAACGTATAACGTATAACGTATAACGTATAACGTATAACGTATAGCGTATAACGAATAACGTATAACGTATAACGTATAACGTATAACGTACAACGTATATCGTATAACGTATAACGTATAACGTATAACGTATAACGTATAACGTATAACGTATAACGTATAACGTATAACGTATAACGTATAACGTATAACGTATAAGGTATAACGTATAACGTATAACGTATAACGTATAACGTATAACGTATAACGTATAACGTATAACGTATAACGTATAACGTATAACGTATAACGTATAACGTATAACGTATAACGTATAACGTATAACGTATAACGTATAACGTATAACGTATAACGTATAACGTATAACGTATAACGTATAACGTATAACGTATAACGTATAACGTATAACGTATAACGTATATCCTATAACGCATAACGTATAACGTATAACGTATAACGTGTAACGTATAACGTATAACGAATAACGTATAACGTATAACGTATAACGTATAACGTACAACGCATAACGTATAACGTATAACGTATAACGCATAACGTATAACGCATAACGTATAACGTATAACGTATAACGTATAACGTATAACGTGTAACGTATAACGTATATCCTGTAACGCATAAAGTATAGCGTATAACGCATAACGTATAACGTATAACGTATAACGTATAACGTATAACGTATAACGTATAACGTATAACGTATAACGTATTACATATTACGCATAACGAGTAACGTATAACGTATAACGTATAACGTATAATGTATAACGAATAACGTATAACGTATAACGTATAACGTATAACGTATAACGTATAACGTATAACGTATAACGTATAACGTATAACGTATAACGTATAACGTATAACGTATAACGTATAACGTATAACGTATAACGTATAACGTATAACGTATAACGTAAAACGTAAAACGTATAACGTATAACGTATAACGTATAACGTATAACGTATAACGTATAACGTATAACGTATAACGTATAACGTATAACGTATAACGTATAACGTATAACGTATAACGTATAACGTATAACGTATAACGTATAACGTATAACGTATAACGTATAACGTATAACGTATAACGTGTAACGTATAACGTGTAACGTATAACGTATAACGTATAACGTATAACGTATAACGTATAACGTATAACGTATAACGTATAACGTATAACGTATAACGTATAACGTATAACGTATAACGTATAACGTATAACGTATAACGTATAACTTATAACGTATATCGTATAACGTATAACGTGCAACGTATAACGTATAACGTATAACGTATTACGTATTACGTATAACCTATAACGTCTAACGTATAACGTATAACGTATAACGTATAACGTATAACGTATAACGTATAACGTATAACGTATAACGCATAACGTATAACGTATAACGTATAACGTATAACGTATAACGTTTAACGTATAACGTATAACGTATAACGTATAACGTATAACGTATAACGTATAACGTATAACGTATAACGTATAACGTATAACGTATACCGTATAACGTATAACGTATAACTTTTAACGTATAACGTATAAGGTATAACGTGTAACGTATAACGTATAACGTAAAACGTATTACGTATTACGTATAACCTATAACGTCTAACGTATAACGTATAACGTATAACGTATAACGCATAACGTATAACGTATAACGTATTACGTTTAACCTGTAACGTCCAACGTATAACGTATAACGTATACCGTATAACGTATAACGTATAACTTATAACGTATAACGTATAACGTATAACGTGTAACGTATAACGTATAACGTAAAACGTATTACGTATTACGTATAACCTATAACGTCTAACGTATAACGTATAACGTATAACGTATATCGTATAACGTATAACGTATAACGTATAACGTTTAACGTATAACGTTTAACGTATAACGTATAACGTATAACGTATAACGTATAACGTATAACGTATAACGTATTACGTATAACGTATAACGAATAACGTATAACGTATAACGTATAACGTATAACGTATAACGTATAACGTATAACGTATAACGTATAACGCATAACGTATAACGCATAACGTATAACGTACAACGTGTAACGTATAACGTATAGCGTATAACGTATAACATATTACATATTACATATAACGTATAACGTACCACCTATAACGTATAACGTATAACGTATAACGTATCACGTATCACGTATAACGTATAACGTATGACGTATCACGTATAAGGTATGACCTATAACGCATAACGTATAGCGTATAACGCATAACGTATAACGTATAACGTATAACGTATAACGTATAACGTATAACGTATAACGCATAACGTATAACGTATAACGTATAACGCATAACGTATAACGTATAACGTTTAACGTATAACGTATAACGTATAACGCATAACGTATAACGTATAACGTATAACGTATAACGTATTACATATTACATATAACGTATAACGTACAACGTATAACGTATAACGTATAACGTATAACGTATAACGTATAACGTATAACGTATAACGTATAACGTATAACGTATAACGCATAACGTATGATGCATAACGTATAACGTATAACGTGTAACGTATAACGTACAGCGTATAACGTATAACGTATTACATATTACATATAAAGTATAACGTACAACGTATAACGTATAACGTCTAACGTTTAACGTATAACGTATATCGTATTACATATTACATATAACGTATAACGTACAACGTATAACGTATAACGTATAACGTATAACGTATAACGTATAACGTATAACGTATAACGTATAACGTATAACGTATAACGTATAACGTATAACGTATAACGTATAACGTATAACGTATAACGTATAACGTATAACTTATAACGTAAAACGTATTACATATTACGTATAACGAGTAACGTATAACGTATAACGTATAACGTATAACGTATAACGTATAACGTATAACGTATAACGAATAACGTATAACGTATAACGTATAACGTATAACGTATAATGCATAACGTATAACGTATAACGTATAACGTAAAACGTATAACGTATAACGTATAACGTATAACGTATAACGCATAACGTATAACGTATAACGTATAACGTATAACGTATAACGTATAATGCATAACGTATAACGTATTACGTATAACGTATAACGAATAACGTATAACGTATAACGTATAACGTATAACGTATAACGTATAACGTATAACGTATAACGCATAACGTATAACGTATAACATATTACATATTACATATAACGTATAACGTACCACCTATAACGTATAACGTATAACGTATAACGTATCACGTATAACGTATAACGTATGACGTATCACGTATAAGGTATGACCTATAACGCATAACGTATAGCGTATAACGCATAACGTATAACGTATAACGTATAACGTATAACGTATAACGTATAACGCATAACGTATAACGTATAACGTATAACGCATAACGTATAACGTATAACGTTTAACGTATAACGTATAACGTATAACGCATAACGTATAACGTATAACGTATAACGTATAACGCATTACATATTACATATAACGTATAACGTACAACGTATAACGTATAACGTATAACGTATAACGTTTAACGTATAACGTATAACGTATAACGTATAACGTATAACGTATAACGTATAACGTATAACGTATAACGAATAACGTATAACGTATAACGTATAACGTATAACGTACAAGGTATAACGTATAACGTATAACGTATAACGTATAACGTGTAACGTATAACGTGTAACGTATAACGTATAACGTATAACGTATAACGTACAACGTATCACGTATAACGTATATCCTATAACGCATAACGTATAACGTATAACGTATAACGTATAGCGTACAACGTATAACGTATAAAATGTAACGTCTAACGTTTAACGTATAACGTACAACGTATAACGTATAACGCATAACGTATAACGTACAACGTATAACGTAAAACGTATAACGTACAACGTACAACGTATAACGTATAACGTATATCGTATAACGTATAACGTATAACGTACAACGTATAACGTATAACGTATAACGTATAACGTATAACGTATAACGTATAACGTATAACGTATAACGTATAACGTATAACGCATAACGTATAACGCATAACGTATAACGTATAACGTGTAATGTATAACGTATAACTTATAACGTATAACGTATAACGTATAACGTATAACGTATAACGTATAACGTATAACGTATAACGTATAACGTATAACGTATAACGTATAACGTATAACGTATAACGTATAACGTATAACGTATAACGTATAACGTATAACGTATAACGTATAACGTATAACTTATAACGTATATCGTATAACGTATAACGTGCAACGTATAACGTATAACGTATAACGTATTACGTATAACGTATAACGTATAACGTATAACGTATAAGGTATAACGTATAACGTATAACGTATAACGTATAACGTATAACGTATAACGTATAACGTATAACGTATAACGTATAACGTATAACGTATAACGTATAACGTATAACGTATAACGTATAACGTATAACGTATAACGTATAACGTATATCCTATAACGCACAACGTATAACGTATAACGTATAACGTGTAACGTATAACGTATAACGAATAACGTATAACGTATAACGTATAACGTATAACGTACAACGCATAACGTATAACGTATAACGTATAACGCATAACGTATAACGCATAACGTATAACGTATAACGTATAACGTATAACGTATAACGTGTAACGTGTAACGTATATCCTGTAACGCATAAGGTATAGCGTATAACGCATAACGTATAACGTATAACGTATAACGAATAACGTATAACGTATAACGTATAACGTATAACGTACAACGCATAACGTATAACGTATAACGTATAACGCATAACGTATAACGTATAACGTATAACGAATAACGTATAACGTATAACGTATAACGTATAACGCACAACGTATAACGTATAACGTATAACGTATAACGCATAACGTATAACGCATAACGTACAACGTATAACGTATAGCGAATAACGTATCACGTATAACGTATAACGTATAACGTTTAACGTATAACGTATAACGTATAACGTATAACGTATAACGTGTAACGTATAACGTATAACGAATAACGTATAACGTATAACGTATAACGTATAACGTATAACGTACAACGCATAACGTATAACGTATAACGTATAACGCATAACGTATAACGCATAACGTATAACGTATAACGTATAACGTATAACGTATAACGTTTAACGTATAACGTATAACGTATAACGTATAACGTATAACGTATAACGTATAACGTATAACGTATAACGTATAACGAATAACGTATAACGTATAACGTATAACGTATAACGTACAAGGTATAACGTATAACGTATAACGTATAACGTATAACGTGTAACGTATAACGTGTAACGTATAACGTATAACGTATAACGTATAACGTACAACGTATCACGTATAACGTATATCCTATAACGCATAACGTATAACGTATAACGTATAACGTATAGCGTACAACGTATAACGTATAAAATGTAACGTCTAACGTTTAACGTATAACGTACAACGTATAACGTATAACGCATAACGTATAACGTACAACGTATAACGTAAAACGTATAACGTACAACGTACAACGTATAACGTATAACGTATATCGTATAACGTATAACGTGTAACGTACAACGTATAACGTATAACGCATAACGTGCAACGTATAACGTATAACGTATAACGTATAACGTATAACGTATAACCTATAACGTCTAACGTATAACGTATAACGTATAACGTATAACGTATAACGTATAACGTATAACGTATAACGTACAACGCATAACGTATAACGTATAACGTATAACGCATAACGTATAACGCATAACGTATAACGTATAACGTATAACGTATAACTTATAACGTAAAACGTATTACATATTACGTATAACGAGTAACGTATAACGTATAACGTATAACGTATAACGTATAACGTATAACGTATAACGCATAACGTATAACGCATAACGTACAACGTATAACGTATAGCGAATAACGTATCACGTATAACGTATAACGTATAACGTTTAACGTATAACGTATAACGTATAACGTATAACGTATAACGTATAACGTACAACGCATAACGTATAACGTATAACGTATAACGCATAACGTATAACGTATAACGTATAACGAATAACGTATAACGTATAACGTATAACGTATAACGCACAACGTATAACGTATAACGTATAACGTATAACGCATAACGTATAACGCATAACGTACAACGTATAACGTATAGCGAATAACGTATCACGTATAACGTATAACGTATAACGTTTAACGTATAACGTATAACGTATAACGTATAACGTATAACGTGTAACGTATAACGTATAACGAATAACGTATAACGTATAACGTATAACGTATAACGTACAACGCATAACGTATAACGTATAACGTATAACGCATAACGTATAACGCATAACGTATAACGTATAACGTATAACGTATAACGTATAACGTTTAACGTATAACGTATAACGTATAACGTATAACGTATAACGTATAACGTATAACGTATAACGTATAACGTATAACGTATAACGAATAACGTATAACGTATAACGTATAACGTATAACGTACAAGGTATAACGTATAACGTATAACGTATAACGTATAACGTGTAACGTATAACGTGTAACGTATAACGTATAACGTATAACGTATAACGTACAACGTATCACGTATAACGTATATCCTATAACGCATAACGTATAACGTATAACGTATAACGTATAGCGTACAACGTATAACGTATAAAATGTAACGTCTAACGTTTAACGTATAACGTACAACGTATAACGTATAACGCATAACGTATAACGTACAACGTATAACGTAAAACGTATAACGTACAACGTACAACGTATAACGTATAACGTATATCGTATAACGTATAACGTGTAACGTACAACGTATAACGTATAACGCATAACGTGCAACGTATAACGTATAACGTATAACGTATAACGTATAACGTATAACCTATAACGTCTAACGTATAACGTATAACGTATAACGTATAACGTATAACGTATAACGTATAACGTATAACGTACAACGCATAACGTATAACGTATAACGTATAACGCATAACGTATAACGCATAACGTATAACGTATAACGTATAACGTATAACTTATAACGTAAAACGTATTACATATTACGTATAACGAGTAACGTATAACGTATAACGTATAACGTATAACGTATAACGTATAACGTATAACGAATAACGTATAACGTATAACGTATAACGTATAACGTATAACGCATAACGTATAACGTATAACGTATAACGTAAAACGTATAACGTATAACGTATAACGTATAACGTATAACGCATAACGTATAACGTATAACGTATAACGTATAACGTATAACGTATAACGCATAACGTATAACGTATAACGTATAACGTATAACGTATAACGTATAACGTATAACGTATAACGTATAACGTATAACGTATAACGTATAACGTATAACGTATAACGTATAACGTATAACGTATAACGTATAACGTATAACGTATAACGTATAACGTATAACGTATAACGTATAACGTATAACGTATAACGTATAACGTATAACGTATAACGTATACCGTATAACGTATAACGTATAACTTTTAACGTATAACGTATAAGGTATAACGTGTAACGTATAACGTATAACGTAAAACGTATTACGTATTACGTATAACCTATAACGTCTAACGTATAACGTATAACGTATAACGTATAACGCATAACGTATAACGTATAACGTATTACGTTTAACCTGTAACGTCCAACGTATAACGTATAACGTATACCGTATAACGTATAACGTATAACTTATAACGTATAACGTATAACGTATAACGTGTAACGTATAACGTATAACGTAAAACGTATTACGTATTACGTATAACCTATAACGTCTAACGTATAACGTATAACGTATAACGTATATCGTATAACGTATAACGTATAACGTATAACGTTTAACGTATAACGTTTAACGTATAACGTATAACGTATAACGTATAACGTATAACGTATAACGTATTACGTATAACGTATAACGAATAACGTATAACGTATAACGTATAACGTATAACGTATAACGTATAACGTATAACGTATAACGCATAACGTATAACGCATAACGTATAACGTACAACGTGTAACGTATAACGTATAGCGTATAACGTATAACATATTACATATTACATATAACGTATAACGTACCACCTATAACGTATAACGTATAACGTATAACGTATCACGTATCACGTATAACGTATAACGTATGACGTATCACGTATAAGGTATGACCTATAACGCATAACGTATAGCGTATAACGCATAACGTATAACGTATAACGTATAACGTATAACGTATAACGTATAACGTATAACGCATAACGTATAACGTATAACGTATAACGCATAACGTATAACGTATAACGTTTAACGTATAACGTATAACGTATAACGCATAACGTATAACGTATAACGTATAACGTATAACGTATTACATATTACATATAACGTATAACGTACAACGTATAACGTATAACGTATAACGTATAACGTATAACGTATAACGTATAACGTATAACGTATAACGTATAACGCATAACGTATGATGCATAACGTATAACGTATAACGTGTAACGTATAACGTACAGCGTATAACGTATAACGTATTACATATTACATATAAAGTATAACGTACAACGTATAACGTATAACGTATAACGTCTAACGTTTAACGTATAACGTATATCGTATTACATATTACATATAACGTATAACGTACAACGTATAACGTATAACGTATAACGTATAACGTATAACGTATAACGTATAACGTATAACGTATAACGTATAACGTATAACGTATAACGTATAACGTATAACGTATAACGTATAACGTATAACGTATAACGTATAACTTATAACGTAAAACGTATTACATATTACGTATAACGAGTAACGTATAACGTATAACGTATAACGTATAACGTATAACGTATAACGTATAACGTATAACGAATAACGTATAACGTATAACGTATAACGTATAACGTATAATGCATAACGTATAACGTATAACGTATAACGTAAAACGTATAACGTATAACGTATAACGTATAACGTATAACGCATAACGTATAACGTATAACGTATAACGTATAACGTATAACGTATAATGCATAACGTATAACGTATTACGTATAACGTATAACGAATAACGTATAACGTATAACGTATAACGTATAACGTATAACGTATAACGTATAACGTATAACGCATAACGTATAACGTATAACATATTACATATTACATATAACGTATAACGTACCACCTATAACGTATAACGTATAACGTATAACGTATCACGTATAACGTATAACGTATGACGTATCACGTATAAGGTATGACCTATAACGCATAACGTATAGCGTATAACGCATAACGTATAACGTATAACGTATAACGTATAACGTATAACGTATAACGCATAACGTATAACGTATAACGTATAACGCATAACGTATAACGTATAACGTTTAACGTATAACGTATAACGTATAACGCATAACGTATAACGTATAACGTATAACGTATAACGCATTACATATTACATATAACGTATAACGTACAACGTATAACGTATAACGTATAACGTATAACGTTTAACGTATAACGTATAACGTATAACGTATAACGTATAACGTATAACGTATAACGTATAACGTATAACGAATAACGTATAACGTATAACGTATAACGTATAACGTACAAGGTGTAACGTATAACGTATAACGTATAACGTATAACGTGTAACGTATAACGTGTAACGTATAACGTATAACGTATAACGTATAACGTACAACGTATCACGTATAACGTATATCCTATAACGCATAACGTATAACGTATAACGTATAACGTATAGCGTACAACGTATAACGTATAAAATGTAACGTCTAACGTTTAACGTATAACGTACAACGTATAACGTATAACGCATAACGTATAACGTACAACGTATAACGTAAAACGTATAACGTACAACGTACAACGTATAACGTATAACGTATATCGTATAACGTATAACGTATAACGTACAACGTATAACGTATAACGTATAACGTATAACGTATAACGTATAACGTATAACGTATAACGTATAACGTATAACGTATAACGCATAACGTATAACGCATAACGTATAACGTATAACGTGTAATGTATAACGTATAACGTGTAACGTATAACGTATAGCGTATAACGTATAACGTATTACATATTACATATAACGTATAACGTACAACGTATAACGTATAACGTATAACGTATAACGTATCACGTATAACGTATAACGTATGACGTATCACGTATAAGGTATGACCTATAACGCATTACGTATAGCGTATAACGCATAATGTATAACGTATAACGTATAACGTATAACGTATAACTTATAACGTATAACGTATAACGTATAACGTATAACGTATAACGTATAACGTATAACGTATAACGTATAACGTATAACGTATAACGTATAACGTATAACGTATAACGTATAACGTATAACGTATAACGTATAACGTATAACGTATAACGTATAACGTATAACTTATAACGTATATCGTATAACGTATAACGTGCAACGTATAACGTATAACGTATAACGTATTACGTATAACGTATAACGTATAACGTATAACGTATAAGGTATAACGTATAACGTATAACGTATAACGTATAACGTATAACGTATAACGTATAACGTATAACGTATAACGTATAACGTATAACGTATAACGTATAACGTATAACGTATAACGTATATCCTATAACGCATAACGTATAACGTATAACGTATAACGTATAACGTATATCCTATAACGCATAACGTATAACGTATAACGTATAACGTGTAACGTATAACGTATAACGAATAACGTATAACGTATAACGTATAACGTATAACGTATAACGTATAACGTATAACGTATATCCTATAACGCATAACGTATAACGTATAACGTATAACGTGTAACGTATAACGTATAACGAATAACGTATAACGTATAACGTATAACGTATAACGTACAACGCATAACGTATAACGTATAACGTATAACGTATAACGTATAACGTATAACGTATAACGTATAACGTATAACGTATAACGTATAACGTATAACGAATAACGTATAACGTATAACGTATAACGTATAACGTACAACGTATATCGTACAACGTATATCGTATATCGTATAACGTATAACGTATAACGTATAACGTATATCGTATAACGTATAACGTATAACGTATAACGTTTAACGTATAACGTATAACGTATAACGTATAACGTATAACGTATAACGTATAACGTATAACGTATAACGTTTAACGTATAACGTATAACGTACAACGTATATCGTACAACGTATATCGTATATCGTATAACGTATAACGTATAACGTATAACGTATAACGTATAACGTATAACGTATAACGTATAACGTATAACGTATAACGTATAACGTATAACGTATAACGTATAACGTATAACGTATAACGTATAACGTATAACGTATAACGTATAACGTATAACGTATAACGTATAACGTATAACGTGTAACGTATAACGTATAACGAATAACGTATAACGTATAACGTATAACGTATAACGTATAACGTATAACGTATAACGTATAACGTATAACGTATAACGAATAACGTATAACGTATAACGTATAACGTATAACGTACAAGGTATAACGTATAACGTATAACGTATAACGTATAACGTGTAACGTATAACGTGTAACGTATAACGTATAACGTATAACGTATAACGTACAACGTATCACGTATAACGTATATCCTATAACGCATAACGTATAACGTATAACGTATAACGTATAGCGTACAACGTATAACGTATAAAATGTAACGTCTAACGTTTAACGTATAACGTACAACGTATAACGTATAACGCATAACGTATAACGTACAACGTATAACGTAAAACGTATAACGTACAACGTACAACGTATAACGTATAACGTATATCGTATAACGTATAACGTATAACGTACAACGTATAACGTATAACGTATAACGTATAACGTATAACGTATAACGTATAACGTATAACGTATAACGCATAACGTATAACGCATAACGTATAACGTATAACGTGTAATGTATAACGTATAACGTGTAACGTATAACGTATAGCGTATAACGTATAACGTATTACATATTACATATAACGTATAACGTACAACGTATAACGTATAACGTATAACGTATAACGTATAACGTATAACGTATAACGTATGACGTATCACGTATAAGGTATGACCTATAACGCATTACGTATAGCGTATAACGCATAATGTATAACGTATAACGTATAACGTATAACGTATAACTTATAACGTATAACGTATAACGTATAACGTATAACGTATAACGTATAACGTATAACGAATAACGTATAACGTATAACGTATAACGTATAACGTATAACGTATAACGTATAACGTATAACGTATAACGTATAACGTATAACTTATAACGTATATCGTATAACGTATAACGTGCAACGTATAACGTGTAACGTATAACGTATTACGTATTACGTATAACGTATAACGTATAACGTATAACGTATAACGTATAACGTATAACGTATAACGTATAACGTATAACGTATAACGTATAACGTATAACGTATAACGTATAACGTATAACGTATAACGTATAACGTATAACGTATAACGTTTAACGTATAACGTATAACGTATAACGTATAACGTATAACGTATAACGTATAACGTATAACGTATAGCGTATAACGAATAACGTATAACATATAACGTATAACGTATAACGTACAACGTATATCGTATAACGTATAACGTATAACGTATAACGTATAACGTATAACGTATAACGTATAAGGTATAACGTATAACGTATAACGTATAACGTATAACGTATAACGTATAACGTATAACGTATAACGTATAACGTATAACGTATAACGTATAACGTATAACGTATAACGTATAACGTACAACGTATAACGTATAACGTAGAACGTATAACGTATAACGTATAACGTAAAACGTAAAACGTATAACGTATAACGTATAACGTATAACGTATAACGTATAACGTATAACGTATAACGTATAACGTATAACGTATAACGTATAACGTATAACGTATAACGTATAACGTATAACGTATAACGTATAACGTATAACGTATAACGTATAACGTATAACGTATAACGTATAACGTATAACGTATAACGTATAACGTATAACGTATAACGTATAACGTATAACGTATAACGTATAACGTATAACGTATAACATATAACGTATAACGTATAACGTATAACGTATAACGTATAACGTATAACGTATAACGTATAACGTATAACGTATAACGTATAACGTCTAACGTATAACGTATAACGTATAACGTATAACGTATAACGTATAACGTATAACGTATAACGTATAACGTATAACGTATAACGTATAACGTATAACGTATAACGTATAACGTTTAACGTATAACGTATAACGTATAACGAATAACGTATAACGTATAACGTATAACGCATAACGTATAACGCATAACGTATAACGTATAACGTATAACGTATAACGTATAACGTGTAACGTATAACGTATATCCTGTAACGCATAAAGTATAGCGTATAACGCATAACGTATAACGTATAACGTATAACGTATAACGTATAACGTATAACGTATAACGTATAACGTATAACGTATAACGTATGACGAATACCGTAAAACGTAAAACGTATTACATATTACGCATAACGAGTAACGTATAACGTATAACGTATAACGTATAATGTATAACGTATAACGTATAACGTATAACGTATAACGTGTAACGTATAACGTATAACGTATAACGTATAACGTATAACGTATAACGTATAACGTATAACGTATAACGTATAACGTATAACGTATAGCGTATAACGTATAACGTATAACGTATAACGTATAACGTATAACGTATAACGTATAACGTATAACGTATAACGTATAACGTATATCGTATAACGTATAACGTTTAACGCATAACGTACAACGTATAACGTATAACGTATAACGTATAACGTATAACGTATAACGTATAACGTATAACGTATAACGTATAACGTATAACGTATAACGTATAACGTATAACGTATAACGTATAACGTATAACGTATAACGTATAACGTATAACGTTTAACGTATAACGTATAACGTATAACGTATAACGTATAACGTATAACGTACAACGTTTAACGTATAACGTATATCGTATAACGTATAACGTATAACGTATAACGTTTAACGTATAACGTATAACGTATAACGTATAACGTATAACGTATAACGTATAACGTATAACGTATAACGTATAACGTATAACGTATAACGTATAACGTATAACGTATAACGTATAACGTATAACGTATAACTTATAACGTATATCGTATAACGTATAACGTGCAACGTATAACGTATAACGTATAACGTATTACGTATTACGTATAACCTATAACGTCTAACGTATAACGTATAACGTATAACGTATAACGTATAACGTATAACGTATAACGTATAACGTATAACGCATAACGTATAACGTATAACGTATAACGTATAACGTATAACGTTTAACGTATAACGTATAACGTATAACGTATAACGTATAACGTATAACGTATAACGTATAACGTATAACGTATAGCGTATAACGAATAACGTATAACGTATAACGTACAACGTATATCGTACAACGTATATCGTATATCGTATAACGTATAACGTATAACGTATAACGTATAACGTATAACGTATAACGTATAACGTATAACGTATAACGTATAACGTATAACGTATAACGTATAACGTATAACGTATAACGTATAACGTATAACGTATAACGTATAACGTATAACGTTTAACGTATAACGTATAACGTACAACGTATATCGTACAACGTATATCGTATATCGTATAACGTATAACGTATAACGTATAACGTATAACGTATAACGTATAACGTATAACGTATAACGTATAACGTATAACGTATAACGTATAACGTATAACGTATAACGTATAACGTATAACGTATAACGTATATCCTATAACGCATAACGTATAACGTATAACGTATAACGTGTAACGTATAACGTATAACGAATAACGTATAACGTATAACGTATAACGTATAACGTATAACGTATAACGTATAACGTATATCCTATAACGCATAACGTATAACGTATAACGTATAACGTGTAACGTATAACGTATAACGAATAACGTATAACGTATAACGTATAACGTATAACGTACAACGCATAACGTATAACGTATAACGTATAACGTATAACGTATAACGTATAACTTATAACGTATAACGTATAACGTATAACGTGTAACGTATAACGTATAACGTATAGCGTATAACTTATAACGTATAACGTATAACGTATAACGTATAACGTATAACGTATAACGTATAACGTATAACGTATAACGTATAACGTATAACGTATAACGTATAACGTATAACGTATAACGTATAACGTATAACGTATAACGTATAACGTATAACGTGTAACGTATAACGTATAACGAATAACGTATAACGTATAACGTATAACGTATAACGTACAACGCATAACGTATAACGTATAACGTATAACGTATAACGCATAACGTATAACGCATAACGTATAACGTATAACGTATAACGTATAACGTATAACTTTTAACGTATAACGTATAACGTATAACGTATAACGTATAACGTATAACGTATAACGTATAACGTATAACGTATAACGAATAACGTATAACGTATAACGTATAACGTATAACGTACAAGGTATAACGTATAACGTATAACGTATAACGTATAACGTGTAACGTATAACGTGTAACGTATAACGTATAACGTATAACGTATAACGTACAACGTATCACGTATAACGTATATCCTATAACGCATAACGTATAACGTATAACGTATAACGTATAGCGTACAACGTATAACGTATAAAATGTAACGTCTAACGTTTAACGTATAACGTACAACGTATAACGTATAACGCATAACGTATAACGTACAACGTATAACGTAAAACGTATAACGTACAACGTACAACGTATAACGTATAACGTATATCGTATAACGTATAACGTATAACGTACAACGTATAACGTATAACGTATAACGTATAACGTATAACGTATAACGTATAACGTATAACGTATAACGTACAACGTATAACGTATAACGCATAACGTATAACGTACAACGTATAACGTAAAACGTATAACGTACAACGTACAACGTATAACGTATAACGTATATCGTATAACGTATAACGTATAACGTACAACGTATAACGTATAACGTATAACGTATAACGTATAACGTATAACGTATAACGTATAACGTATAACGTATAACGTATAACGCATAACGTATAACGCATAACGTATAACGTATAACGTGTAATGTATAACGTATAACGTGTAACGTATAACGTATAGCGTATAACGTATAACGTATTACATATTACATATAACGTATAACGTACAACGTATAACGTATAACGTATAACGTATAACGTATAACGTATAACGTATAACGTATGACGTATCACGTATAAGGTATGACCTATAACGCATTACGTATAGCGTATAACGCATAATGTATAACGTATAACGTATAACGTATAACGTATAACTTATAACGTATAACGTATAACGTATAACGTATAACGTATAACGTATAACGTATAACGAATAACGTATAACGTATAACGTATAACGTATAACGTATAACGTATAACGTATAACGTATAACGTATAACGTATAACGTATAACTTATAACGTATATCGTATAACGTATAACGTGCAACGTTTAACGTGTAACGTATAACGTATTACGTATTACGTATAACGTATAACGTATAACGTATAACGTATAACGTATAACGTATAACGTATAACGTATAACGTATAACGTATAACGTATAACGTATAACGTATAACGTATAACGTATAACGTATAACGTATAACGTATAACGTATAACGTTTAACGTATAACGTATAACGTATAACGTATAACGTATAACGTATAACGTATAACGTATAACGTATAGCGTATAACGAATAACGTATAACGTATAACGTATAACGTATAACGTACAACGTATATCGTATAACGTATAACGTATAACGTATAACGTATAACGTATAACGTATAACGTATAAGGTATAACGTATAACGTATAACGTATAACGTATAACGTATAACGTATAACGTATAACGTATAACGTATAACGTATAACGTATAACGTATAACGTATAACGTATAACGTATAACGTATAACGTATAACGTATAACGTATAACGTATAACGTATAACGTATAACGTATAACGTATAACGTATAACGTATAACGTATAACGTTTAACGTATAACGTATAACGTATAACGAATAACGTATAACGTATAACGTATAACGCATAACGTATAACGCATAACGTATAACGTATAACGTATAACGTATAACGTATAACGTGTAACGTATAACGTATATCCTGTAACGCATAAAGTATAGCGTATAACGCATAACGTATAACGTATAACGTATAACGTATAACGTATAACGTATAACGTATAACGTATAACGTATAACGTATAACGTATGACGAATACCGTAAAACGTAAAACGTATTACATATTACGCATAACGAGTAACGTATAACGTATAACGTATAACGTATAATGTATAACGTATAACGTATAACGTATAACGTATAACGTGTAACGTATAACGTATAACGTATAACGTATAACGTATAACGTATAACGTATAACGTATAACGTATAACGTATAACGTATAACGTATAACGTATAACGTATAACGTATAACGTAAAACGTAAAACGTATAACGTATAACGTATAACGTATAACGTATAACGTATAACGTATAACGTATAACGTATAACGTATAACGTATAACGTATAACGTATAACGTATAACGTATAACGTACAACGTATATCGTACAACGTATATCGTATATCGTATAACGTATAACGTATAACGTATAACGTATATCGTATAACGTATAACGTATAACGTATAACGTTTAACGTATAACGTATAACGTATAACGTATAACGTATAACGTATAACGTATAACGTATAACGTATAACGTTTAACGTATAACGTATAACGTACAACGTATATCGTACAACGTATATCGTATATCGTATAACGTATAACGTATAACGTATAACGTATAACGTATAACGTATAACGTATAACGTATAACGTATAACGTATAACGTATAACGTATAACGTATAACGTATAACGTATAACGTATAACGTATAACGTATAACGTATATCCTATAACGCATAACGTATAACGTATAACGTATAACGTGTAACGTATAACGTATAACGAATAACGTATAACGTATAACGTATAACGTATAACGTATAACGTATAACGTATAACGTATATCCTATAACGCATAACGTATAACGTATAACGTATAACGTGTAACGTATAACGTATAACGAATAACGTATAACGTATAACGTATAACGTATAACGTACAACGCATAACGTATAACGTATAACGTATAACGTATAACGTATAACGTATAACTTATAACGTATAACGTATAACGTATAACGTGTAACGTATAACGTATAACGTATAGCGTATAACTTATAACGTATAACGTATAACGTATAACGTATAACGTATAACGTATAACGTATAACGTATAACGTATAACGTATAACGTATAACGTATAACGTATAACGTATAACGTATAACGTATAACGTATAACGTATAACGTATAACGTATAACGTATAACGTGTAACGTATAACGTATAACGAATAACGTATAACGTATAACGTATAACGTATAACGTACAACGCATAACGTATAACGTATAACGTATAACGCATAACGTATAACGCATAACGTATAACGTATAACGTATAACGTATAACGTATAACTTTTAACGTATAACGTATAACGTATAACGTATAACGTATAACGTATAACGTATAACGTATAACGTATAACGTATAACGTATAACGTATAACGTATAACGTATAACGTACAACGTATAACGTATAACGTAGAACGTATAACGTATAACGTATAACGTAAAACGTAAAACGTATAACGTATAACGTATAACGTATAACGTATAACGTATAACGTATAACGTATAACGTATAACGTATAACGTATAACGTATAACGTATAACGTATAACGTATAACGTATAACGTATAACGTATAACGTATAACGTATAACGTATAACGTATAACGTATAACGTATAACGTATAACGTATAACGTATAACGTATAACGTATAACGTATAACGTATAACGTATAACGTATAACGTATAACGTATAACGTATAACGTATAACGTATAACGTATAACGTATAACGTATAACGTATAACGTATATCCTATAACGCATAACGTATAACGTATAACGTATATCGTATAACGTATAACGTTTAACGCATAACGTACAACGTATAACGTATAACGTATAACGTATAACGTATAACGTATAACGTATAACGTATAACGTATAACGTATAACGTATAACGTATAACGTATAACGTCTAACGTATAACGTATAACGTATAACGTATAACGTATAACGTATAACGTATAACGTATAACGTATAACGTATAACGTATAACGTATAACGTATAACGTATAACGTATAACGTTTAACGTATAACGTATAACGTATAACGAATAACGTATAACGTATAACGTATAACGCATAACGTATAACGCATAACGTATAACGTATAACGTATAACGTATAACGTATAACGTGTAACGTATAACGTATATCCTGTAACGCATAAAGTATAGCGTATAACGCATAACGTATAACGTATAACGTATAACGTATAACGTATAACGTATAACGTATAACGTATAACGTATAACGTATAACGTATGACGAATACCGTAAAACGTAAAACGTATTACATATTACGCATAACGAGTAACGTATAACGTATAACGTATAACGTATAATGTATAACGTATAACGTATAACGTATAACGTATAACGTATAACGTATAACGTATAACGTATAACGTATAACGTATAACGTATAACGTATAACGTATAACGTATAACGTATAACGTAAAACGTAAAACGTATAACGTATAACGTATAACGTATAACGTATAACGTATAACGTATAACGTATAACGTATAACGTATAACGTATAACGTATAACGTATAACGTATAACGTATAACGTATAACGTATAACGTTTAACGTATAACGTATAACGTATAACGTATAACGTATAACGTATAACGTACAACGTTTAACGTATAACGTATATCGTATAACGTATAACGTATAACGTATAACGTTTAACGTATAACGTATAACGTATAACGTATAACGTATAACGTATAACGTATAACGTATAACGTATAACGTATAACGTATAACGTATAACGCATAACGTATAACGTATAACGTATAACGTATAACGTATAACGTATAACGTATAACGTATAACGTATAACGTATAACGTATAACGTATAACGTATAACGTATAACGTATAACGTATAAAGTATAACGTATAACGTATAACGTATAACGTATAAAGTATAACGTATATCCTATAACGCATAACGTATAACGTATAACGTATAACGTGTAACGTATAACGTATAACGAATAACGTATAACGTATAACGTATAACGTATAACGTACAACGCATAACGTATAACGTATAACGTATAACGCATAACGTATAACGCATAACGTATAACGTATAACGTATAACGTATAACGTATAACGTGTAACGTATAACGTATATCCTATAACGCATAACGTATAGCGTATAACGCATAACGTATAACGTATAACGTATAACGTATAACGTATAACGTATAACATATAACGTATAACGTATAACGTATAACGTATAACGTATGACGAATACCGTAAAACGTAAAACGTATTACATATTACGCATAACGAGTAACGTATAACGTATAACGTATAACGTATAACGTATAACGTATAACGTATAACGAATAACGTACAACGTATAACGTATAACGAATAACGTATAACGTATAACGTATAACGTATGACGTATCACGTATAAGGTATGACCTATAACGCATAACGTATAGCGTATAACGCATAACGTATAACGTATAACGTATAACGTATAACGTATAACGTATAACTTTTAACGTATAACGTATAAGGTATAACGTGTAACGTATAACGTATAACGTAAAACGTATTACGTATTACGTATAACCTATAACGTCTAACGTATAACGTATAACGTATAACGTATAACGCATAACGTATAACGTATAACGTATTACGTTTAACCTGTAACGTCCAACGTATAACGTATAACGTATACCGTATAACGTATAACGTATAACTTGTAACGTATAACGTATAACGTATAACGTGTAACGTATAACGTATAACATAAAACGTATTACGTATTACGTATAACCTATAACGTCTAACGTATAACGTATAACGTATAACGTATATCGTATAACGTATAACGTATAACGTATAACGTTTAACGTATAACGTTTAACGTATAACGTATAACGTATAACGTAT
This sequence comes from Ptiloglossa arizonensis, assembly GCF_051014685.1. Classification (NCBI taxonomy): domain Eukaryota; kingdom Metazoa; phylum Arthropoda; class Insecta; order Hymenoptera; family Colletidae; genus Ptiloglossa; species Ptiloglossa arizonensis. Next base: position 112,732 of record NW_027478702.1, on the reverse strand, counting down.
AACGTATAACGTATAACGTATTACGTATAACGTATAACGAATAACGTATAACGTATAACGTATAACGTATAACGTATAACGTATAACGTATAACGTATAACGCATATCGTATAACGCATAACGTATAACGTACAACGTGTAACGTATAACGTATAACGTATATCCTATAACGCATAACGTATAACGTATAACGTATAACGTATAACGTATAACGTATAACGTATAACGTATAACGTATAACGTATAACGTTTAACGTATAACGTATAACGTATAACGTATAACGTATAACGTATAACGTACAACGTTTAACGTATAACGTATATCGTATAACGTATAACGTATTACGTATAACGTATAACGAATAACGTATAACGTATAACGTATAACGTATAACGTATAACGTATAACGTATAACGTATAACGCATATCGTATAACGCATAACGTATAACGTACAACGTGTAACGTATAGCGTATAACGTATATCCTATAACGCATAACGTATAACGTATAACGTATAACGTATAACGTATAACGTATAACGTATAACGTATAACGTATAACGTATAACGTATAACGTATAACGTTTAACGTATAACGTATAACGTATAACGTATAACGTATAACGTATAACGTACAACGTTTAACGTATAACGTATATCGTATAACGTATAACGTATAACGTATAACGTTTAACGTATAACGTATAACGTATAACGTATAACGTATAACGTATAACGTATAACGTATAACGTATAACGTATAACGTATAACGTATAACGTATAACGTATAACGTATAACGTATAACTTATAACGTATATCGTATAACGTATAACGTGCAACGTATAACGTATAACGTATAACGTATTACGTATTACGTATAACCTATAACGTCTAACGTATAACGTATAACGTATAACGTATAACGTATAACGTATAACGTATAACGTATAACGTATAACGTATAACGTATAACGTATAACGTATAACGTATAACGTATAACGTATAACGTATAACGTTTAACGTATAACGTATAACGTATAACGTATAACGTCTAACGTATAACGTATAACGTATAACGTATAACGTATAACGTATAACGTATAGCGTATAACGAATAACGTATAACGTATAACGTACAACGTATAACGTACAACGTATATCGTATAACGTATAACGTATAACGTATAACGTATAACGTATAACGTATAACGTATAACGTATAACGTAGAACGTATAACGTATAACGTATAACGTATAACGTATAACGTATAACGTATAACGTATAACGTATAACGTATAACGTATAACGTATAACGTATAACGTATAACGTATAACGTATAACGTATAACGTATAACGTATAACGTATAACGTATAACGTATAACGTATAAGGTATATCCTATAACGCATAACGTATAACGTATAACGTATAACGTGTAACGTATAACGTATAACGAATAACGTATAACGTATAACGTATAACGTATAACGTAAAACGCATAACGTATAACGTATAACGTATAACGCATAACGCATAACGCATAACGTATAACGTATAACGTATAACGTATAACGTATAACGTGTAACGTCTAACGTATATCCTATAACGCATAACGTATAGCGTATAACGCATAACGTATAACGTATAACGTATAACGTATAACGTATAACGTATAACGTATAACGTATAACGTATAACGTATAACGTATAACGTATGACGAATACCGTAAAACGTAAAACGTATTACATATTACGCATAACGAGTAACGTATAACGTATAACGTATAACGTATGACGTATAACGTATAACGAATAACGTACAACGTATAACGTATAACGAATAACGTATAACGTATAACGTATAACGTATGACGTATCACGTATAAGGTATGACCTATAACGCATAACGTATAGCGTATAACGCATAACGTATAACGTATAACGTATAACGTATAACGTATAACGTATAACTTTTAACGTATAACGTATAAGGTATAACGTGTAACGTATAACGTATAACGTATAACGCATAACGTATAACGTATAACGTATTACGTTTAACCTGTAACGTCCAACGTATAACGTATAACGTATACCGTATAACGTATAACGTATAACTTGTAACGTATAACGTATAACGTATAACGTGTAACGTATAACGTATAACATAAAACGTATTACGTATTACGTATAACCTATAACGTCTAACGTATAACGTATAACGTATAACGTATATAGTATAACGTATAACGTATAACGTATAACGTTTAACGTATAACGTTTAACGTATAACGTATAACGTATAACGTATAACGTATAACGTATAACGTATAACGCATATCGTATAACGCATAACGTATAACGTACAACGTGTAACGTATAACGTATAACGTATATCCTATAACGCATAACGTATAACGTATAACGTATAACGTATAACGTATAACGTATAACGTATAACGTATAACGTATAACGTATAACGTATAACGTATAACGTATAACTTATAACGTATATCGTATAACGTATAACGTGCAACGTATAACGTATAACGTATAACGTATTACGTATTACGTATAACCTATAACGTCTAACGTATAACGTATAACGTATAACGTATAACGTATAACGTATAACGTATAACGTATAACGTATAACGTATAACGTATAACGTATAACGTATAACGTATAACGTTTAACGTATAACGTATAACGTATAACGTATAACGTATAACGTATAACGTATAACGTATAACGTATAACGTATAGCGTATAACGAATAACGTATAACGTATAACGTACAACGTATAACGTACAACGTATATCGTATAACGTATAACGTATAACGTATAACGTATAACGTATAACGTATAACGTATAACGTATAACGTATAACGTATAACGTATAACGTATAACGTATAACGTATAACGTATAACGTATAACGTATAACGTATAACGTATAACGTATAACGTATAACGTATAACGTATAACGTATAACGTATAACGTATAACGTATAACGTATAACGTATAACGTATAACGTATAACGTATAACGTATAACGTATAACGTATAACGTATAACGTATAACGTATAACGTATAACGTATAACGTATAAGGTATATCCTATAACGCATATCGTATAACGTATAACGTATAACGTGTAACGTATAACGTATAACGAATAACGTATAACGTATAACGTATAACGTATAACGTACAACGCATAACGTATAACGTATAACGTATAACGCATAACGTATAACGCATAACGTATAACGTATAACGTATAACGTATAACGTATAACGTGTAACGTATAACGTATATCCTATAACGCATAACGTATAGCGTATAACGCATAACGTATAACGTATAACGTATAACGTATAACGTATAACGTATAACGTATAACGTATAACGTTTAACGTATAACGTATAACGTATAACGTATAACGTATAACGTATAACGTATAACGTATAACGTATAGCGTATAACGAATAACGTATAACGTATAACGTATAACGTATAACGTACAACGTATATCGTATAACGTATAACGTATAACGTATAACGTATAACGTATAACGTATAACGTATAACGTATAACGTATAACGTATAACGTATAACGTATAACGTATAAGGTATAACGTATAACGTATAACGTATAACGTATAACGTATAACGTATAACGTATAACGTATAACGTATAACGTATAACGTATAACGTATAACGTATAACGTATAACGTATAACGTATAACGTATAACGTATATCCTATAACGCATAACGTATAACGTATAACGTATAACGTGTAACGTATAACGTATAACGAATAACGTATAACGTATAACGTATAACGTATAACGTACAACGCATAACGTATAACGTATAACGTATAACGCATAACGTATAACGCATAACGTATAACGTATAACGTATAACGTATAACGTATAACGTGTAACGTATAACGTATATCCTGTAACGCATAAAGTATAGCGTATAACGCATAACGTATAACGTATAACGTATAACGTATAACGTATAACGTATAACGTATAACGTATGACGAATACCGTAAAACGTAAAACGTATTACATATTACGCATAACGAGTAACGTATAACGTATAACGTATAACGTATAATGTATAACGAATAACGTATAACGTATAACGTATAACGTATAACGTATAACGTATAACGTATAACGTATAACGTATAACGTATAACGTATAACGTATAACGTATAACGTATAACGTATAACGTATAACGTATAACGTAAAACGTAAAACGTATAACGTATAACGTATAACGTATAACGTATAACGTATAACGTATAACGTATAACGTATAACGTATAACGTATAACGTATAACGTATAACGTATAACGTATAACGTATAACGTATAACGTATAACGTATAACGTATAACGTATAACGTATAACGTATAACGTGTAACGTATAACGTATAACGTATAACGTATAACGTATAACGTATAACGTATAACGTATAACGTATAACGTATAACGTATAACGTATAACGTATAACGTATAACGTATAACGTATAACGTATAACGTATAACGTATAACGTATAACGTATAACGTATAACGTATAACGTATAACGTATAACGTATAACGTATAACGTATAACGTATATCCTATAACGCATAACGTATAACGTATAACGTATAACGTATAACGAATAACGTATAACGTATAACGTATAACGTATAACGTACAACGCATAACGTATAACGTATAACGTATAACGCATAACGTATAACGCATAACGTATAACGTATAACGTATAACGTATAACGTATAACGTGTAACGTATAACGTATATCCTATAACGCATAACGTATAGCGTATAACGCATAACGTATAACGTATAACGTATAACGTATAACGTATAACGTATAACGTATAACGTATAACGTTTAACGTATAACGTATAACGTATAACGTATAACGTATAACGTATAACGTATAACGTATAACGTATAGCGTATAACGAATAACGTATAACGTATAACGTATAACGTATAACGTACAACGTATATCGTATAACGTATAACGTATAACGTATAACGTATAACGTATAACGTATAACGTATAACGTATAACGTATAACGTATAACGTATAACGTATAACGTATAAGGTATAACGTATAACGTATAACGTATAACGTATAACGTATAACGTATAACGTATAACGTATAACGTATAACGTATAACGTATAACGTATAACGTATAACGTATAACGTATAACGTATAACGTATAACGTATATCCTATAACGCATAACGTATAACGTATAACGTATAACGTGTAACGTATAACGTATAACGAATAACGTATAACGTATAACGTATAACGTATAACGTACAACGCATAACGTATAACGTATAACGTATAACGCATAACGTATAACGCATAACGTATAACGTATAACGTATAACGTATAACGTATAACGTGTAACGTATAACGTATATCCTGTAACGCATAAAGTATAGCGTATAACGCATAACGTATAACGTATAACGTATAACGTATAACGTATAACGTATAACGTATAACGTATAACGTATAACGTATAACGTATAACGTATGACGAATACCGTAAAACGTAAAACGTATTACATATTACGCATAACGAGTAACGTATAACGTATAACGTATAACGTATAATGTATAACGAATAACGTATAACGTATAACGTATAACGTATAACGTATAACGTATAACGTATAACGTATAACGTATAACGTATAACGTATAACGTATAACGTATAACGTATAACGTATAACGTATAACGTATAACGTAAAACGTAAAACGTATAACGTATAACGTATAACGTATAACGTATAACGTATAACGTATAACGTATAACGTATAACGTATAACGTATAACGTATAACGTATAACGTATAACGTATAACGTATAACGTATAACGTATAACGTATAACGTATAACGTATAACGTATAACGTATAACGTATAACGTATAACGTGTAACGTATAACGTGTAACGTATAACGTATAACGTATAACGTATAACGTATAACGTATAACGTATAACGTATAACGTATAACGTATAACGTATAACGTATAACGTATAACGTATAACGTATAACGTATAACGTATAACGTATAACGTATAACGTATAACGTATAACGTATAACGTATATCCTATAACGCATAACGTATAACGTATAACGTATAACGTATAACGTATAACGTATAACGTATAACGTATAACGTATAACGTATAACGTATAACGTATAACGTATAACGTATAACGTATAACGTATAACGTATAACGTATAACGTATATCGTATAACGTATAACGTTTAACGCATAACGTACAACGTATAACGTCTAACGTATAACGTATAACGTATAACGTATAACGCATGACGTATAACGTATAACGTATTACGTTTAACCTGTAACGTCCAACGTATAACGTATAACGTATACCGTATAACGTATAACGTATAACTTGTAACGTATAACGTATAACGTATAACGTGTAACGTATAACGTATAACATAAAACGTATTACGTATTACGTATAACCTATAACGTCTAACGTATAACGTATAACGTATAACGTATATCGTATAACGTATAACGTATAACGTATAACGTTTAACGTATAACGTTTAACGTATAACGTATAACGTATAACGTATAACGTATAACGTATAACGTATAACGCATATCGCATAACGCATAACGTATAACGTACAACGTGTAACGTATAACGTATAACGTATATCCTATAACGCATAACGTATAACGTATAACGTATAACGTATAACGTATAACGTATAACGTATAACGTATAATGTATAACGTATAACGTATAACGTATAACGTTTAACGTATAACGCATAACGTATAACGTATAACGTATAACGTATAACGTATAACGTTTAACGTATAACGTGTAACGTATAACGTATAACGTATAACGTATAACGTATAACGTATAACGTATAACGTATAGAGTATAACGAATAACGTATAAGGTATAACGTATAACGTATAACGTACAACGTATATCGTATAACGTATATCGTATAACGTATAACGTATAACGTATAACGTATAACGTATAACGTATAACGTATAACGTATAACGTATAACGTATAACGTATAACGTATAACGTATAACGTATATCCTATAACGCATAACGTATAACGTATAACGTATATCGTATAACGTATAACGTTTAACGCATAACGTACATCGTATAACGTATAACGTATAACGTATAACGTATAACGTATAACGTATAACGTATAACGTATAACGTATAACGTATAACGTATAACGTATAACGTATAACGTATAACGTATAACGTATAACGTATAACGTATAACGTATAACGTATAACGTATAACGTATAACGTTTAACGTATAACGTATAACGTATAACGTATAACGTATAACGTATAACGTACAACGTTTAACGTATAACGTATATCGTATAACGTATAACGTATAACGTATAACGTTTAACGTATAACGTATAACGTATAACGTATAACGTATAACGTATAACGTATAACGTATAACGTATAACGTATAACGTATAACGTATAACGTATAACGTATAACGTATATCGTATAACGTATAACGTATAACTTATAACGTATATCGTATAACGTATAACGTGCAACGTATAACGTATAACGTATAACGTATTACGTATTGCGTATAACCTATAACGTCTAACGTATAACGTATAACGTATAACGTATAACGTATAACGTATAACGTATAACGTATAACGTATAACGCATAACGTATAACGTATAACGTATAACGTATAACGTATAACGTTTAACGTATAACGTATAACGTATAACGTATAACGTATAACGTATAACGTATAACGTATAACGTATAACGTATAGCGTATAACGAATAACGTATAACGTATAACGTACAACGTATATCGTACAACGTATATCGTACAACGTATAACGTATAACGTATAACGTATAACGTATAACGTATAACGTATAACGTATAACGTATAACGTATAACGTATAACGTATAACGTATAACGTATAACGTATAACGTATAACGTATAACGTATAACGTATATCCTATAACGCATAACGTATAACGTATAACGTATAACGTGTAACGTATAACGTATAACGAATAACGTATAACGTATAACGTATAACGTATAACGTATAACGTATAACGTATAACGTTTAACGTATAACGTATAACGTATAACGTATAACGTATAACGTATAACGTATAACGTATAACGTATAACGTATAACGTATAACGTATAACGTATAACGTATAACGTATAACGTATAACGTATAACGTATAACGTATAACGTATATCCTATAACGCATAACGTATAACGTATAACGTATAACGTATAACGTATAACGTACAACGTTTAACGTATAACGTATATCGTATAACGTATAACGTATAACGTATAACGTTTAACGTATAACGTATAACGTATAACGTATAACGTACAACGTATAACGTATAACGTATAACGTATAACGTATAACGTATAACGTATAACGTATAACGTATAACGTATAACGTATAACGTATAACGTATAACGTATAACGTATAACGTATAACTTATAACGTATATCGTATAACGTATAACGTGCAACGTATAACGTATAACGTATAACGTATTACGTATTACGTATAACCTATAACGTCTAACGTATAACGTATAACGTATAACGTATAACGTATAACGTATAACGTATAACGTATAACGTATAACGCATAACGTATAACGTATAACGTATAACGTATAACGTATAACGTTTAACGTATAACGTATAACGTATAACGTATAACGTATAACGTATAACGTATAACGTATAACGTATAACGTATAACGTATAGCGTATAACGAATAACGTATAACGTATAACGTATAACGTATAACGTACAACGTATATCGTATAACGTATAACGTATAACGTATAACGTATAACGTATAACGTATAACGTATAACGTATAACGTATAACGTATAACGTATAACGTATAACGTATAACGTATAACGTATAACGTATAACGTATAACGTATAACGTATAACGTATAACGTATAACGTATAACGTATAACGTATAACGTATAACGTATAAAGTATAACGTATAACGTATAACGTATAACGTATAACGTATAAAGTATAACGTATATCCTATAACGCATAACGTATAACGTATAACGTATAACGTGTAACGTATAACGTATAACGAATAACGTATAACGTATAACGTATAACGTATAACGTACAACGCATAACGTATAACGTATAACGTATAACGCATAACGTATAACGCATAACGTATAACGTATAACGTATAACGTATAACGTATAACGTGTAACGTATAACGTATATCCTATAACGCATAACGTATAGCGTATAACGCATAACGTATAACGTATAACGTATAACGTATAACGTGTAACGTATAACGTATAACGAATAACGTATAACGTATAACGTATAACGTATAACGTATAACGTATAACGTTTAACGTATAACGTATAACGTATAACGTATAACGTATAACGTATAACGTATAACGTATAACGTATAACGTATAACGTATAACGTATAACCTATAACGTATAACGTATAACGTATAACGTATAACGTATAACGTATATCCTATAACGCATAACGTATAACGTATAACGTATAACGTATAACGTATAACGTACAACGTTTAACGTATAACGTATATCGTATAACGTATAACGTATAACGTATAACGTTTAACGTATAACGTATAACGTATAACGTATAACGTATAACGTATAACGTATAACGTATAACGTATAACGTATAACGTATAACGTATAACGTATAACGTATAACGTATAACGTATAACGTATAACGTATAACGTATAACGTATAACGTATAACTTATAACGTATATCGTATAACGTATAACGTGCAACGTATAACGTATAACGTATAACGTATTACGTATTACGTATAACCTATAACGTCTAACGTATAACGTATAACGTATAACGTATAACGTATAACGTATAACGTATAACGTATAACGTATAACGCATAACGTATAACGTATAACGTATAACGTATAACGTATAACGTTTAACGTATAACGTATAACGTATAACGTATAACGTATAACGTATAACGTATAACGTATAACGTATAACGTATAACGTATAGCGTATAACGAATAACGTATAACGTATAACGTATAACGTATAACGTACAACGTATATCGTATAACGTATAACGTATAACGTATAACGTATAACGTATAACGTATAACGTATAACGTATAACGTATAACGTATAACGTATAACGTATAACGTATAACGTATAACGTATAACGTATAACGTATAACGTATAACGTATAACGTATAACGTATAACGTATAACGTATAACGTATAACGTATAACGTATAAAGTATAACGTATAACGTATAACGTATAACGTATAACGTATAAAGTATAACGTATATCCTATAACGCATAACGTATAACGTATAACGTATAACGTGTAACGTATAACGTATAACGAATAACGTATAACGTATAACGTATAACGTATAACGTACAACGCATAACGTATAACGTATAACGTATAACGCATAACGTATAACGCATAACGTATAACGTATAACGTATAACGTATAACGTATAACGTGTAACGTATAACGTATATCCTATAACGCATAACGTATAGCGCATAACGCATAACGTATAACGTATAACGTATAACGTATAACGTATAACGTATAACGTATAACGTATAACGTATAACGTATAACGTATAACGTATGACGAATACCGTAAAACGTAAAACGTATTACATATTACGCATAACGAGTAACGTATAACGTATAACGTATAACGTATAACGTATAACGTATAACGTATAACGAATAACGTACAACGTATAACGTATAACGAATAACGTATAACGTATAACGTATAACGTATGACGTATCACGTATAAGGTATGACCTATAACGCATAACGTATAGCGTATAACGCATAACGTATAACGTATAACGTATAACGTATAACGTATAACGTATAACTTTTAACGTATAACGTATAAGGTATAACGTGTAACGTATAACGTATAACGTAAAACGTATTACGTATTACGTATAACCTATAACGTCTAACGTATAACGTATAACGTATAACGTATAACGCATAACGTATAACGTATAACGTATTACGTTTAACCTGTAACGTCCAACGTATAACGTATAACGTATACCGTATAACGTATAACGTATACCGTATAACGTATAACGTATAACTTGTAACGTATAACGTATAACGTATAACGTGTAACGTATAACGTATAACATAAAACGTATTACGTATTACGTATAACCTATAACGTCTAACGTATAACGTATAACGTATAACGTATATCGTATAACGTATAACGTATAACGTAGAACGTTTAACGTATAACGTTTAACGTATAACGTATAACGTATAACGTATAACGTATAACGTATAACGTATTACGTATAACGTATAACGAATAACGTATAACGTATAACGTATAACGTATAACGTATAACGTATAACGTATAACGTATAACGCATATCGTATAACGCATAACGTATAACGTACAACGTGTAACGTATAACGTATAACGTATATCCTATAACGCATAACGTATAACGTATAACGTATAACGTATAACGTATAACGTATAACGTATAACGTATAACGTATAACGTATAACGTATAACGTTTAACGTATAACGTATAACGTATAACGTATAACGTATAACGTATAACGTACAACGTTTAACGTATAACGTATATCGTATAACGTATAACGTATAACGTATAACGCATAACGTATAACGCATAACGTATAACGTATAACGTATAACGTATAACGTATAACGTGTAACGTATAACGTATATCCTGTAACGCATAAAGTATAGCGTATAACGCATAACGTATAACGTATAACGTATAACGTATAACGTATAACGTATAACGTATAACGTATAACGTATAACGTATAACGTATGACGAATACCGTAAAACGTAAAACGTATTACATATTACGCATAACGAGTAACGTATAACGTATAACGTATAACGTATAACGTATAACGAATAACGTATAACGTATAACGTATAACGTATAACGTATAACGTATAACGTATAACGTATAACGTATAACGTATAACGTATAACGTATAACGTATAACGTATAACGTATAACGTATAACGTAAAACGTAAAACGTATAACGTATAACGTATAACGTATAACGTATAACGTATAACGTATAACGTATAACGTATAACGTATAACGTATAACGTATAACGTATAACGTATAACGTATAACGTATAACGTATAACGTATAACGTATAACGTATAACGTATAACGTATAACGTATAACGTATAACGTATAACGTGTAACGTGTAACGTATAACGTATAACGTATAACGTATAACGTATAACGTATAACGTATAACGTATAACGTATAACGTATAACGTATAACGTATAACGTATAACGTATAACGTATAACGTATAACGTATAACGTATAACGTATAACGTATAACGTATAACGTATAACGTATAACGTATAACGTATAACGTATAACGTATAACGTATAACGTATATCCTATAACGCATAACGTATAACGTATAACGTATAACGTATAACGTATAACGTATAACGTATAACGTATAACGTATAACGTATAACGTATAACGTATAACGTATAACGTATAACGTATAACGTATAACGTATATCGTATAACGTATAACGTTTAACGCATAACGTACAACGTATAACGTCTAACGTATAACGTATAACGTATAACGTATAACGCATAACGTATAACGTATAACGTATTACGTTTAACCTGTAACGTCCAACGTATAACGTATAACGTATACCGTATAACGTATAACGTATAACTTGTAACGTATAACGTATAACGTATAACGTGTAACGTATAACGTATAACATAAAACGTATTACGTATTACGTATAACCTATAACGTCTAACGTATAACGTATAACGTATAACGTATATCGTATAACGTATAACGTATAACGTATAACGTTTAACGTATAACGTTTAACGTATAACGTATAACGTATAACGTATAACGTATAACGTATAACGTATAACGCATATCGTATAACGCATAACGTATAACGTACAACGTGTAACGTATATTGTATAACGTATATCCTATAACGCATAACGTATAACGTATAACGTATAACGTATAACGTATAACGTATAACGTATAACGTATAACGTATAACGTATAACGTATAACGTATAACGTATAACGTTTAACGTATAACGCATAACGTATAACGTATAACGTATAACGTATAACGTATAACGTTTAACGTATAACGTGTAACGTATAACGTATAACGTATAACGTATAACGTATAACGTATAACGTATAACGTATAGAGTATAACGAATAACGTATAAGGTATAACGTATAACGTATAACGTACAACGTATATCGTATAACGTATAACGTATAACGTATAACGTATAACGTATAACGTATAACGTATAACGTATAACGTATAACGTATAACGTATAACGTATAACGTATAACGTATAACGTATAACGTATATCCTATAACGCATAACGTATAACGTATAACGTATATCGTATAACGTATAACGTTTAACGCATAACGTACAACGTATAACGTATAACGTATAACGTATAACGTATAACGTATAACGTATAACGTATAACGTATAACGTATAACGTATAACGTATAACGTATAACGTATAACGTATAACGTATAACGTTTAACGTATAACGTATAACGTATAACGTATAACGTATAACGTATAACGTATAACGTATAACGTATAACGTATAACGTATAACGTATAACGTATAACGTATAACGTATAACGTGTAACGTATAACGTATAACGAATAACGTATAACGTATAACGTATAACGTATAACGTACAACGCATAACGTATAACGTATAACGTATAACGCATAACGTATAACGCATAACGTATAACGTATAACGTATAACGTATAACGTATAACGTTTAACGTATAACGTATAACGTATAACGTATAACGTATAACGTATAACGTATAACGTTTAACGTATAACGTATAACGTATAACGAATAACGTATAACGTATAACGTATAACGTATAACGTATAACGTACAAGGTATAACGTATAACGTATAACGTATAACGTATAACGTGTAACGTATAACGTGTAACGTATAACGTATAACGTATAACGTATAACGTACAACGTATCACGTATAACGTATATCCTATAACGCATAACGTATAACGTATAACGTATAACGTATAGCGTACAACGTATAACGTATAAAATGTAACGTCTAACGTTTAACGTATAACGTACAACGTATAACGTATAACGCATAACGTATAACGTACAACGTGTAACGTATAACGTATAACGTATAGCGTATAACGTATAACGTATAACGTATAACGTATAACGTATAACGTATAACGTATAACGTATAACGTATAACGTATAACGTATAACGTATAACGTATAACGTATAACGTATAACGTATAACGTATAACGTATAACGTATAACGTATAACGTATAACGTATAACGTATAACGTATAACGTATAACGTATAACGTATAACGTATAACGTATAACGTATAACGTATAACGTATAACGTATAACGTATAACGTATAACGTATAACGTATATCCTATAACGCATAACGTATAACGTATAACGTATAACGTGTAACGTATAACGTATAACGAATAACGTATAACGTATAACGTATAACGTATAACGTACAACGCATAACGTATAACGTATAACGTATAACGTATAACGTATAACGTATAACTTATAACGTATAACGTATAACGTATAACGTATAACGTGTAACGTATAACGTATAACGTATAGCGTATAACGTATAACGTATAACGTATAACGTATAACGTATAACGTATAACGTATAACGTATAACGTATAACGTATAACGTATAACGTATAACGTATAACGTATAACGTATAACGTATAACGTATAACGTATAACGTATAACGTATAACGTATAACGTGTAACGTATAACGTATAACGAATAACGTATAACGTATAACGTATAACGTATAACGTACAACGCATAACGTATAACGTATAACGTATAACGCATAACGTATAACGCATAACGTATAACGTATAACGTATAACGTATAACGTATAACGTATAACGTTTAACGTATAACGTATAACGTATAACGTATAACGTATAACGTATAACGTATAACGTATAACGTATAACGTATAACGAATAACGTATAACGTATAACGTATAACGTATAACGTACAAGGTATAACGTATAACGTATAACGTATAACGTATAACGTGTAACGTATAACGTGTAACGTATAACGTATAACGTATAACGTATAACGTACAACGTATCACGTATAACGTATATCCTATAACGCATAACGTATAACGTATAACGTATAACGTATAGCGTACAACGTAAAACGTATAAAATGTAACGTCTAACGTTTAACGTATAACGTACAACGTATAACGTATAACGCATAACGTATAACGTACAACGTATAACGTAAAACGTATAACGTACAACGTACAACGTATAACGTATAACGTATATCGTATAACGTATAACGTATAACGTACAACGTATAACGTATAACGTATAACGTATAACGTATAACGTATAACGTATAACGTATAACGTATAACGTATAACGTATAACGCATAACGTATAACGCATAACGTATAACGTATAACGTGTAATGTATAACGTATAACGTGTAACGTATAACGTATAGCGTATAACGTATAACGTATTACATATTACATATAACGTATAACGTACAACGTATAACGTATAACGTATAACGTATAACGTATAACGTATAACGTATATCCTATAACGCATAACGTATAACGTATAACGTATAACGTGTAACGTATAACGTATAACGAATAACGTATAAGGTATAACGTATAACGTATAACGTACAACGCATAACGTATAACGTATAACGTATAACGCATAACGTATAACGCATAACGTACAACGTATCACGTATAACGTATATCCTATAACGCATAACGTATAACGTATAACGTATAACGTATAGCGTACAACGTATAACGTATAAAATGTAACGTCTAACGTTTAACGTATAACGTACAACGTATAATGTATAACGTATAACGTATAACGTATAACGTATAACTTATAACGTATAACGTATAACGTATAACGTATAACGTATAACGTATAACGTATAACGAATAACGTATAACGTATAACGTATAACGTATAACGTATAACGTATAACGTATAACGTATAACGTATAACGTATAACGTATAACTTATAACGTATATCGTATAACGTATAACGTGCAACGTATAACGTGTAACGTATAACGTATTACGTATTACGTATAACGTATAACGTATAACGTATAACGTATAATGTATAACGTATAACGTATAACGTATAACGTATAACGTATAACGTATAACGTATAACGTATAACGTATAACGTATAACGTATAACGTATAACGTATAACGTATAACGTTTAACGTATAACGTATAACGTATAACGTATAACGTATAACGTATAACGTATAACGTATAACGTATAACGTATAGCGTATAACGAATAACGTATAACGTATAACGTATAACGTATAACGTACAACGTATATCGTATAACGTATAACGTATAACGTATAACGTATAACGTATAACGTATAACGTATAACGTATAACGTATAACGTATAACGTATAACGTATAAGGTATAACGTATAACGTATAACGTATAACGTATAACGTATAACGTATAACGTATAACGTATAACGTATAACGTATAACGTATAACGTATAACGTATAACGTATAACGTATAACGTATAACGTATAACGTAAAACGTAAAACGTATAACGTATAACGTATAACGTATAACGTATAACGTATAACGTATAACGTATAACGTATAACGTATAACGTATAACGTATAACGTATAACGTATAACGTATAACGTATAACGTATAACGTATAACGTATAACGTATAACGTATAACGTATAACGTATAACGTATAACGTATAACGTATAACGTATAACGTATAACGTATAACGTATAACGTATAACGTATAACGTATAACGTATAACGTATAACGTATAACGTATAACGTATAACGTATAACGTATAACGTATAACGTATAACGTATAACGTATAACGTATAACGTATAACGTATAACGTATAACGTATAACGTATAACGTATAACGTATAACGTATAACGTATAACGTATAACGTATAACGTATAACGTATAACGTGTAACGTATAACGTATATCCTGTAACGCATAAAGTATAGCGTATAACGCATAACGTATAACGTATAACGTATAACGTATAACGTATAACGTATAACGTATAACGTATAACGTATAACGTATAACGTATAACGTATGACGAATACCGTAAAACGTAAAACGTATTACATATTACGCATAACGAGTAACGTATAACGTATAACGTATAACGTATAATGTATAACGTATAACGTATAACGTATAACGTATAACGTATAACGTATAACGTATAACGTATAACGTATAACGTATAACGTATAACGTATAACGTATAACGTATAACGTATAACGTATAACGTATAACGTATAACGTATAACGTATAACGTATAACGTATAACGTATAACGTATAACGTAAAACGTAAAACGTATAACGTATAACGTATAACGTATAACGTATAACGTATAACGTATAACGTATAACGTATAACGTATAACGTATAACGTATAACGTATAACGTATAACGTATAACGTATAACGTATAACGTATAACGTATAACGTATAACGTATAACGTATAACGTATAACGTATAACGTATAACGTATAACGTATAACGTATAACGTATAACGTATAACGTATAACGTATAACGTATAACGTATAACGTATAACGTATAACGTATAACGTATAACGTATAACGTATATCCTATAACGCATAACGTATAACGTATGACGTATATCGTATAACGTATAACGTTTAACGCATAACGTACAACGTATAACGTATAACGTATAACGTATAACGTATAACGTATAACGTATAACGTATAACGTATAACGTATAACGTATAACGTATAACGTATAACGTATAACGTATAACGTATAACGTATAACGTATAACGTATAACGTATAACGTTTAACGTATAACGTATAACGTATAACGTATAACGTATAACGTATAACGTACAACGTTTAACGTATAACGTATATCGTATAACGTATAACGTATAACGTATAACGTTTAACGTATAACGTATAACGTATAACGTATAACGTATAACGTATAACGTATAACGTATAACGTATAACGTATAACGTATAACGTATAACGTATAACGTATAACGTATAACGTATAACGTATAACGTATAACGTATAACTTATAACGTATATCGTATAACGTATAACGTGCAACGTATAACGTATAACGTATAACGTATTACGTATTACGTATAACCTATAACGTCTAACGTATAACGTATAACGTATAACGTATAACGTATAACGTATAACGTATAACGTATAACGTATAACGCATAACGTATAACGTATAACGTATAACGTATAACGTATAACGTTTAACGTATAACGTATAACGTATAACGTATAACGTATAACGTATAACGTATAACGTATAACGTATAACGTATAACGTATAGCGTATAACGAATAACGTATAACGTATAACGTATAACGTATAACGTACAACGTATATCGTATAACGTATAACGTATAACGTATAACGTATAACGTATAACGTATAACGTATAACGTATAACGTATAACGTATAACGTATAACGTATAACGTATAACGTATAACGTATAACGTATAACGTATAACGTATAACGTATAACGTATAACGTATAACGTATAACGTATAACGTATAACGTATAACGTATAACGTATAACGTATAACGTATAACGTATAACGTATAACGTATAACGTATAAAGTATAACGTATATCCTATAACGCATAACGTATAACGTATAACGTATAACGTATAACGTGTAACGTATAACGTATAACGAATAACGTATAACGTATAACGTATAACGTATAACGTACAACGCATAACGTATAACGTATAACGTATAACGCATAACGTATAACGCATAACGTATAACGTATAACGTATAACGTATAACGTATAACGTGTAACGTATAACGTATATCCTATAACGCATAACGTATAGCGTATAACGCATAACGTATAACGTATAACGTATAACGTATAACGTATAACGTATAACGTATAACGTATAACGTATAACGTATAACGTATAACGTATAACGTATGACGAATACCGTAAAACGTAAAACGTATTACATATTACGCATAACGAGTAACGTATAACGTATAACGTATAACGTATAATGTATAACGTATAACGTATAACGTATAACGTATAACGTATAACGTATAACGTATAACGTATAACGTATAACGTATAACGTATAACGTATAACGTATAACGTATAACGTATAACGTATAACGTATAACGTATAACGTATAACGTATAACGTATAACGTATAACGTAAAACGTAAAACGTATAACGTATAACGTATAACGTATAACGCATAACGTATAACGTATAACGTATAACGTATAACGTATAACGTATAACGTATAACGTATAACGTATAACGTATAACGTATAACGTATAACGTATAACGTATAACGTATAACGTATAACGTATAACGTATAACGTATAACGTATAACGTATAACGTATAACGTATAACGTATAACGTATAACGTATAACGTATAACGTATAACGTATAACGTATAACGTATAACGTATAACGTATAACGTATAACGTATAACGTATAACGTATAACGTATAACGTATAACGTATAACGTATAACGTATAACGTATAACGTATAACGTATAACGTATAACGTATAACGTATATCCTATAACGCATAACGTATAACGTATAACGTATATCGTATAACGTATAACGTTTAACGCATAACGTACAACGTATAACGTATAACGTATAACGTATAACGTATAACGTATAACGTATAACGTATAACGTATAACGTATAACGTATAACGTATAACGTATAACGTATAACGTATAACGTATAACGTATAACGTATAACGTATAACGTATAACGTATAACGTATAACGTATAACGTATAACGTATAACGTATAACGTTTAACGTATAACGTATAACGTATAACGTATAACGTATAACGTATAACGTACAACGTTTAACGTATAACGTATATCGTATAACGTATAACGTATAACGTATAACGTTTAACGTATAACGTATAACGTATAACGTATAACATTTAACGTATAACGTATAACGTATAACGTATAACGTATAACGTATAACGTATAACGTATAACGTATAACGTATAACGTATAACGTATAACGTATAACGTATAACTTATAACGTATATCGTATAACGTATAACGTGCAACGTATAACGTATAACGTATAACGTATTACGTATTACGTATAACCTATAACGTCTAACGTATACGTATAACGTATAACGTATAACGTATAACGTATAACGTATAACGTATAACGTATAACGCATAACGTATAACGTATAACGTATAACGTATAACGTATAACGTTTAACGTATAACGTATAACGTATAACGTATAACGTATAACGTATAACGTATAACGTATAACGTATAACGTATAACGTATAACGTATAGCGTATAACGAATAACGTATAACGTATAACGTATAACGTATAACGTACAACGTATATCGTATAACGTATAACGTATAACGTATAACGTATAACGTATAACGTATAACGTATAACGTATAACGTATAACGTATAACGTATAACGTATAACGTATAACGTATAACGTATAACGTATAACGTATAACGTATAACGTATAACGTATAACGTATAACGTATAACGTATAACGTATAACGTATAACGTATAACGTATAACGTATAACGTATAACGTATAACGTATAAAGTATAACGTATATCCTATAACGCATAACGTATAACGTATAACGTATAACGTATAACGTGTAACGTATAACGTATAACGAATAACGTATAACGTATAACGTATAACGTATAACGTACAACGCATAACGTATAACGTATAACGTATAACGCATAACGTATAACGCATAACGTATAACGTATAACGTATAACGTATAACGTATAAACGTGTAACGTATAACGTATATCCTATAACGCATAACGTATAGCGTATAACGCATAACGTATAACGTATAACGTATAACGTATAACGTATAACGTATAACGTATAACGTATAACGTATAACGTATAACGTATAACGTATAACGTATAACGTATGACGAATACCGTAAAACGTAAAACGTATTACATATTACGCATAACGAGTAACGTATAACGTATAACGTATAACGTATAACGTATAACGTATAACGTATAACGAATAACGTACAACGTATAACGTATAACGAATAACGTATAACGTATAACGTATAACGTATGACGTATCACGTATAAGGTATGACCTATACCGCATAACGTATAGCGTATAACGCATAACGTATAACGTATAACGTATAACGTATAACGTATAACGTATAACTTTTAACGTATAACGTATAAGGTATAACGTGTAACGTATAACGTATAACGTAAAACGTATTACGTATTACGTATAACCTATAACGTCTAACGTATAACGTATAACGTATAACGTATAACGCATAACGTATAACGTATAACGTATTACGTTTAACCTGTAACGTCCAACGTATAACGTATAACGTATACCGTATAACGTATAACGTATAACCTTGTAACGTATAACGTATAACGTATAACGTGTAACGTATAACGTATAACATAAAACGTATTACGTATTACGTATAACCTATAACGTCTAACGTATAAACGTATAACGTATAACGTATATCGTATAACGTATAACGTATAACGTATAACGTTTAACGTATAACGTTTAACGTATAACGTATAACGTATAACGTATACGTATAACGTATAACGTATTACGTAATACGTATAACGAATAACGTATAACGTATAACGTATAACGTATAACGTATAACGTATAACGTATAACGTATAACGCATATCGTATAACGCATAACGTACAACGTACAACGTGTAACGTAGAACGTATAACGTATATCCTATAACGCATAACGTATAACGTATAACGTATAACGTATAACGTATAACGTATAACGTATAACGTATAACGTATAACGCATAACGTATAACGTATAACGTACAACGTTTAACGTATAACGTATATCGTATAACGTATAACGTATAACGTATAACGTTTAACGTATAACGTATAACGTATAACGTATAACGTATAACGTATAACGTATAACGTATAACGTATAACGTATAACGTATAACGTATAACGTATAACGTATAACGTATAACGTATAACTTATAACGTATATCGTATAACGTATAACGTGCAACGTATAACGTATAACGTATAACGTATACGTATTACGTATAACCTATAACGTCTAACGTATAACGTATAACGTATAACGTATAACGTATAACGTATAACGTATAACGTATAACGTATAACGTATAACGTATAACGTATAACGTATAACGTATAAACGTTTAACGTATAACGTATAACGTATATCGTATAACGTATAACGTATAACGTATAACGTATAACGTATAACGTATAGCGTATAACGAATAACGTATAACGTATAACGTATAACGTATAACGTACACGTATATCGTATAACGTATAACGTATAACGTATAACGTATAACGTATAACGTATAACGTATAACGTATAACGTATAACGTATAACGTATAACGTATAACGTATAACGTATAACGTATAACGTATAACGTATAACGTATAACGTATAACGTATAACGTATAACGTATAACGTATAACGTATAAACGTATAACGTATAACGTATAACGTATAACATATAACGTATAACGTATAACGTATAACGTATAACGTATAACGTATAACGTATAACGTATAAGGTATATCCTATATCGCATAACGTATAACGTATAACGTATAACGTGTAACGTATAACGTATAACGAATAACGTATAACGTATAACGTATAACGTATAACGTACAACGCATAACGTATAACGTATAACGTATAACGCATAACGTATAACGCATAACGTATAACGTATAACGTATAACGTATAACGTATAACGTGTAACGTATAACGTATATCCTATAACGCATAACGTATAGCGTATAACGCATAACGTATAACGTATAACGTATAACGTTTAACGTATAACGTATAACGTATAACGTATAACGTATAACGTATAACGTATAACGTATAACGTATAACGTATAACGTATAACGTATAACGTTTAACGTATAACGTATAACGTATAACGTATAACGTATAACGTATAACGTATAGCGTATAACGTATAACGTATAACGTATAGCGTATAACGTATAGCGTATAACGAATAACGTATAACGTATAACGTATAACGTATAACGTATAACGTATAACGTACAACGTATATCGTATAACGTATAACGTATAACGTATAACGTATAACGTATAACGTATAACGTATAACGTATAACGTATAACGTATAACGTATAACGTATAACGTATAACGTATAACGTATAACGTATAATGTATAACGTATAACGTATAACGTATAACGTATAACGTATAACGTATAACGTATAACGTATAACGTATAATGTATAACGTATAACGTATAACGTATAACGTACAACGTTTAACGTATAACGTATATCGTATAACGTATAACGTATAACGTATAACGTATAACGTTTAACGTATAACGTATAACGTATAACGTATAACGTATAACGTATTGTGGCGGCACTACCCACGCTTGCCACCAGAGGGAAACTCACCATCAACCGTTTCCCGCAAGTTCCCGTACCTGCTCCGATCGCTATATATACGACCTCTTACCGATCTTCCAATGTCCCGGCGTATAAGGCAGGGCCTGCTAGGATGCCTTACTGACGAGTCCACTAGCAGGCCCGGGATGAAACGCTTATCCCCACTCCTTTTCCTATTTCCGTTCGCTCCTTCCTCACATACTTTAATTTAGCGCCGCCAAAGTGGTGACCCCGTCTAGCAACACGCAACCTTCTGGACAACAGCACAGCAGCAGTATAGGTGCAGCACAAGACGATGGAAGGAACGCAACGTAAAGGCCGATTTTTCGTAAATCCCCCTCTCCGAGGGTTGACTCCTCGACCTGCCAGCGACGACACGAACGCTATACTCCCGGCTAACCATCAGGATCAACCCCAGGAGGACAGCAGGCAGCTTTGTCGACATTATTCACCGACCACACCGATGCGTTTCATAAATACTGGTACGCGCACGCATCAACGTCGGACAACAAGCGAAAACGCGGCTTGAGCAAACGATGCTCGCCACGCGTATTCCGCAATCCGCAATCGACAGCAGCTGGGCCTTACTACGAAAAAGAAGCATTCTTCTCTTCCACCGCTCTGAACAACCTCCTCCTGTGCCTGTTGTGCCAAACCGAACTACGGAACAAATACCTACGCCACTGGGACATCAGGACGGAACTTCAAAGTATCGTTTACCACTGGCAAGGGGGTTATGTGGCGGCACTACCCACGCTTGCCACCAGAGGGAAACTCACCACCAACCGTTTCCCGCAAGTTCCCGTACCTGCTCCGATCGCTATATATACGACCTCTTACCGATCTTCCAATGTCCCGGCGTATAAGGCAGGGCCTGCTAGGATGCCTTACTGACGAGTCCACTAGCAGGCCCGGGATGAAACGCCCTCTCCCCACTCCTTTTCCTATTTTCCGTTCTTTCCTTCCTCTAACATACTTTAATTTACCGCCGCCAAAGTGGTGACCCCGTCTAAGAACCAACGCAACCTTCTGGACAACAGCACAGCAGCAGTACAGGTGCAGCACAAGACGATGGAAGGAACGCAACGTAAAGGCCGATTTTTCGTAAATCCCCCTCTCCGAGGGTTGACTCCTCGACCTGCCAGCGACGACACGAACGCTATACTCCCGGCTAACCATCAGGATCAACCCCAGGAGGACAGCAGGCAGCTTTGTCGACATTATTCACCGACCACACCGATGCGTTTCATAAATACTGGTACGCGCACGCATCAACGTCGGACAACAAGCGAAAACGCGGCTTGAGCAAACGATGCTCGCCACGCGTATTCCGCAATCGACAGCAGCTGGGCCTTACTACGAAAAAGAAGCATTCTTCTCTTCCACCGCTCTGAACAACCTCCTCCTGTGCCTGTTGTGCCAAACCGAACTACGGAACAAATACCTACGCCACTGGGACATCAGGACGGAACTTCAAAGTATCGTTTACCACTGGCAAGGGGGTTATGTGGCGGCACTACCCACGCTTGCCACCAGAGGGAAACTCACCACCAACCGTTTCCCGCAAGTTCCCGTACCTGCTCCGATCGCTATATATACGACCTCTTACCGATCTTCCAATGTCCCGGCGTATAAGGCAGGGCCTGCTAGGATGCCTTACTGACGAGTCCACTAGCAGGCCCGGGATGAAACGCCCTCTCCCCACTCCTTTTCCTATTTTCCGTTCTTTCCTTCCTCTAACATACTTTAATTTACCGCCGCCAAAGTGGTGACCCCGTCTAAGAACCAACGCAACCTTCTGGACAACAGCACAGCAGCAGTACAGGTGCAGCACAAGACGATGGAAGGAACGCAACGTAAAGGCCGATTTTTCGTAAATCCCCCTCTCCGAGGGTTGACTCCTCGACCTGCCAGCGACGACACGAACGCTATACTCCCGGCTAACCATCAGGATCAACCCCAGGAGGACAGCAGGCAGCTTGTCGACATTATTCACCGACCACACCGATGCGTTTCATAAATACTGGTACGCGCACGCATCAACGTCGGACAACAAGCGAAAACGCGGCTTGAGCAAACGATGCTCGCCACGCGTATTCCGCAATCGACAGCAGCTGGGCTTACTACGAAAAAGAAGCATTCTTCTCTTCCACCGCTCTGGACAACCTCCTCCTGTGCCTGTTGTGCCAAACCGAACTACGGAACAAATACCTACGCCACTGGGACATCAGGACGGAACTTCAAAGTATCGTTTACCACTGGCAAGGGGGTTATGTGGCGGCACTACCCACGCTTGCCACCAGAGGGAAACTCACCATCAACCGTTTCCCGCAAGTTCCCGTACCTGCTCCGATCGCTATATATACGACCTCTTACCGATCTTCCAATGTCCCGGCGTATAAGGCAGGGCCTGCTAGGATGCCTTACTGACGAGTCCACTAGCAGGCCCGGGATGAAACGCCCTCTCCCCACTCCTTTTCCTATTTTCCGTTCTTTCCTTCCTCTAACATACTTTAATTTACCGCCGCCAAAGTGGTGACCCCGTCTAAGAACCAACGCAACCTTCTGGACAACAGCACAGCAGCAGTACAGGTGCAGCACAAGACGATGGAAGGAACGCAACGTAAAGGCCGATTTTTCGTAAATCCCCCTCTCCGAGGGTTGACTCCTCGACCTGCCAGCGACGACACGAACGCTATACTCCCGGCTAACCATCAGGATCAACCCCAGGAGGACAGCAAGCAGCTTGTCGACATTATTCACCGACCACACCGATGCGTTTCATAAATACTGGTACGCGCACGCATCAACGTCGGACAACAAGCGAAAACGCGGCTTGAGCAAACGATGCTCGCCACGCGTATTCCGCAATCGACAGCAGCTGGGCCTTACTACGAAAAAGAAGCATTCTTCTCTTCCACCGCTCTGGACAACCTCCTCCTGTGCCTGTTGTGCCAAACCGAACTACGGAACAAATACCTACGCCACTGGGACATCAGGACGGAACTTCAAAGTATCGTTTACCACTGGCAAGGGGGTTATGTGGCGGCACTACACACGCTTGCCACCAGAGGGAAACTCACCATCAACCGTTTCCCGCAAGTTCCCGTACCTGCTCCGATCGCTATATATACGACCTCTTACCGATCTTCCAATGTCCCGGCGTATAAGGCAGGGCCTGCTAGGATGCCTTACTGACGAGTCCACTAGCAGGCCCGGGATGAAACGCTTATCCCCACTTCCTTATATTTCCGTTCTTTCCTTCCTCACATACTTTAATTTAGAGCCGCCAAAGTATAACGTATAACGTATAACGTATAACGTATAACGTATAACGTATAACGTATAACGTTTAACGTATAACGTATAACGTATAACGTATAACGTATAACGTATAACGTATAACGTATAACGTATAACGTATAACGTATAACGTATAACGTATAACGTATAACGTATAACGTATAACGTATAACGTATAACGTATAACGTATAACGTATAACGTACAACGTATATCGTATAACGTATAACGTATAACGTATAACGTATAACGTACAACGTATATCGTATAACGTATAACGTATAACGTATAACGTATAACGTATAACGTATAACGTATAACGTATAACGTATAACGTATAACGTATAACGTATAACGTATAACGTATAACGTATAACGTATAACGTATAACGTATAACGTATAACGTATAACGTATAACGTATAACGTATAACGTATAACGTATAACGTATAACGTATAACGTATAACGTATAACGTATAACGTATAACGTATAACGTATAACGTATAACGTATAACGTATAACGTATAACGTATAACGTATAACGTATAACGTATAACGTATAACGTATAACGTATAACGTATAACGTATAACGTATAACGTATAACGTATAACGTATAACGTATAACGTATAACGTACAACGTATATCCTATAACGCATAACGTATAACGTATAACGTATAACGTATAACGTATAACGTATAACGTATAACGTATAACGTATAACCTATAACGTATAACGTATAACGTATAACGTATAACGTATAACGTATAACGTATAACGTATAACGTATATCCTATAACTCATAACGTATGACGTATAACGTATATCGTATAACGTATAACGTTTAACGCATAACGTACAACGTATAACGTATAACGTATAACGTATAACGTATAACGTATAACGTATAACGTATAACGTATAACGTATAACGTATAACGTATAACGTATAACGTATAACGTATAACGTATAACGTTTAACGTATAACGTATAACGTATAACGTATAACGTATAACGTATAACGTACAACGTTTAACGTATAACGTATATCGTATAACGTATAACGTATAACGTATAACGTTTAACGTATAACGTATAACGTATAACGTATAACGTATAACGTATAACGTATAACGTATAACGTATAACGTATAACGTATAACGTATAACGTATAACGTATAACGTATAACGTATAACGTATAACGTATAACGTATAACTTATAACGTATATCGTATAACGTATAACGTGCAACGTATAACGTATAACGTATAACGTATAACGTATAACGTATAACGTATAACGTATAACGTATAACGTATAACGTATAACGTATAACGTATAACGTATAACGTATAACGTATAACGTATAACGTATAACGTATATCCTATAACGCATAACGTATAACGTATAACGTATAACGTGTTACGTATAACGTATAACGAATAACGTATAACGTATAACGTATAACGTATAACGTACAACGCATAACGTATAACGTATAACGTATAACGCATAACGTATAACGCATAACGTATAACGTATAACGTATAACGTATAACGTATTAGGTGGACCGGAAAGTAATGTCGTTTCCCGACATTAAATTCAAATACATAAATTTTTAACGAGTTTTTATTTTTAATCAATGATATAATCACCCTCATTATCAACAACCTTTTGCCATCTAGTGTGCAAATTTTCAATGCCGGATCGATAAAAATCAATTGGTTTTTGAGCAAAATATACAGAAATGGCATTTTGAATATCATCCAAATTTGCAAATCTTTTGCCACTTAGAAAGTGTTGAAGCGATCGGAATAAATGGAAATCCGATGGTGCAACATGGGGCGAGTATGGTGGGTGAGGCAGTACCTCCCACCCCAATTCATTAATTTTTGCCAAGGTTCGTCTTGCGCAGTGCGGTCTTGCATTATCGTCTTGCAGAATAACGCCTTTTCTGTTGACAATCGCTGGCCACTTTTCAATTAAAGATTTATTTACACGATCTAATTGTTCACAGTAAAGGTCTGCATTCACAGTCTGTCCAGGTTTCAGCACTTCAAAATGAACAACGCCGCGAATACTCCACCAAACACACAAAAGGGCCTTTTTGGGGTGTAAACCTGGCTTAGCAGTACTTTGTGGCGATTCATTTGGAGAGAGCCACTGCCTTTTGCGTTTTGGATAATCATAAAGAACCCACTTTTCATCTCCGGTGATCAAGCGATCAAAAAACGCTTCTGTGTTGTGCCGTTGAAGCAATAAGTGCATGTGGTGGATCGGTTAGCCTTGTTCTCTTCGGACAGATTATGCGGGACCCAAACACCTGCTCTGCTTACTTTCCCAATCTGCTGCAAATGTTCTTGGATGGTCGACCAAGGTTGGTTAAGACTGTTTGACAATTCCTCGATTGTCTGACACGGATTTGCTTCCACTTCCGCACTTAACACGTCATTGTCTAACGTTGTTGGTCTTCCTGATCGATACGAGTCGGAAAGATCAAAATTACCGGATTTGAACTTGGAAAACCACCTTTGGCATTTACGAACGTCTAATGCATTTGGATAAACATCGCAAATGTTTTTGGTAGCAACTGTTGCGTTACTACCCTTGCGAAACTCAGAAAGCATGCAATGCCGGATATGTACCTCTTCTGGTATTTGGCTGGCCATTTCACCCAAAATTGTAAAGAAAAATTTTAAATTTAATTATTTACAACTAAACAAGTCACTATAACCTCAGAATGTCTTTGCTACGACTTTAATGTACACAATGAGCTGACAAATGACAATCAAATAGTGACATGCGCAGAAACGACATTACTTTCCGGTCCACCTAATATAACGTGTAACGTATAACGTATATCCTATAACGCATAACGTATAGCGTATAACGCATAACGTATAACGTATAACGTATAACGTATAACGTACAACGTATAACGTATAACGTATAACGTATAACGTATAACGTATGACGAATACCGTAAAACGTAAAACGTATTACATATTACGCATAACGAGTAACGTATAACGTATAACGTATAACGTATAACGTATAACGTATAACGTATAACGAATAACGTACAACGTATAACGTATAACGAATAACGTATAACGTATAACGTATAACGTATGACGTATCACGTATAAGGTATGACCTATAACGCATAACGTATAGCGTATAACGCATAACGTATAACGTATAACGTATAACGTATAACGTACAACCTATAACTTACAACGTATAACGTACAACGTATAACGTATAACGTATAACGTATAACGTATAACGTATAACGTATAACGTATTACATATTACATATAACGTATAACGTACAACGTATAACGTATAACATATAACGTCTAACGTTTAACGTATGACGTATAACGTATAACGTATAACGTATAACGTATAACGTATAACGTATAACGTATAACGTATAACGTATAACGTATAACGTATAACGTATAACGTATAACGTATAACGTATAACGTATAACGTAAAACGTAAAACGTATAACGTATAACGTATAACGTATAACGTATAACGTATAACGTATAACGTATAACGTATAACGTATAACGTATAACGTATAACGTATGACGAATACCGTAAAACGTAAAACGTATTACATATTACGCATAACGAGTAACGTATAACGTATAACGTATAACGTATAACGTATAACGTATAACGAATAACGTACAACGTATAACGTATAACGTACAACCTATAACTTACAACGTATAACGTACAACGTATAACGTATAACGTATAACGTATAACGTATAACGTATAACGTATAACGTATTACATATTACATATAACGTATAACGTACAACGTATAACGTATAACATATAACGTCTAACGTTTAACGTATAACGTATAACGTATAACGTATAACGTATAACGTATAACGTATAACGTATAACGTATAACGTATAACGTATAACGTATAACGTATAACGTACAACCTATAACTTACAACGTATAACGTACAACGTATAACGTATAACGTACAACGTATAACGTATAACGTATATCGTATAACGTATAACGTATAACGTATAACGTATAACGTATAACGTATAACGTATAACGCATAACGTATAACGCATAACGTATAACGTATAACGTGTAACGTATAACGTATAGCGTATAACGTATAACGTATTACATATTACATATAACGTATAACGTACAACGTATAACGTATAACATATAACGTCTAACGTTTAACGTATAACGTATAACGTATAATGTATAACGTATAACGTATAACGTATAACGTATAACGTATAACGTATAACGTATAACGTATAACGTATAACGTATAACGTATAACGTATAACGTATAACGTATAACGTATAACGTATAACGTATAACGTACAACCTATAACTTACAACGTATAACGTACAACGTAAAACGTATAACGTATAACGTATAACGTATAACGTATAACGTATAACGTTTAACGTATAACGTATAACGTATAACGTATAACGTATAACGTATAACGTATAACGTACAACGTTTAACGTATAACGTATAACGTATAACGTATAACGTATAACGTATAACGTATAACGTATAACGTATAACGTATAACGTATAACGTATAACGTATAACGTATAACGTATAACGTATAACGTATAACGTATAACGTATAACGTATAACGTATAACGTATAACGTATATCCTATAACGCATAACGTATAACGTATAACGTATAACGTGTAACGTATAACGTATAACGAATAACGTATAACGTATAACGTATAACGTATAACGTACAACGCATAACGTATAACGTATAACGTATAACGCATAACGTATAACGTATAACGTATAACGTGTAACGTATAACGTATAACGTATAACGTATAACGTATAACGTATAACGTATAACGTAAAACGTAAAACGTATAACGTATAACGTATAACGTATAACGTATAACGTATAACGTATAACGTATAACGTATAACGTATAACGTATAGCGTATAACGTATGACGAATACCGTAAAACGTAAAACGTATTACATATTACGCATAACGAGTAACGTATAACGTATAACGTATAACGTATAACGTATAACGTATAACGAATAACGTACAACGTATAACGTATAACGTACAACCTATAACTTACAACGTATAACGTACAACGTATAACGTATAACGTATAACGTATAACGTATAACGTATAACGTATAACGTATTACATATTACATATAACGTATAACGTACAACGTATAACGTATAACATATAACGTCTAACGTTTAACGTATAACGTATAACGTATAACGTATAACGTATAACGTATAACGTATAACGTATAACGTATAACGTATAACGTATAACGTATAACGTATAACGTATAACGTACAACCTATAACTTACAACGTATAACGTACAACGTATAACGTATAACGTACAACGTATAACGTATAACGTATATCGTATAACGTATAACGTATAACGTATAACGTATAACGTATAACGTATAACGTATAACGCATAACGTATAACGCATAACGTATAACGTATAACGTGTAACGTATAACGTATAGCGTATAACGTATAACGTATTACATATTACATATAACGTATAACGTACAACGTATAACGTATAACATATAACGTCTAACGTTTAACGTATAACGTATAACGTATAATGTATAACGTATAACGTATAACGTATAACGTATAACGTATAACGTATAACGTATAACGTATAACGTATAACGTATAACGTATAACGTATAACGTATAACGTACAACCTATAACTTACAACGTATAACGTACAACGTATAACGTATAACGTATAACGTATAACGTATAACGTATAACGTATAACGTTTAACGTATAACGTATAACGTATAACGTATAACGTATAACGTATAACGTACAACGTTTAACGTATAACGTATAACGTATAACGTATAACGTATAACGTATAACGCATATCGTATAACGCATAACGTATAACGTACAACGTGTAACGTATAACGTATAACGTATATCCTATAACGCATAACGTATAACGTATAACGTATAACGTATAACGTATAACGTATAACGTATAACGTATAACGTATAACGTATAACGTATAACGTATAACGTATAACGTATAACGTTTAACGTATAACGTATAACGTATAACGTATAACGTATAACGTATAACGTATAACGTACAACGTTTAACGTATAACGTATATCGTATAACGTAGAACGTATAACGTATAACGTTTAACGTACAACGTATAACGTATAACGTATAACGTATAACGTATAACGTATAACGTATAACGTATAACGTATAACGTATAACGTATAACGTATAACGTATAACGTATAAAGTATAACGTATAACGCATAACGTATAACGCATAACGTATAACGCATAACGTATAACGCATAACGTATAACGCATAAAGTATAACGCATAACGTATTTCGTATAACGTATAACGTATAACGTGTAACGTATAACGTATAACGTGTAACGTATAACGTATAACGTATAACGTATAACGTATAACGTATAACGTATAACGTATAACGTATAACGTATAACGTATAACGTATAACGTATAACGTATAACGTATAACGTATAACGTATAACGTATAACGTATAACGTATAACGTATAACGTATAACGTATAACGTATAACGTATAACGTATAACGTATAACGTATAACGTATAACGTATAACGTATAACGTATAACGTATAACGTATAACGTATAACGTATAACGTATAACGTATAACGTATAACGTATAACGTATAACGTATAACGTATAACGTATAACGTATAACGTATTTCGTATAACGTATAACGTATAACGTATAACGTATAACGTATAACGTATAACGTATAACGTATAACGTATAACGTATAACGTATAACGTATAACGTGTAACGAAGAACGTATAACGAAGAACGTAAAACGTATAACATATATCCTATAACTCATAACGTATATCGTATAACGCATAACGTATAGCGAATAACGCATAACGTATAACGTATAACGTATAACGTATAACGTATAACGTATAACGTATAACGTATAACGTATAACGTATAACGTATAACGTATAACGTATAACGTATAACGTATAACGTATAACGTATAACGTATAACGTATAACGTATAACGTATAACGTATAACGTATAACGTATAACGTGTAACGTATAACGTATAACGTATAACGTATAACGTGTAACGAAGAACGTATAACGAAGAACGTAAAACGTATAACATATATCCTATAACGCATAACGTATATCGTATAACGCATAACGTATAGCGAATAACGCATAACGTATAACGTATAACGTATAACGTATAACGTATAACGTATAACGTATAACGTATAACGTATAACGTATAACGTATAACGTATAACGTATAACGTATAACGTATAACGTATAAGGTATAACGTATAACGTATAACGTATAACGTATAACGTATAACGTATAACGTATAACGTATAACGTATAACGTATAACGTGTAACGAAGAACGTATAACGAAGAACGTAAAACGTATAACATATATCCTATAACGCATAACGTATATCGTATAACGCATAACGTATAGCGAATAACGCATAACGTATAACGTATAACGTATAACGTATAACGTATAACGTATAACGTATAACGTATAACGTATAACGTATAACGTATATCGTATGACGTGTAACGTATAACGTATAACGTATATCGTATAACGTATGACGTATAACGTATAACGTATAACGTATAACGTATAACGTATAACGTATAACGTATAACGTATAACGTATAACGTATAACGTATAACGTATAACGTATAACGTATAACGTATAACGTATAACGTATAACGTATAACGTATAACGTATAGCGTATAACGTATAACGTATAACGTATAACGTATAACGTATAGCGTGTAACGAAGAACGTATAACGAAGAACGTAAAACGTATAACATATATCCTATAACGCATAACGTATATCGTATAACGCATAACGTATAGCGAATAACGCTTAACGTATAACGTATAACGTATAACGTATAACGTATAACGTATAACGTATAACGTATAACCCATAACGTATAACGTATAACGTATGACGTATAACGTATAACGTATAACGTATAACGTATAACGTATAACGTATAACGTATAACGTATAACGTATAACGTATAACGTATAACGTATAACGTATAACGTATAACGTATAACGTATAACGTATAACGTATAACGTATAACGTATAACGTATAACGTATAACGTATAACGTATAACGTATAACGTATAACGTATAACGTATAACGTGTAACGAAGATCGTATAACGAAGAACATAAAACGTATAACATATATCCTATAACGCATAACGTATATCGTATAACGCATAACGTATAGCGAATAACGCATAACGTATAACGTATAACGTATAACGTATATCGTATAACGTATAACGTATAACCTATAACGTATAACGTATGACGTGTAACGTATAACGTATAACGTATTACGTATAACCAATAACGTATAACGTATAACGTATAACGTATAACGTATAACGTATAACGTAAAACGTATAACATATATCCTATAACGCATAACGTATATCGTATAACGCATAACGTATAGCGAATAACGCATAACGTATAACGTATAACGTATAACGTATAACGTATAACGTATAACGTATAACGTATAACGTATAACGTATAACGTATAACGTATAACGTATAACGTATAACGTATAACGTATAACGTATAACGTATAACGTATAACGTATAACGTATAGGGTATAACGTATAACGTATAACGTATAACGTATAACGTATAACGTATAACGTATAACGTATAACGTATAACGTATAACGTATAACGTATAACGTATAACGTATAACGTATAACGTATAACGTATAACGTGTAACGTATAACGTATAACGTATAACGTATAACGTGTAACGAAGAATGTATAACGAAGAACGTAAAACGTATAACATATATCCTATAACGCATAACGTATATCGTATAACGCATAACGTATAGCGAATAACGCATAACGTATAACGTATAACGTATAACGTATAACGTATAACGTATAACGTATAACCTATAACGTATAACGTATAACGTATAACGTATAACGTATAACGTATAACGTATAACGTATAACGTAAAACATATGACGTATTACATATTACGTATAACGTATAACGTATAACGTATAACGTATAACGTATAACGTATAACGTATAACGTGTAACGAAGAACGTATAACGAAGAACGTAAAACGTATAACATATATCCTATAACTCATAACGTATATCGTATAACGCATAACGTATAGCGAATAACGCATAACGTATAACGTATAACGTATAACGTATAACGTATAACGTATAACGTATAACGTATAACGTATAACGTATAACGTATAACGTATAACGTATAACGTATAACGTATAACGTATAACGTATAACGTATAACGTATAACGTATAACGTATAACGTATAACGTATAACGTATAACGTATAACGTATAACGTATAACGTATAACGTATAACGTATAACGTATAACGTATAACGTATAACGTATAACGTATAACGTATAACGTGTAACGAAGAACGTATAACGAAGAACGTAAAACGTATAACATATATCCTATAACTTATAACGTATATCGTATAACGCATAACGTATAGCGAATAACGCATAACGTATAACGTATAACGTATAACGTATAACGTATAACGTATAACGTATAACGTATAACGTATAACGTATAACGTATAACGTATAGGGTATAACGTATAACGTATAACGTATAACGTATAACGTATAACGTATAACGTATAACGTATAACGTATAACGTATAACGTATAACGTATAACGTATAACGTATAACGTATAACGTATAACGTATAACGTATAACGTGTAACGTATAACGTATAACGTATAACGTATAACGTGTAACGAAGAATGTATAACGAAGAACGTAAAACGTATAACATATATCCTATAACGCATAACGTATATCGTATAACGCATAACGTATAGCGAATAACGCATAACGTATAACGTATAACGTATAACGTATAACGTATAACGTATAACGTAAAACATATGACGTATTACATATTACGTATAACGTATAACGTATAACGTATAACGTATAACGTATAACGTATAACGTATAACGTGTAACGAAGAACGTATAACGAAGAACGTAAAACGTATAACATATATCCTATAACTCATAACGTATATCGTATAACGCATAACGTATAGCGAATAACGCATAACGTATAACGTATAACGTATAACGTATAACGTATAACGTATAACGTATAACGTATAACGTATAACGTATAACGTATAACGTATAACGTATAACGTATAACGTATAACGTATAACGTATAACGTATAACGTATAACGTATAACGTATAACGTATAACGTATAACGTATAACGTATAACGTATAACGTATAACGTATAACGTATAACGTATAACGTATAACGTATAACGTATAACGTATAACGTATAACGTATAACGTATAACGTATAACGTATAACGTATAACGTATAACGTGTAACGAAGAACGTATAACGAAGAACGTAAAACGTATAACATATATCCTATAACTTATAACGTATATCGTATAACGCATAACGTATAGCGAATAACGCATAACGTATAACGTATAACGTATAACGTATAACGTATAACGTATAACGTATAACGTATAACGTATAACGTATAACGTATAACGTATAACGTATAACGTATAACGTATAACGTATAACGTATAACGTATAACGTATAACGTATAACCTATAACGTATTACGTATAACGTATACCGTATAACGTATAACGTATAACGTATAACGTATAACGTATAACGTATAACGTATAACGTATAACGCATAACGTATAGCGAATAACGCATAACGTATAGCGAATAACGCATAACGTATAACGTATAACGTATAACGTATAATGTATAACGTATAACGTATAACGTATAACGCATAACGTATAACGCATAACGTATAACGCATAACGTAAAACGCATAACGTATAACGCATAACGTATAACGTATAACGTGTAACGAAGAACGTATAACGAAGAACGTAAAACGTATAACATATATCCTATAACGCATAACGTATATTGTATAACGCATAACGTATAGCGAATAACGCATAACGTATAGCGAATAACGCATAACGTATAACGTATAACGTATAACGTATAACGTATAACGTATAAAGTATAACGTATAACGCATAACGTATAACGCATAACGTATAACGCATAACGTATAACGCATAACGTATAACGCATAAAGTATAACGCATAACGTATAACGGATAACGTATAACGTATAACGTGTAACGTATAACGTATAACGTGTAACGTATAACGTATAACGTATAACGTATAACGTATAACGTATAACGTATAACGTATAACGTATAACGTATAACGTATAACGTATAACGTATAACGTATAACGTATAACGTATAACGTATAACGTATAGCGTATAACGTATAACGTATAACGTACAACGTATAACGTATAACGTATAACGTATAACGTATAACGTATAACGTATAACGTATAACGTATAACGTATAACGTATAACGTATAACGTATAACGTATAACGTATAACGTATAACGTATAACGTATTTCGTATAACGTATAACGTATAACGTATAACGTATAACGTATAACGTATAACGTATAACGTATAACGTATAACGTATAACGTATAACGTATAACGTGTAACGAAGAACGTATAACGAAGAACGTAAAACGTATAACATATATCCTATAACGTATAACGTATATCGTATAACGCATAACGTATAGCGAATAACGCATAACGTATAACGTATAACGTATAACGTATAACGTATAACGTATAACGTATAACGAATAACGTATAACATATAACGTATAACGTATGACGTAACACGTATAAGGTATGACCTATAACGCATAACGTATAGCGTATAACGCATAACGTATAACGTATAACGTATAACGTATAACGTATAACGTATAACGTATAATGTATAACGTATAACGTATAACGTATAACGTATAACGTACAACGTATAACGTATAACGTATAACGTATAACGTATAACGTATAACGTATAACGTATAACGTATAACGTGTAACGTATAACGTATAACGTATAACGTATATCCTATAACGCATAACGTATAACGTATAACGTATATCGTATAACGTATAACGTATAACGTAAAACGTAAAACGTATAACGTATAACGTATAACGTATAACGTATAACGTATAACGTATAACGTATAACGTATAACGTATAACGTATAACGTATAACGTATAACCTATAACGTATTTCGTATAACGTATAACGTATAACGTATAACGTATAACGTATAACGTATAACGTATAACGTATAACGTATAACGTATAACGTATAACGTATAACGTATAACGTATAACGTATAACGTATAACGTATAACGTATAACGTATAACGTATAACGTATAACGTATAACGTATAACGTATAACGTATAACCTATAACGTATTACGTATAACGTATAACGTATAACGTATAACGTATAACGTATAACGTATAACGTATAACGTATAACGTAAAACATATGACGTATTACATATTACGTATAACGTATAACGTATAACGTATAACGTATAACGTATAACGTGTAACGAAGAACGTATAACGAAGAACGTAAA
This sequence comes from Ptiloglossa arizonensis, assembly GCF_051014685.1. Taxonomy (NCBI): domain Eukaryota; kingdom Metazoa; phylum Arthropoda; class Insecta; order Hymenoptera; family Colletidae; genus Ptiloglossa; species Ptiloglossa arizonensis. The sequence continues at coordinate 72,450 of NW_027478702.1, read as the reverse complement.
ACGTATAACATATATCCTATAACGCATAACGTATATTGTATAACGCATAACGTATAGCGAATAACGCATAACGTATAGCGAATAACGCATAACGTATAACGTATAACGTATAACGTATAACGTATAACGTATAAAGTATAACGTATAACGCATAACGTATAACGCATAACGTATAACGCATAACGTATAACGCATAACGTATAACGCATAAAGTATAACGCATAACGTATAACGGATAACGTATAACGTATAACGTGTAACGTATAACGTATAACGTGTAACGTATAACGTATAACGTATAACGTATAACGTATAACGTATAACGTATAACGTATAACGTATAACGTATAACGTATAACGTATAACGTATAACGTATAACGTATAACGTATAACGTATAACGTATAGCGTATAACGTATAACGTATAACGTACAACGTATAACGTATAACGTATAACGTATAACGTATAACGTATAACGTATAACGTATAACGTATAACGTATAACGTATAACGTATAACGTATAACGTATAACGTATAACGTATAACGTATAACGTATTTCGTATAACGTATAACGTATAACGTATAACGTATAACGTATAACGTATAACGTATAACGTATAACGTATAACGTATAACGTATAACGTATAACGTGTAACGAAGAACGTATAACGAAGAACGTAAAACGTATAACATATATCCTATAACGTATAACGTATATCGTATAACGCATAACGTATAGCGAATAACGCATAACGTATAACGTATAACGTATAACGTATAACGTATAACGTATAACGTATAACGAATAACGTATAACATATAACGTATAACGTATGACGTAACACGTATAAGGTATGACCTATAACGCATAACGTATAGCGTATAACGCATAACGTATAACGTATAACGTATAACGTATAACGTATAACGTATAACGTATAATGTATAACGTATAACGTATAACGTATAACGTATAACGTACAACGTATAACGTATAACGTATAACGTATAACGTATAACGTATAACGTATAACGTATAACGTATAACGTGTAACGTATAACGTATAACGTATAACGTATATCCTATAACGCATAACGTATAACGTATAACGTATATCGTATAACGTATAACGTATAACGTAAAACGTAAAACGTATAACGTATAACGTATAACGTATAACGTATAACGTATAACGTATAACGTATAACGTATAACGTGTAACGAAGAACGTATAACGAAGAACGTAAAACGTATAACATATATCCTATAACTCATAACGTATATCGTATAACGCATAACGTATAGCGAATAACGCATAACGTATAACGTATAACGTATAACGTATAACGTATAACGTATAACGTATAACGTATAACGTATAACGTATAACGTATTTCGTATAACGTATAACGTATAACGTATAACGTATAACGTATAACGTATAACGTATAACGTATAACGTATAACGTATAACGTATAACGTGTAACGAAGAACGTATAACGAAGAACGTAAAACGTATAACATATATCCTATAACTCATAACGTATATCGTATAACGCATAACGTATAGCGAATAACGCATAACGTATAACGTATAACGTATAACGTATAACGTATAACGTATAACGTATAACGTATAACGTATAACGTATAACGTATAACGTATAACGTATAATGTATAACGTATAACGTATAACGTATAACGTATAACGTACAACGTATAACGTATAACGTATAACGTATAACGTATAACGTATAACGTATAACGTATAACGTATAACGTGTAACGTATAACGTATAACGTATAACGTATATCCTATAACGCATAACGTATAACGTATAACGTATATCGTATAACGTATAACGTATAACGTAAAACGTAAAACGTATAACGTATAACGTATAACGTATAACGTATAACGTATAACGTATAACGTATAACGTATAACGTATAACGTATAACGTATAACGTATAACGTATAACGTATAACGTATAACCTATAACGTATTTCGTATAACGTATAACGTATAACGTATAACGTATAACGTATAACGTATAACGTATAACGTATAACGTATAACGTATAACGTATAACGTATAACGTATAACGTATAACGTATAACGTATAACGTATAACGTATAACGTATAACGTATAACGTATAACGTATAACGTATAACGTATAACGTATAACGTATAACCTATAACGTATTACGTATAACGTATAACGTATAACGTATAACGTATAACGTATAACGTATAACGTATAACGTATAACGTAAAACATATGACGTATTACATATTACGTATAACGTATAACGTATAACGTATAACGTATAACGTATAACGTATAACGTGTAACGAAGAACGTATAACGAAGAACGTAAAACGTATAACATATATCCTATAACGCATAACGTATATTGTATAACGCATAACGTATAGCGAATAACGCATAACGTATAGCGAATAACGCATAACGTATAACGTATAACGTATAACGTATAACGTATAACGTATAAAGTATAACGTATAACGCATAACGTATAACGCATAACGTATAACGCATAACGTATAACGCATAACGTATAACGCATAAAGTATAACGCATAACGTATAACGGATAACGTATAACGTATAACGTGTAACGTATAACGTATAACGTGTAACGTATAACGTATAACGTATAACGTATAACGTATAACGTATAACGTATAACGTATAACGTATAACGTATAACGTATAACGTATAACGTATAACGTATAACGTATAACGTATAACGTATAACGTATAACGTATAACGTATAGCGTATAACGTATAACGTATAACGTATAACGTATAACGTATAACGTATAACGTATAACGTATAACGTATAACGTATAACGTATAACGTATAACGTATAACGTATAACGTATAACGTATAACGTATAACGTATAACGTATAACGTATAACGTATAACGTATTTCGTATAACGTATAACGTATAACGTATAACGTATAACGTATAACGTATAACGTATAACGTATAACGTATAACGTATAACGTATAACGTATAACGTGTAACGAAGAACGTATAACGAAGAACGTAAAACGTATAACATATATCCTATAACTCATAACGTATATCGTATAACGCATAACGTATAGCGAATAACGCATAACGTATAACGTATAACGTATAACGTATAACGTATAACGTATAACGTATAACGTATAACGTATAACGTATAACGTATAACGTATAACGTATAACGTATAACGTATAACGTATAACGTATAACGTATAACGTATAACGTATAACGTATAACGTATAACGTATAACGTATAACGTATAACGTATAACGTATAACGTATAACGTATAACGTATAACGAATAACGTATAACATATAACGTATAACGTATGACGTAACACGTATAAGGTATGACCTATAACGCATAACGTATAGCGTATAACGCATAACGTATAACGTATAACGTATAACGTATAACGTATAACGTATAACGTATAATGTATAACGTATAACGTATAACGTATAACGTATAACGTACAACGTATAACGTATAACGTATAACGTATAACGTATAACGTATAACGTATAACGTATAACGTATAACGTGTAACGTATAACGTATAACGTATAACGTATATCCTATAACGCATAACGTATAACGTATAACGTATATCGTATAACGTATAACGTATAACGTAAAACGTAAAACGTATAACGTATAACGTATAACGTATAACGTATAACGTATAACGTATAACGTATAACGTATAACGTGTAACGAAGAACGTATAACGAAGAACGTAAAACGTATAACATATATCCTATAACTCATAACGTATATCGTATAACACATAACGTATAGCGAATAACGCATAACGTATAACGTATAACGTATAACGTATAACGTATAACGTATAACGTATAACGTATAACGTATAACGTATAACGTATAACGTATAACGTATAACGTATTTCGTATAACGTATAACGTATAACGTATAACGTATAACGTATAACGTATAACGTATAACGTATAACGTATAACGTATAACGTATAACGTATAACGTGTAACGAAGAACGTATAACGAAGAACGTAAAACGTATAACATATATCCTATAACTCATAACGTATATCGTATAACGCATAACGTATAGCGAATAACGCATAACGTATAACGTATAACGTATAACGTATAACGTATAACGTATAACGTATAACGTATAACGTATAACGTATAAAGTATAACGTATAACGCATAACGTATAACGCATAACGTATAACGCATAACGTATAACGCATAACGTATAACGCATAAAGTATAACGCATAACGTATTTCGTATAACGTATAACGTATAACGTGTAACGTATAACGTATAACGTGTAACGTATAACGTATAACGTATAACGTATAACGTATAACGTATAACGTATAACGTATAACGTATAACGTATAACGTATAACGTATAACGTATAACGTATAACGTATAACTTATAACGTAAAACGTATTACATATTACGTATAACGAGTAACGTATAACGTATAACGTATAACGTATAACGTATAACGTATAACGTATAACGTATAACGTATAACGTATAACGAGTAACGTATAACGTATAACGTATAACGTACAACGTATAACGTATAACGTATAACGTATAACGTACAACGAATAACGTATAACGTATAACGTATAACGTATAACGTATAACGTATAACGTATAACGTATAACGTATAACGTATAACGTATAACGTATAACGTATAACGTATAACGTATAACGTTTAACGTATAACGTATAACGTATAACGTATAACGAGTAACGTATAACGTATAACGTATAACGTATAACGTATAACGTATAACGTACAACGAATAACGTATAACGTATAACGTATAACGTATAACGTATAATGTATAACGTATAACGTATAACGTATAACGTAAAACGTATAACGTATAACGTATAAGGTATAACGTATAACGTATAACGTATAACGAATAGCGTATAACGTATAACGTATAACGTATAACGTATAACGTATAACGTATAACGTATAACGTATAACGTATAACGTATAACGTACAACGTATAACGTATAACGTATATCGTATAACGTATAACGTATAACGTATAACGTATAACGTTTACGTATAACATATAACGTATAACGTATAACGTATAACGCATAACGTATACCGTATAACGTATAACGTATAACGTATAACGTATAACGTATAACGTATAACGTATAACGTATAACGTATAACGTATAACGTATAACTTATAACGTAAAACGTATTACATATTACGTATAACGAGTAACGTATAACGTATAACGTATAACGTACAAAGTATAACGTACAACGTATAACGTATTACGTATAACGTATAACGTATAACGTATAACTTATAACGTATAACGTACAACGTTTAACGTATAACGTATATCGTATAACGTATAACGTATAACGTATAACGTTTAACGTATAACGTATAACGTATAACGTATAACGTATAACGTATAACGTATAACGTATAACGTATAACGTATAACGTATAACGTATAACGTATAACGTATAACGTATAACGTATAACGTATAACGTATAACGTATAACGTATAACGTATAACGTATAACGTATAACGTATAACGTATAACGTATAACGTATAACGTATAACGTATAACGAATAAGGTATATGCTATAACGCATAACGTATAACGGATAACGTATATCGTATAACGTACAATGTTTAACGCATAACGTACAACGTATAACGTATAACGTATAACGTATAACGTATAACGTATAACGTATAACGTATAACGTATAACGTATAACGTACAACGTATCACGTATGACGTATATCCTATAATGCATAACGTATATCCTATAACGCATAACGTATAGCGCATAACGCATAACGTATACCGTATAGCGTATAACGTCAAACGTATAACGTATAATGTATAACGTATAACGTATAACGTATAACGTATAACGTATAACGTATAACGTATAACGTATAACGTATAACGTATAACGTATAACGTATAACGTATAACGTATAACGTATAACGTACAACGTATAACGTATAACGTATAACGTATAACGTATAACGTATAACGTATAACGTATAACGTATAACGTATAACGTATAACGTATAACGTATAACGTATAACGTATATCCTATAACGCATAACGTATAACGTATAACGTATATCGTATAACGTATAACGTATAACGTAAAACGTAAAACGTATAACGTATAACGTATAACGTATAACGTATAACGTATAACGCATAACGTATACCGTATAACGTATAACGTATAACGTATTACGTATAACGTATAACGTATAACGTACAACGAATAACGTATAACGTATAACGTATAACGTATAACGTATAACGTATAACGTATAACGTATAACGTATAACGTATAACGTATAACGTATAACGTATAACGTATAACGTTTAACGTATAACGTATAACGTATAACGTATAACGAGTAACGTATAACGTATAACGTATAACGTATAACGTATAACGTATAACGTACAACGAATAACGTATAACGTATAACGTATAACGTATAACGTATAATGTATAACGTATAACGTATAACGTATAACGTAAAACGTATAACGTATAACGTATAACGTATAACGTATAACGTATAACTTATAACGTAAAACGTATTACATATTACGTATAACGAGTAACGTATAACGTATAACGTATAACGTATAACGTATAACGTATAACGTATAACGTATAACGTATAACGTATAACGTATAACGTATAACGAGTAACGTATAACGTATAACGTATAACGTATAACGTATAACGTATAACGTACAACGAATAACGTATAACGTATAACGTATAACGTATAACGTATAACGTATAACGTATAACGTATAACGTAAAACATATGACGTATTACATATTACGTATAACGTATAACGTTTAACGTATAACGTATAACGTATAACGTATAACGTATAACGTGTAACGAAGAACGTATAACGAAGAACGTAAAACGTATAACATATATCCTATAACTCATAACGTATATCGTATAACGCATAACGTATAGCGAATAACGCATAACGTATAACCTATAACGTATAACGTATAACGTATAACGTATAACGTATAACGTATAACGTATAACGTATAACGTATAACGTATAACGTATAACGTATAACGTATAACGTATAACGTATAACGTATAACGTATAACGTATAACGTATAACGTATAACGTATAACGTATAACGTATAACGTATAACGTATAACGTATAACGTATAACGTATAACGTATAACGTATAACGTATAACGTATAACGTATAACGTGTAACGAAGAACGTATAACGAAGAACGTAAAACGTATAACATATATCCTATAACTTATAACGTATATCGTATAACGCATAACGTATAGCGAATAACGCATAACGTATAACGTATAACGTATAACGTATAACGTATAACGTATAACGTATAACGTATAACGTATAACGTATAACGTATAACGTATAACGTATAACGTATAACGTATAACGTATAACGTATAACGTATAACGTATAACGTATAACGTATAACCTATAACGTATTACGTATAACGTATACCGTATAACGTATAACGTATAACGTATAACGTATAACGTATAACGTATAACGTAAAACATATGACGTATTACATATTACGTATAACGTATAACGTATAACGTATAACGTATAACGTATAACGTATAACGTGTAACGAAGAACGTATAACGAAGAACGTAAAACGTATAACATATATCCTATAACGCATAACGTATATTGTATAACGCATAACGTATAGCGAATAACGCATAACGTATAGCGAATAACGCATAACGTATAACGTATAACGTATAACGTATAATGTATAACGTATAACGTATAACGTATAACGCATAACGTATAACGCATAACGTATAACGCATAACGTAAAACGCATAACGTATAACGCATAACGTATAACGCATAACGTATAACGGATAACGTATAACGTATAACGTATAACGTATAACGTATAACGTATAACGTATAACGTATAACGTATAACGTATAACGTATAACGTATAACGTATAACGTATAACGTATAACGTATAACGTATAACGTATAACGTATAACGTATAACCTATAAAGTATTTCGTATAACGTATAACGTATAACGTATAACGTATAACGTATAACGTATAACGTATAACGTATAACGTATAACGTATAACGTATAACGTATAACGTATAACGTATAACGTATAACGTATAACGTATAACGTATAACGTATAACGTATAACGTATAACGTATAACGTATAACGTATAACGTATAACGTATAACCTATAACGTATTACGTATAACGTATAACGTATAACGTATAACGTATAACGTATAACGTATAACGTATAACGTATAACGTAAAACATATGACGTATTACATATTACGTATAACGTATAACGTATAATGTATAACGTATAACGTATAACGTGTAACGAAGAACGTATAACGAAGAACGTAAAACGTATAACATATATCCTATAACGCATAACGTATATTGTATAACGCATAACGTATAGCGAATAACGCATAACGTATAGCGAATAACGCATAACGTATAACGTATAACGTATAACGTATAACGTATAACGTATAAAGTATAACGTATAACGCATAACGTATAACGCATAACGTATAACGCATAACGTATAACGCATAACGTATAACGCATAAAGTATAACGCATAACGTATAACGGATAACGTATAACGTATAACGTGTAACGTATAACGTATAACGTGTAACGTATAACGTATAACGTATAACGTATAACGTATAACCTATAACGTATAACGTATAACGTATAACGTATAACGTATAACGTATAACGTATAACGTATAACGTATAACGTATAACGTATAACGTATAACGTATAACGTATAACGTATAGCGTATAACGTATAACGTATAACGTATAACGTATAACGTATAACGTATAACGTATAACGTATAACGTATAACGTATAACGTATAACGTATAACGTATAACGTATAACGTATAACGTATAACGTATAACGTATAACGTATAACGTATAACGTATAACGTATTTCGTATAACGTATAACGTATAACGTATAACGTATAACGTATAACGTATAACGTATAACGTATAACGTATAACGTATAACGTATAACGTATAACGTGTAACGAAGAACGTATAACGAAGAACGTAAAACGTATAACATATATCCTATAACTCATAACGTATATCGTATAACGCATAACGTATAGCGAATAACGCATAACGTATAACGTATAACGTATAACGTATAACGTATAACGTATAACGTATAACGTATAACGTATAACGTATAACGTATAACGTATAACGTATAACGTATAACGTATAACGTATAACGTATAACGTATAACGTATAACGTATAACGTATAACGTATAACGTATAACGTATAACGTATAACGTATAACGTATAACGTATAACGTATAACGTATAACGTATAACGTATAACGTATAACGTATAACGTATAACGTATAACGTATAACGTATAGCGTATAACGTATAACGTATAACGTATAACGTATAACGTATAACGTATAACGTATAACGTATAACGTATAACGTATAACGTATAACGTATAACGTATAACGTATAACGTATAACGTATAACGTATAACGTATAACGTATAACGTATAACGTATAACGTATAACGTATAACGTATTTCGTATAACGTATAACGTATAACGTATAACGTATAACGTATAACGTATAACGTATAACGTATAACGTATAACGTATAACGTATAACGTATAACGTATAACGTGTAACGAAGAACGTATAACGAAGAACGTAAAACGTATAACATATATCCTATAACTCATAACGTATATCGTATAACGCATAACGTATAGCGAATAACGCATAACGTATAACGTATAACGTATAACGTATAACGTATAACGTATAACGTATAACGTATAACGTATAACGTATAAAGTATAACGTATAACGCATAACGTATAACGCATAACGTATAACGCATAACGTATAACGCATAACGTATAACGCATAAAGTATAACGCATAACGTATTTCGTATAACGTATAACGTATAACGTGTAACGTATAACGTATAACGTGTAACGTATAACGTATAACGTATAACGTATAACGTATAACGTATAACGTATAACGTATAACGTATAACGTATAACGTATAACGTATAACGTATAACTTATAACGTAAAACGTATTACATATTACGTATAACGAGTAACGTATAACGTATAACGTATAACGTATAACGTATAACGTATAACGTATAACGTATAACGTATAACGAGTAACGTATAACGTATAACGTATAACGTACAACGTATAACGTATAACGTATAACGTATAACGTACAACGAATAACGTATAACGTATAACGTATAACGTATAACGTATAACGTATAACGTATAACGTATAACGTATAACGTATAACGTATAACGTATAACGTATAACGTATAACGTATAACGTTTAACGTATAACGTATAACGTATAACGTATAACGAGTAACGTATAACGTATAACGTATAACGTATAACGTATAACGTACAACGAATAACGTATAACGTATAACGTATAACGTATAACGTATAATGTATAACGTATAACGTATAACGTATAACGTAAAACGTATAACGTATAACGTATAAGGTATAACGTATAACGTATAACGTATAACGAATAACGTATAACGTATAACGTATAACGTATAACGTATAACGTATAACGTATAACGTATAACGTATAACGTATAACGTATAACGTACAACGTATAACGTATAACGTATATCGTATAACGTATAACGTATAACGTATAACGTATAACGTTTACGTATAACATATAACGTATAACGTATAACGTATAACGCATAACGTATACCGTATAACGTATAACGTATAACGTATAACTTATAACGTATAACGTATAACGTATAACGTATAACGTATAACGTATAACGTATAACTTATAACGTAAAACGTATTACATATTACGTATAACGAGTAACGTATAACGTATAACGTATAACGTACAAAGTATAACGTACAACGTATAACGTATTACGTATAACGTATAACGTATAACGTATAACTTATAACGTATAACGTACAACGTTTAACGTATAACGTATATCGTATAACGTATAACGTATAACGTATAACGTTTAACGTATAACGTATAACGTATAACGTATAACGTATAACGTATAACGTATAACGTATAACGTATAACGTATAACGTATAACTTATAACGTAAAACGTATTACATATTACGTATAACGAGTAACGTATAACGTATAACGTATAACGTATAACGTATAACGTATAACGTATAACGTATAACGTATAACGAGTAACGTATAACGTATAACGTATAACGTACAACGTATAACGTATAACGTATAACGTATAACGTACAACGAATAACGTATAACGTATAACGTATAACGTATAACGTATAACGTATAACGTATAACGTATAACGTATAACGTATAACGTATAACGTATAACGTATAACGTTTAACGTATAACGTATAACGTATAACGTATAACGAGTAACGTATAACGTATAACGTATAACGTATAACGTATAACGTATAACGTACAACGAATAACGTATAACGTATAACGTATAACGTATAACGTATAATGTATAACGTATAACGTATAACGTATAACGTAAAACGTATAACGTATAACGTATAAGGTATAACGTATAACGTATAACGTATAACGAATAACGTATAACGTATAACGTATAACGTATAACGTATAACGTATAACGTATAACGTATAACGTATAACGTATAACGTATAACGTACAACGTATAACGTATAACGTATATCGTATAACGTATAACGTATAACGTATAACGTATAACGTTTACGTATAACATATAACGTATAACGTATAACGTATAACGCATAACGTATACCGTATAACGTATAACGTATAACGTATAACGTATAACGTATAACGTATAACGTATAACGTATAACGTATAACGTATAACGTATAACTTATAACGTAAAACGTATTACATATTACGTATAACGAGTAACGTATAACGTATAACGTATAACGTACAAAGTATAACGTACAACGTATAACGTATTACGTATAACGTATAACGTATAACGTATAACTTATAACGTATAACGTACAACGTTTAACGTATAACGTATATCGTATAACGTATAACGTATAACGTATAACGTATAACGTTTAACGTATAACGTATAACGTATAACGTATAACGTATAACGTATAACGTATAACGTATAACGTATAACGTATAACGTATAACGTATAACGTATAACGTATAACGTATAACGTATAACGTATAACGTATAACGTATAACGTATAACGTATAACGTATAACGTATAACGTATAACGTATAACGTATAACGTATAACGTATAACGTATAACGTATAACGTATAACGTATAACGTATAACGTATAACGTATAACGTATAACGTATAACGTATAACGTATAACGTATAACGTATAACGTATAACGTATAACGTATAACGTATAACGTATAACGTATAACGTATAACGTATAACGTATAACGTATAACGCATAACGTATAACGCATAACGTATAACGGATAACGTATAACGTATAACGTATAACGTATAACGTATAACGTATAACGTATAACGTATAACGTATAACGTATAACGTATAACGTATAACGTATAACGTATAACGTATAACGTATAACGTATAACGTATAACGTATAACGTATAACGTATAACCTATAACGTATTTCGTATAACGTATAACGTATAACGTATAACGTATAACGTATAACGTATAACGTATAACGTATAACGTATAACGTATAACGTATAACGTATAACGTATAACGTATAACGTATAACGTATAACGTATAACGTATAACGTATAACGTATAACGTATAACCTATAACGTATTACGTATAACGTATAACGTATAACGTATAACGTATAACGTATAACGTATAACGTATAACGTATAACGTAAAACATATGACGTATTACATATTACGTATAACGTATAACGTATAACGTATAACGTATAACGTATAACGTATAACGTGTAACGAAGAACGTATAACGAAGAACGTAAAACGTATAACATATATCCTATAACGCATAACGTATATTGTATAACGCATAACGTATAGCGAATAACGCATAACGTATAGCGAATAACGCATAACGTATAACGTATAACGTATAACGTATAACGTATAACGTATAAAGTATAACGTATAACGCATAACGTATAACGCATAACGTATAACGCATAACGTATAACGCATAACGTATAACGCATAAAGTATAACGCATAACGTATAACGGATAACGTATAACGTATAACGTGTAACGTATAACGTATAACGTGTAACGTATAACGTATAACGTATAACGTATAACGTATAACGTATAACCTATAACGTATAACGTATAACGTATAACGTATAACGTATAACGTATAACGTATAACGTATAACGTATAACGTATAACGTATAACGTATAACGTATAACGTATAGCGTATAACGTATAACGTATAACGTATAACGTATAACGTATAACGTATAACGTATAACGTATAACGTATAACGTATAACGTATAACGTAGAACGTATAACGTATAACGTATAACGTATAACGTATAACGTATAACGTATAACGTATAACGTATAACGTATAACGTATAACGTATTTCGTATAACGTATAACGTATAACGTATAACGTATAACGTATAACGTATAACGTATAACGTATAACGTATAACGTATAACGTATAACGTATAACGTGTAACGAAGAACGTATAACGAAGAACGTAAAACGTATAACATATATCCTATAACTCATAACGTATATCGTATAACGCACAACGTATAGCGAATAACGCATAACGTATAACGTATAACGTATAACGTATAACGTATAACGTATAACGTATAACGTATAACGTATAACGTATAACGTATAACGTATAACGTATAACGTATAACGTATAACGTATAACGTATAACGTATAACGTATAACGTATAACGTATAACGTATAACGTATAACGTATAACGTATAACGTATAACGTATAACGTATAACGTATAACGTATAACGTATAACGTATAACGTATAACGTATAACGTATAACGTATAACGTATAGCGTATAACGTATAACGTATAACGTATAACGTATAACGTATAACGTATAACGTATAACGTATAACGTATAACGTATAACGTATAACGTATAACGTATAACGTATAACGTATAACGTATAACGTATAACGTATAACGTATAACGTATTTCGTATAACGTATAACGTATAACGTATAACGTATAACGTATAACGTATAACGTATAACGTATAACGTATAACGTATAACGTATAACGTATAACGTGTAACGAAGAACGTATAACGAAGAACGTAAAACGTATAACATATATCCTATAACTCATAACGTATATCGTATAACGCATAACGTATAGCGAATAACGCATAACGTATAACGTATAACGTATAACGTATAACGTATAACGTATAACGTATAACGTATAACGTATAACGTATAAAGTATAACGTATAACGCATAACGTATAACGCATAACGTATAACGCATAACGTATAACGCATAACGTATAACGCATAAAGTATAACGCATAACGTATTTCGTATAACGTATAACGTATAACGTGTAACGTATAACGTATAACGTGTAACGTATAACGTATAACGTATAACGTATAACGTATAACGTATAACGTATAACGTATAACGTATAACGTATAACGTATAACGTATAACGTATAACGTATAACGTATAACGTATAACTTATAACGTAAAACGTATTACATATTACGTATAACGAGTAACGTATAACGTATAACGTATAACGTATAACGTATAACGTATAACGTATAACGTATAACGTATAACGTATAACGAGTAACGTATAACGTATAACGTATAACGTACAACGTATAACGTATAACGTATAACGTATAACGTACAACGAATAACGTATAACGTATAACGTATAACGTATAACGTATAACGTATAACGTATAACGTATAACGTATAACGTATAACGTATAACGTATAACGTATAACGTATAACGTATAACGTTTAACGTATAACGTATAACGTATAACGTATAACGAGTAACGTATAACGTATAACGTATAACGTATAACGTATAACGTATAACGTACAACGAATAACGTATAACGTATAACGTATAACGTATAACGTATAATGTATAACGTATAACGTATAACGTATAACGTAAAACGTATAACGTATAACGTATAAGGTATAACGTATAACGTATAACGTATAACGAATAACGTATAACGTATAACGTATAACGTATAACGTATAACGTATAACGTATAACGTATAACGTATAACGTATAACGTATAACGTACAACGTATAACGTATAACGTATATCGTATAACGTATAACGTATAACGTATAACGTATAACGTTTACGTATAACATATAACGTATAACGTATAACGTATAACGCATAACGTATACCGTATAACGTATAACGTATAACGTATAACTTATAACGTATAACGTATAACGTATAACGTATAACGTATAACGTATAACGTATAACTTATAACGTAAAACGTATTACATATTACGTATAACGAGTAACGTATAACGTATAACGTATAACGTACAAAGTATAACGTACAACGTATAACGTATTACGTATAACGTATAACGTATAACGTATAACTTATAACGTATAACGTACAACGTTTAACGTATAACGTATATCGTATAACGTATAACGTATAACGTATAACGTTTAACGTATAACGTATAACGTATAACGTATAACGTATAACGTATAACGTATAACGTATAACGTATAACGTATAACGTATAACTTATAACGTAAAACGTATTACATATTACGTATAACGAGTAACGTATAACGTATAACGTATAACGTATAACGTATAACGTATAACGTATAACGTATAACGTATAACGAGTAACGTATAACGTATAACGTATAACGTACAACGTATAACGTATAACGTATAACGTATAACGTACAACGAATAACGTATAACGTATAACGTATAACGTATAACGTATAACGTATAACGTATAACGTATAACGTATAACGTATAACGTATAACGTATAACGTATAACGTATAACGTATAACGTTTAACGTATAACGTATAACGTATAACGTATAACGAGTAACGTATAACGTATAACGTATAACGTATAACGTATAACGTATAACGTACAACGAATAACGTATAACGTATAACGTATAACGTATAACGTATAATGTATAACGTATAACGTACAACGTATAACGTATTACGTATAACGTATAACGTATAACGTATAACTTATAACGTATAACGTACAACGTTTAACGTATAACGTATATCGTATAACGTATAACGTATAACGTATAACGTTTAACGTATAACGTATAACGTATAACGTATAACGTATAACGTATAACGTATAACGTATAACGTATAACGTATAACGTATAACGTATAACGTATAACGTATAACGTATAACGTATAACGTATAACGTATAACGTATAACGTATAACGTATAACGTATAACGTATAACGTATAACGTATAACGTATAACGAATAAGGTATATGCTATAACGCATAACGTATAACGGATAACGTATATCGTATAACGTACAATGTTTAACGCATAACGTACAACGTATAACGTATAACGTATAACGTATAACGTATAACGTATAACGTATAACGTATAACGTATAACGTATAACGTACAACGTATCACGTATAACGTATATCCTATAATGCATAACGTATATCCTATAACGCATAACGTATAGCGCATAACGCATAACGTATACCGTATAGCGTATAACGTCAAACGTATAACGTATAACGTATAACGTATAACGTATAACGTATAACGTATAACGTATAACGTATAACGTATAACGTATAACGTATAACGTATGACGTATAACGTACAACGTATAACGTATAACGTATAACGTATAACGTATAACGTATAACGTATAACGTATAACGTATAACGTATAACGTATAACGTATAACGTATAACGTATAACGTATATCCTATAACGCATAACGTATAACGTATAACGTATATCGTATAACGTATAACGTATAACGTAAAACGTAAAACGTATAACGTATAACGTATAACGTATAACGTATAACGTATAACGTATAACGCATAACGTATACCGTATAACGTATAACGTATAACGTATAACGTATAACGTATAACGTATAACGTACAACGAATAACGTATAACGTATAACGTATAACGTATAACGTATAACGTATAACGTATAACGTATAACGTATAACGTATAACGTATAACGTATAACGTATAACGTATAACGTTTAACGTATAACGTATAACGTATAACGTATAACGAGTAACGTATAACGTATAACGTATAACGTATAACGTATAACGTATAACGTACAACGAATAACGTATAACGTATAACGTATAACGTATAACGTATAATGTATAACGTATAACGTATAACGTATAACGTAAAACGTATAACGTATAACGTATAACGTATAACGTATAACGTATAACTTATAACGTAAAACGTATTACATATTACGTATAACGAGTAACGTATAACGTATAACGTATAACGTATAACGTATAACGTATAACGTATAACGTATAACGTATAACGTATAACGTATAACGAGTAACGTATAACGTATAACGTATAACGTATAACGTATAACGTATAACGTACAACGAATAACGTATAACGTATAACGTATAACGTATAACGTATAACGTATAACGTATAACGTATAACGTATAACGTATAACGTATAACGTATAACGTATAACGTATAACGTATAACGTTTAACGTATAACGTATAACGTATAACGTATAACGAGTAACGTATAACGTATAACGTATAACGTATAACGTATAACGTATAACGTATAACGTATAACGTATAACGAATAACGTATAACGTATAACGTATAACGTATGACGTAACACGTATAAGGTATGACCTATAACGCATAACGTATAGCGTATAACGCATAACGTATAACGTATAACGTATAACGTATAACGTATAACGTATAACGTATAACGTATAACGTATAACGTATAACGTATAACGTATAACGTATAACGTATAACGTACAACGTATAACGTATAACGTATAACTAATAACGTATAACGTATAACGTATAACGTATAACGTATAACGTATAACGTATAACGTATAACGTATAACGTATATCCTATAACGCATAACGTATAACGTATAACGTATATCGTATAACGTATAACGTATAACGTAAAACGTAAAACGTATAACGTATAACGTATAACGTATAACGTATAACGTATAACGTATAACGTATAACGTATAACGTATAACGTATAACGTATAACGTATAACGTATAACGTATAACGTATAACGTATAACGTATAACGAGTAACGTATAACGTATAACGTATAACGTATAACGTATAACGTATAACGTATAACGTATAACGTATAACGTATAACGTATAACGTATAACGTATAACGTATAACGTATAACGTATAACGTATAACGTATAACGTATAACGTATAGCGTGTAACGAAGAACGTATAACGAAGAACGTAAAACGTATAACATATATCCTATAACGCATAACGTATATCGTATAACGCATAACGTATAGCGAATAACGCATAACGTATAACGTATAACGTATAACGTATAACGTATAACGTATAACGTATAACGTATAACCCATAACGTATAACGTATAACGTATGACGTATAACGTATAACGTATAACGTATAACGTATAACGTATAACGTATAACGTATAACGTATAACGTATAACGTATAACGTATAACGTATAACGTATAACGTATAACGTATAACGTATAACGTATAACGTATAACGTATAACGTATAACGTATAACGTATAACGTATAACGTATAACGTATAACGTATAACGTATAACGTGTAACGAAGAACGTATAACGAAGAACATAAAACGTATAACATATATCCTATAACGCATAACGTATATCGTATAACGCATAACGTATAGCGAATAACGCATAACGTATAACGTATAACGTATAACGTATAACGTATAACGTATAACGTATAACCTATAACGTATAACGTATGACGTGTAACGTATAACGTATAACGTATTACGTATAACCAATAACGTATAACGTATAACGTATAACGTATAACGTATAACGTAAAACGTATAACATATATCCTATAACGCATAACGTATATCGTATAACGCATAACGTATAGCGAATAACGCATAACGTATAACGTATAACGTATAACGTATAACGTATAACGTATAACGTATAACGTATAACGTATAACCTATAACGTATAACGTATAACGTATGACGTATAACGTATAACGTATAACGTATAACGTATAACGTATAACGTATAACGTATAACGTATAACGTATAACGTATAACGTATAACATATAACGTATAACGTATAACGTATAACGTATAACGTATAACGTATAACGTATAACGTATAACGTATAACGTATAACGTATAACGTATAACGTATAACGTATAACGTATAACGTATAACGTATAACGTATAGGGTATAACGTATAACGTATAACGTATAACGTATAACGTATAACGTATAACGTATAACGTATAACGTATAACGTATAACGTATAACGTATAACGTATAACGTATAACGTATAACGTATAACGTATAACGTATAACGTATAACGTGTAACGTATAACGTATAACGTATAACGTATAACGTGTAACGAAGAATGTATAACGAAGAACGTAAAACGTATAGCATATATCCTATAACGCATAACGTATATCGTATAACGCATAACGTATAGCGAATAACGCATAACGTATAACGTATAACGTATAACGTATAACGTATAACGTATAACGTATAACCTATAACGTATAACGTATAACGTATAACGTATAACGTATAACGTATAACGTATAACGTATAACGTAAAACATATGACGTATTACATATTACGTATAACGTATAACGTATAACGTATAACGTATAACGTATAACGTATAACGTATAACGTGTAACGAAGAACGTATAACGAAGAACGTAAAACGTATAACATATATCCTATAACTCATAACGTATATCGTATAACGCATAACGTATAGCGAATAACGCATAACGTATAACGTATAACGTATAACGTATAACGTATAACGTATAACGTATAACGTATAACGTATAACGTATAACGTATAACGTATAACGTATAACGTATAACGTATAACGTATAACGTATAACGTATAACGTATAACGTATAACGTATAACGTATAACGTATAACGTATAACGTATATCGTATAACGTATAACGTATAACGTATAACGTGTAACGAAGAACGTATAACGAAGAACGTAAAACGTATAACATATATCCTATAACTTATAACGTATATCGTATAACGCATAACGTATAGCGAATAACGCATAACGTATAACGTATAACGTATAACGTATAACGTATAACGTATAACGTATAACGTATAACGTATAACGTATAACGTATAACGTATAACGTATAACGTATAACGTATAACGTATAACGTATAACGTATAACGTATAACGTATAACGTATAACCTATAACGTATTACGTATAACGTATACCGTATAACGTATAACGTATAACGTATAACGTATAACGTATAACGTATAACGTATAACGTAAAACATATGACGTATTACATATTACGTATAACGTATAACGTATAACGTATAACGTATAACGTATAACGTATAACGTGTAACGAAGAACGTATAACGAAGAACGTAAAACGTATAACATATATCCTATAACGCATAACGTATATTGTATAACGCATAACGTATAGCGAATAACGCATAACGTATAGCGAATAACGCATAACGTATAACGTATAACGTATAACGTATAATGTATAACGTATAACGTATAACGTATAACGCATAACGTATAACGCATAACGTATAACGCATAACGTAAAACGCATAACGTATAACGCATAACGTATAACGCATAACGTATAACGGATAACGTATAACGTATAACGTATAACGTATAACGTATAACGTATAACGTATAACGTATAACGTATAACGTATAACGTATAACGTATAACGTATAACGTATAACGTATAACGTATAACGTATAACGTATAACGTATAACGTATAACCTATAACGTATTTCGTATAACGTATAACGTATAACGTATAACGTATAACGTATAACGTATAACGTATAACGTATAACGTATAACGTATAACGTATAACGTATAACGTATAACGTATAACGTATAACGTATAACGTATAACGTATAACGTATAACGTATAACGTGTAACGTATAACGTATAACGTATAACGTATAACGTGTAACGAAGAATGTATAACGAAGAACGTAAAACGTATAACATATATCCTATAACGCATAACGTATATCGTATAACGCATAACGTATAGCGAATAACGCATAACGTATAACGTATAACGTATAACGTATAACGTATAACGTATAACGTATAACCTATAACGTATAACGTATAACGTATAACGTATAACGTATAACGTATAACGTATAACGTATAACGTAAAACATATGACGTATTACATATTACGTATAACGTATAACGTATAACGTATAACGTATAACGTATAACGTATAACGTATAACGTATAACGTGTAACGAAGAACGTATAACGAAGAACGTAAAACGTATAACATATATCCTATAACTCATAACGTATATCGTATAACGCATAACGTATAGCGAATAACGCATAACGTATAACGTATAACGTATAACGTATAACGTATAACGTATAACGTATAACGTATAACGTATAACGTATAACGTATAACGTATAACGTATAACGTATAACGTATAACGTATAACGTATAACGTATAACGTATAACGTATAACGTATAACGTATAACGTATAACGTATAACGTATAACGTATAACGTATAACGTATAACGTATAACGTATAACGTATAACGTATAACGTGTAACGAAGAACGTATAACGAAGAACGTAAAACGTATAACATATATCCTATAACTTATAACGTATATCGTATAACGCATAACGTATAGCGAATAACGCATAACGTATAACGTATAACGTATAACGTATAACGTATAACGTATAACGTATAACGTATAACGTATAACGTATAACGTATAACGTATAACGTATAACGTATAACGTATAACGTATAACGTATAACGTATAACGTATAACGTATAACCTATAACGTATTACGTATAACGTATACCGTATAACGTATAACGTATAACGTATAACGTATAACGTATAACGTATAACGTATAACGTAAAACATATGACGTATTACATATTACGTATAACGTATAACGTATAACGTATAACGTATAACGTATAACGTATAACGTATAACGTGTAACGAAGAACGTATAACGAAGAACGTAAAACGTATAACATATATCCTATAACGCATAACGTATATTGTATAACGCATAACGTATAGCGAATAACGCATAACGTATAGCGAATAACGCATAACGTATAACGTATAACGTATAACGTATAATGTATAACGTATAACGTATAACGTATAACGCATAACGTATAACGCATAACGTATAACGCATAACGTAAAACGCATAACGTATAACGCATAACGTATAACGCATAACGTATAACGGATAACGTATAACGTATAACGTATAACGTATAACGTATAACGTATAACGTATAACGTATAACGTATAACGTATAACGTATAACGTATAACGTATAACGTATAACGTATAACGTATAACGTATAACGTATAACGTATAACGTATAACCTATAACGTATTTCGTATAACGTATAACGTATAACGTATAACGTATAACGTATAACGTATAACGTATAACGTATAACGTATAACGTATAACGTATAACGTATAACGTATAACGTATAACGTATAACGTATAACGTATAACGTATAACGTATAACGTATAACGTATAACGTATAACGTATAACGTATAACCTATAACGTATTACGTATAACGTATAACGTATAACGTATAACGTATAACGTATAACGTATAACGTATAACGTATAACGTAAAACATATGACGTATTACATATTACGTATAACGTATAACGTATAACGTATAACGTATAACGTATAACGTGTAACGAAGAACGTATAACGAAGAACGTAAAACGTATAACATATATCCTATAACGCATAACGTATATTGTATAACGCATAACGTATAGCGAATAACGCATAACGTATAGCGAATAACGCATAACGTATAACGTATAACGTATAACGTATAACGTATAACGTATAAAGTATAACGTATAACGCATAACGTATAACGCATAACGTATAACGCATAACGTATAACGCATAACGTATAACGCATAAAGTATAACGCATAACGTATAACGGATAACGTATAACGTATAACGTGTAACGTATAACGTATAACGTGTAACGTATAACGTATAACGTATAACGTATAACGTATAACGTATAACGTATAACGTATAACGTATAACGTATAACGTATAACGTATAACGTATAACGTATAACGTATAACGTATAACGTATAACGTATAACGTATAGCGTATAACGTATAACGTATAACGTATAACGTATAACGTATAACGTATAACGTATAACGTATAACGTATAACGTATAACGTATAACGTATAACGTATAACGTATAACGTATAACGTACAACGTATAACGTATAACGTATAACGTATAACGTATAACGTATTTCGTATAACGTATAACGTATAACGTATAACGTATAACGTATAACGTATAACGTATAACGTATAACGTATAACGTATAACGTATAACGTATAACGTATAACGTGTAACGAAGAACGTATAACGAAGAACGTAAAACGTATAACATATATCCTATAACTCATAACGTATATCGTATAACGCATAACGTATAGCGAATAACGCATAACGTATAACGTATAACGTATAACGTATAACGTATAACGTATAACGTATAACGTATAACGTATAACGTATAACGTATAACGTATAACGTATAACGTATAACGTATAACGTATAACGTATAACGTATAACGTATAACGTATAACGTATAACGTATAACGTATAACGTATAACGTATAACGTATTACGTATAACGTATAACGTATAACGTATAACGAATAACGTATAACATATAACGTATAACGTATGACGTAACACGTATAACCTATAACGCATAACGTATAGCGTATAACGCATAACGTATAACGTATAACGTATAACGTATAACGTATAACGTATAACGTATAATGTATAACGTATAACGTATAACGTATAACGTATAACGTACAACGTATAACGTATAACGTATAACGTATAACGTATAACGTATAACGTATAACGTATAACGTATAACGTGTAACGTATAACGTATAACGTATAACGTATATCCTATAACGCATAACGTATAACGTATAACGTATATCGTATAACGTATAACGTATAACGTAAAACGTAAAACGTATAACGTATAACGTATAACGTATAACGTATAACGTATAACGCATAACGTATACCGTATAACGTATAACGTATAACGTATAACGTATAACGTATAACGTATAACGTACAACGAATAACGTATAACGTATAACGTATAACGTATAACGTATAACGTATAACGTATAACGTATAACGTATAACGTATAACGTATAACGTATAACGTATAACGTATAACGTATAACGTATAACGTATAACGTTTAACGTATAACGTATAACGTATAACGTATAACGAGTAACGTATAACGTATAACGTATAACGTATAACGTATAACGTATAACGTACAACGAATAACGTATAACGTATAACGTATAACGTATAACGTATAATGTATAACGTATAACGTATAACGTATAACGTAAAACGTATAACGTATAACGTATAACGTATAACGTATAACGTATAACTTATAACGTAAAACGTATTACATATTACGTATAACGAGTAACGTATAACGTATAACGTATAACGTATAACGTATAACGTATAACGTATAACGTATAACGTATAACGAGTAACGTATAACGTATAACGTATAACGTATAACGTATAACGTATAACGTACAACGAATAACGTATAACGTATAACGTATAACGTATAACGTATAACGTATAACGTATAACGTATAACGTATAACGTATAACGTATAACGTATAACGTATAACGTATAACGTATAACGTATAACGTATAACGTTTAACGTATAACGTATAACGTATAACGTATAACGTATAACGTATAACGTATAACGTATGACGTATAACGTATAACGTATAACGTATAACGTATAACGTATAACGTATAACGCATAACGTATAACGCATAACGTATAACGTATAACGTGTAACGTATAACGTATAGCGTATAACGTATAACGTATTACATATTACATATAACGTATAACGTACAACGTATAACGTATAACATATAACGTCTAACGTTTAACGTATAACGTACAACGTATAACGTATAACGTATAACGTATAACGTATAACGTATCACGTATAACGTATAGCGTATGACGTATCACGTATAAGGTGTGACCTATAACGCATTACGTATAGCGTATAACGCATAATGTATAACGTATATCGTATAACGTATAACGTATAACGTATAACTTATAACGTGTAACGTATAACGTATAACGTATAACGTATAACGTATAACGTATAACGTATAACGTATAACGTATAACGTATAACGTATAACGTGTAACCTATAACGTATAACGTATAACGTATTACGTATTACGTATAACCTATAACGTCTAACGTATGATGTATAACGTATAACGTATAACGTATAACGTATAACGTATAACGTATAACGTATAACGTATAACGTTTAACGTATAACGTATAACGTACAACCTATAACGTACAACGTTTAACGTATAACGTATATCGTCTAACGTATAACGTATAACGTATAACGTTTAACGTATAACGTATAACGTATAACGTATACCGTATAACGTATAACGTATAACGTATAACGTATAACGTATAACGTATAACGTACAACGAATAACGTATAACGTATAACGTATAACGTATAACGTATAACGTATAACGTATAACGTATAACGTATAACGTATAACGTATAACGTATAACGTGTAACGAAGAACGTATAACGAAGAACGTAAAACGTATAACATATATCCTATAACGCATAACGTATATTGTATAACGCATAACGTATAGCGAATAACGCATAACGTATAGCGAATAACGCATAACGTATAACGTATAACGTATAACGTATAATGTATAACGTATAACGTATAACGTATAACGCATAACGTATAACGCATAACGTATAACGCATAACGTAAAACGCATAACGTATAACGCATAACGTATAACGCATAACGTATAACGGATAACGTATAACGTATAACGTATAACGTATAACGTATAACGTATAACGTATAACGTATAACGTATAACGTATAACGTATAACGTATAACGTATAACGTATAACGTATAACGTATAACGTATAACGTATAACGTATAACGTATAACCTATAACGTATTTCGTATAACGTATAACGTATAACGTATAACGTATAACGTATAACGTATAACGTATAACGTATAACGTATAACGTATAACGTATAACGTATAACGTATAACGTATAACGTATAACGTATAACGTATAACGTATAACGTATAACGTATAACGTATAACGTATAACGTATAACGTATAACGTATAACGTATAACCTATAACGTATTACGTATAACGTATAACGTATAACGTATAACGTATAACGTATAACGTATAACGTATAACGTATAACGTATAACGTATAACGTATAACGTAGAACATATGACGTATTACATATTACGTATAACGTATAACGTATAACGTATAACGTATAACGTATAACGTATAACGTGTAACGAAGAACGTATAACGAAGAACGTAAAACGTATAACATATATCCTATAACGCATAACGTATATTGTATAACGCATAACGTATAGCGAATAACGCATAACGTATAGCGAATAACGCATAACGTATAACGTATAACGTATAACGTATAACGTATAACGTATAAAGTATAACGTATAACGCATAACGTATAACGCATAACGTATAACGCATAACGTATAACGCATAACGTATAACGCATAACGTATAACGCATAAAGTATAACGCATAACGTATAACGGATAACGTATAACGTATAACGTGTAACGTATAACGTATAACGTGTGACGTATAACGTATAACGTATAACGTATAACGTATAACGTATAACGTATAACGTATAACGTATAACGTATAACGTATAACGTATAACGTATAACGTATAACGTATAACGTATAACGTATAACGTATAACGTATAACGTATAGCGTATAACGTATAACGTATAACGTATAACGTATAACGTATAACGTATAACGTATAACGTATAACGTATAACGTATAACGTATAACGTATAACGTATAACGTATAACGTATAACGTATAACGTATAACGTATAACGTATAACGTATAACGTATTTCGTATAACGTATAACGTATAACGTATAACGTATAACGTATAACGTATAACGTATAACGTATAACGTATAACGTATAACGTATAACGTATAACGTGTAACGAAGAACGTATAACGAAGAACGTAAAACGTATAACATATATCCTATAACTCATAACGTATATCGTATAACGCATAACGTATAGCGAATAACGCATAACGTATAACGTATAACGTATAACGTATAACGTATAACGTATAACGTATAACGTATAACGTATAACGTATAACGTATAACGTATAACGTATAACGTATAACGTATAACGTATAACGTATAACGTATAACGTATAACGTATAACGCATAACGTATAACGTATAACGTATAACGTATAACGTATAACGTATAACGTATAACGTATAACGTATAACGTATAACGAATAACGTATAACATATAACGTATAACGTATGACGTAACACGTATAAGGTATGACCTATAACGCATAACGTATAGCGTATAACGCATAACGTATAACGTATAACGTATAACGTATAACGTATAACGTATAACGTATAACGTATAACGTATAACGTATAACGTGTAACGTATAACGTATAACGTATAACGTATAACGTATAACGTATAACGTATAACGTATAACGTATAACGTATAACGTATAACGTATAACGTATAACGTATAACGTATAACGTAAAACATATGACGTATTACATATTACGTATAACGTATAACGTATAACGTATAACGTATAACGTATAACGTATAACGTATAACGTGTAACGAAGAACGTATAACGAAGAACGTAAAACGTATAACATATATCCTATAACTCATAACGTATATCGTATAACGCATAACGTATAGCGAATAACGCATAACGTATAACGTATAACGTATAACGTATAACGTATAACGTATAACGTATAACGTATAACGTATAACGTATAACGTATAACGTATAAAGTATAACGTATAACGCATAACGTATAACGCATAACGTATAACGCATAACGTATAACGCATAACGTATAACGCATAAAGTATAACGCATAACGTATTTCGTATAACGTATAACGTATAACGTGTAACGTATAACGTATAACGTGTAACGTATAACGTATAACGTATAACGTATAACGTATAACGTATAACGTATAACGTATAACGTATAACGTATAACGTATAACGTATAACGTATAACGTATAACGTATAACTTATAACGTAAAACGTATTACATATTACGTATAACGAGTAACGTATAACGTATAACGTATAACGTATAACGTATAACGTATAACGTATAACGTATAACGTATAACGAGTAACGTATAACGTATAACGTATAACGTACAACGTATAACGTATAACGTATAACGTATAACGTACAACGAATAACGTATAACGTATAACGTATAACGTATAACGTATAACGTATAACGTATAACGTATAACGTATAACGTATAACGTATAACGTATAACGTATAACGTATAACGTATAACGTTTAACGTATAACGTATAACGTATAACGTATAACGAGTAACGTATAACGTATAACGTATAACGTATAACGTATAACGTATAACGTACAACGAATAACGTATAACGTATAACGTATAACGTATAACGTATAACGTATAACGTATAACGTATAACGTATAACGTATAACGTATAACGTACAACGTATAACGTATAACGTATATCGTATAACGTATAACGTATAACGTATAACGTATAACGTTTACGTATAACATATAACGTATAACGTATAACGTATAACGCATAACGTATACCGTATAACGTATAACGTATAACGTATAACGTATAACGTATAACGTATAACGTATAACGTATAACGTATAACGTATAACGTATAACGTATAACGTATAACGTATAACTTATAACGTAAAACGTATTACATATTACGTATAATGAGTAACGTATAACGTATAACGTATAACGTATAACGTATAACGTATAACGTATAACGTATAACGTATAACGTATAACGTATAACTTATAACGTAAAACGTATTACATATTACGTATAACGAGTAACGTATAACGTATAACGTATAACGTATAACGTATAACGTATAACGTACAACGAATAACGTATAACGTATAACGTATAACGTATAACGTATAATGTATAACGTATAACGTATAACGTATAACGTAAAACGTATAACGTATAACGTATAAGGTATAACGTATAACGTATAACGTATAACGAATAACGTATAACGTATAACGTATAACGTATAACGTATAACGTATAACGTATAACGTATAACGTATAACGTATAACGTATAACGTACAACGTATAACGTATAACGTATATCGTATAACGTATAACGTATAACGTATAACGTATAACGTTTACGTATAACATATAACGTATAACGTATAACGTATAACGCATAACGTATACCGTATAACGTATAACGTATAACGTATAACGTATAACGTATAACGTATAACGTATAACGTATAACGTATAACGTATAACGTATAACGTATAACGTATAACTTATAACGTAAAACGTATTACATATTACGTATAATGAGTAACGTATAACGTATAACGTATAACGTACAAAGTATAACGTACAACGTATAACGTATTACGTATAACGTATAACGTATAACGTATAACTTATAACGTATAACGTACAACGTTTAACGTATAACGTATATCGTATAACGTATAACGTATAACGTATAACGTTTAACGTATAACGTATAACGTATAACGTATAACGTATAACGTATAACGTATAACGTATAACGTATAACGTATAACGTATAACGTATAACGTATAACGTATAACGTATAACGTATAACGTATAACGTATAACGTATAACGTATAACGTATAACGTATAACGTATAACGTATAACGTATAACGTATAACGTATAACGTATAACGTATAACGTATAACGTATAACGTATAACGTATAACGTATAACGTATAACGTATAACGAATAAGGTATATGCTATAACGCATAACGTATAACGGATAACGTATATCGTATAACGTACAATGTTTAACGCATAACGTACAACGTATAACGTATAACGTATAACGTATAACGTATAACGTATAACGTATAACGTATAACGTATAACGTATAACGTACAACGTATCACGTATAACGTATATCCTATAATGCATAACGTATATCCTATAACGCATAACGTATAGCGCATAACGCATAACGTATACCGTATAGCGTATAACGTCAAACGTATAACGTATAACGTATAACGTATAACGTATAACGTATAACGTATAACGTATAACGTATAACGTATAACGTATAACGTATAACGTATAACGTATAACGTACAACGTATAACGTATAACGTATAACGTATAACGTATAACGTATAACGTATAACGTATAACGTATAACGTATAACGTATAACGTATAACGTATAACGTATAACGTATATCCTATAACGCATAACGTATAACGTATAACGTATATCGTATAACGTATAACGTATAACGTAAAACGTAAAACGTATAACGTATAACGTATAACGTATAACGTATAACGTATAACGCATAACGTATACCGTATAACGTATAACGTAT
Source organism: Ptiloglossa arizonensis (assembly GCF_051014685.1). NCBI lineage: Eukaryota > Metazoa > Arthropoda > Insecta > Hymenoptera > Colletidae > Ptiloglossa > Ptiloglossa arizonensis. The sequence continues at coordinate 40,936 of NW_027478702.1, read as the reverse complement.
AACGTATAACGTATAACGTATAACGTATAACGTACAACGAATAACGTATAACGTATAACGTATAACGTATAACGTATAACGTATAACGTATAACGTATAACGTATAACGTATAACGTATAACGTATAACGTATAACGTATAACGTTTAACGTATAACGTATAACGTATAACGTATAACGAGTAACGTATAACGTATAACGTATAACGTATAACGTATAACGTATAACGTACAACGAATAACGTATAACGTATAACGTATAACGTATAACGTATAATGTATAACGTATAACGTATAACGTATAACGTAAAACGTATAACGTATAACGTATAACGTATAACGTATAACGTATAACGTATAACTTATAACGTAAAACGTATTACATATTACGTATAACGAGTAACGTATAACGTATAACGTATAACGTATAACGTATAACGTATAACGTATAACGTATAACGTATAACGTATAACGTATAACGAGTAACGTATAACGTATAACGTATAACGTATAACGTATAACGTATAACGTACAACGAATAACGTATAACGTATAACGTATAACGTATAACGTATAACGTATAACGTATAACGTATAACGTATAACGTATAACGTATAACGTATAACGTATAACGTATAACGTTTAACGTATAACGTATAACGTATAACGTATAACGAGTAACGTATAACGTATAACGTATAACGTATAACGTATAACGTATAACGTTTAACGTATAACGTATAACGAATAACGTATAACGTATAACGTATAACGTATGACGTAACACGTATAAGGTATGACCTATAACGCATAACGTATAGCGTATAACGCATAACGTATAACGTATAACGTATAACGTATAACGTATAACGTATAACGTATAACGTATAACGTATAACGTATAACGTATAACGTATAACGTATAACGTATAACGTATAACGTATAACGTACAACGTATAACGTATAACGTATAACTAATAACGTATAACGTATAACGTATAACGTATAACGTATAACGTATAACGTATAACGTATAACGTATAACGTATAACGTATATCCTATAACGCATAACGTATAACGTATAACGTATATCGTATAACGTATAACGTATAACGTAAAACGTAAAACGGTAAAACGTAAAACGTATAACGTATAACGTATAACGTATAACGTATAACGTATAACGTATATCCTATAACGCATAACGTATAACGTATAACGTATATCGTATAACGTATAACGTATAACGTAAAACGTAAAACGTATAACGTATAACGTATAACGTATAACGTATAACGTATAACGCATAACGTATACCGTATAACGTATAACGTATAACGTATAACGTATAACGTATAACGTATAACGTACAACGAATAACGTATAACGTATAACGTATAACGTATAACGTATAACGTATGACGTAACACGTATAAGGTATGACCTATAACGCATAACGTATAGCGTATAACGCATAACGTATAACGTATAACGTATAACGTATAACGTATAACGTATAACGTATAACGTATAACGTATAACGTAAAACGTAAAACGTATAACGTATAACGTATAACGTATAACGTATAACGTATAACGCATAACGTATACCGTATAACGTATAACGTATAACGTATAACGTATAACGTATAACGTATAACGTACAACGAATAACGTATAACGTATAACGTATAACGTATAACGTATAACGTATAACGTATAACGTATAACGTATAACGTATAACGTATAACGTATAACGTTTAACGTATAACGTATAACGTATAACGTATAACGAGTAACGTATAACGTATAACGTATAACGTATAACGTATAACGTATAACGTACAACGAATAACGTATAACGTATAACGTATAACGTATAACGTATAATGTATAACGTATAACGTATAACGTATAACGTAAAACGTATAACGTATAACGTATAACGTATAACGTATAACGTATAACGTATAACTTATAACGTAAAACGTATTACATATTACGTATAACGAGTAACGTATAACGTATAACGTATAACGTATAACGTATAACGTATAACGTATAACGTATAACGTATAACGTATAACGTATAACGAGTAACGTATAACGTATAACGTATAACGTATAACGTATAACGTATAACGTACAACGAATAACGTATAACGTATAACGTATAACGTATAACGTATAACGTATAACGTATAACGTATAACGTATAACGTATAACGTATAACGTATAACGTATAACGTATAACGTTTAACGTATAACGTATAACGTATAACGTATAACGAGTAACGTATAACGTATAACGTATAACGTATAACGTATAACGTATAACGTTTAACGTATAACGTATAACGAATAACGTATAACGTATAACGTATAACGTATGACGTAACACGTATAAGGTATGACCTATAACGCATAACGTATAGCGTATAACGCATAACGTATAACGTATAACGTATAACGTATAACGTATAACGTATAACGTATAACGTATAACGTATAACGTATAACGTATAACGTATAACGTATAACGTATAACGTATAACGTACAACGTATAACGTATAACGTATAACTAATAACGTATAACGTATAACGTATAACGTATAACGTATAACGTATAACGTATAACGTATAACGTATAACGTATAACGTATATCCTATAACGCATAACGTATAACGTATAACGTATATCGTATAACGTATAACGTATAACGTAAAACGTAAAACGTATAACGTATAACGTATAACGTATAACGTATAACGTATAACGTATATCCTATAACGCATAACGTATAACGTATAACGTATATCGTATAACGTATAACGTATAACGTAAAACGTATAACGTATATCCTATAACGCATAACGTATAACGTATAACGTATATCGTATAACGTATACCGTATAACGTAAAACGTAAAACGTATAACGTATAACGTATAACGTATAACGTACAACGAATAACGTATATCCTATAACGCATAACGTATAACGTATAACGTATATCGTATAACGTATAACGTATAACGTAAAACGTAAAACGTATAACGTATAACGTATAACGTATAACGTATAACGTATAACGCATAACGTATACCGTATAACGTATAACGTATAACGTATAACGTATAACGTATAACGTATAACGTACAACGAATAACGTATAACGTATAACGTATAACGTATAACGTATAACGTATGACGTAACACGTATAAGGTATGACCTATAACGCATAACGTATAGCGTATAACGCATAACGTATAACGTATAACGTATAACGTATAACGTATAACGTATAACGTATAACGTATAACGTATAACGTATAACGTAAAACGTAAAACGTATAACGTATAACGTATAACGTATAACGTATAACGTATAACGCATAACGTATACCGTATAACGTATAACGTATAACGTATAACGTATAACGTATAACGTATAACGTACAACGAATAACGTATAACGTATAACGTATAACGTATAACGTATAACGTATAACGTATAACGTATAACGTATAACGTATAACGTATAACGTATAACGTTTAACGTATAACGTATAACGTATAACGTATAACGAGTAACGTATAACGTATAACGTATAACGTATAACGTATAACGTATAACGTACAACGAATAACGTATAACGTATAACGTATAACGTATAACGTATAATGTATAACGTATAACGTATAACGTATAACGTAAAACGTATAACGTATAACGTATAACGTATAACGTATAACGTATAACGTATAACTTATAACGTAAAACGTATTACATATTACGTATAACGAGTAACGTATAACGTATAACGTATAACGTAACACGTATAAGGTATGACCTATAACGCATAACGTATAGCGTATAACGCATAACGTATAACGTATAACGTATAACGTATAACGTATAACGTATAACGTATAACGTATAACGTATAACGTAAAACGTAAAACGTATAACGTATAACGTATAACGTATAACGTATAACGTATAACGCATAACGTATACCGTATAACGTATAACGTATAACGTATAACGTATAACGTATAACGTATAACGTACAACGAATAACGTATAACGTATAACGTATAACGTATAACGTATAACGTATAACGTATAACGTATAACGTATAACGTATAACGTATAACGTATAACGTTTAACGTATAACGTATAACGTATAACGTATAACGAGTAACGTATAACGTATAACGTATAACGTATAACGTATAACGTATAACGTACAACGAATAACGTATAACGTATAACGTATAACGTATAACGTATAATGTATAACGTATAACGTATAACGTATAACGTAAAACGTATAACGTATAACGTATAACGTATAACGTATAACGTATAACGTATAACTTATAACGTAAAACGTATTACATATTACGTATAACGAGTAACGTATAACGTATAACGTATAACGTATAACGTATAACGTATAACGTATAACGTATAACGTATAACGTATAACGTATAACGAGTAACGTATAACGTATAACGTATAACGTATAACGTATAACGTATAACGTACAACGAATAACGTATAACGTATAACGTATAACGTATAACGTATAACGTATAACGTATAACGTATAACGTATAACGTATAACGTATAACGTATAACGTATAACGTATAACGTTTAACGTATAACGTATAACGTATAACGTATAACGAGTAACGTATAACGTATAACGTATAACGTATAACGTATAACGTATAACGTTTAACGTATAACGTATAACGAATAACGTATAACGTATAACGTATAACGTATGACGTAACACGTATAAGGTATGACCTATAACGCATAACGTATAGCGTATAACGCATAACGTATAACGTATAACGTATAACGTATAACGTATAACGTATAACGTATAACGTATAACGTATAACGTATAACGTATAACGTATAACGTATAACGTATAACGTATAACGTACAACGTATAACGTATAACGTATAACTAATAACGTATAACGTATAACGTATAACGTATAACGTATAACGTATAACGTATAACGTATAACGTATAACGTATAACGTATATCCTATAACGCATAACGTATAACGTATAACGTATATCGTATAACGTATAACGTATAACGTAAAACGTAAAACGTATAACGTATAACGTATAACGTATAACGTATAACGTATAACGTATATCCTATAACGCATAACGTATAACGTATAACGTATATCGTATAACGTATAACGTATAACGTAAAACGTAAAACGTATAACGTATAACGTATAACGTATAACGTATAACGTATAACGCATAACGTATACCGTATAACGTATAACGTATAACGTATAACGTATAACGTATAACGTATAACGTACAACGTATAACGTATAACGTATAACTAATAACGTATAACGTATAACGTATAACGTATAACGTATAACGTATAACGTATAACGTATAACGTATAACGTATAACGTATATCCTATAACGCATAACGTATAACGTATAACGTATATCGTATAACGTATAACGTATAACGTAAAACGTAAAACGTATAACGTATAACGTATAACGTATAACGTATAACGTATAACGTATATCCTATAACGCATAACGTATAACGTATAACGTATATCGTATAACGTATAACGTATAACGTAAAACGTAAAACGTATAACGTATAACGTATAACGTATAACGTATAACGTATAACGCATAACGTATACCGTATAACGTATAACGTATAACGTATAACGTATAACGTATAACGTATAACGTACAACGAATAACGTATAACGTATAACGTATAACGTATAACGTATAACGTATAACGTATAACGTATAACGTATAACGTATAACGTATAACGTATAACGTATAACGTACAACGTATAACGTATAACGTATAACTAATAACGTATAACGTATAACGTATAACGTATAACGTATAACGTATAACGTATAACGTATAACGTATAACGTATAACGTATATCCTATAACGCATAACGTATAACGTATAACGTATATCGTATAACGTATAACGTATAACGTAAAACGTAAAACGTATAACGTATAACGTATAACGTATAACGTATAACGTATAACGTATATCCTATAACGCATAACGTATAACGTATAACGTATATCGTATAACGTATAACGTATAACGTAAAACGTAAAACGTATAACGTATAACGTATAACGTATAACGTATAACGTATAACGCATAACGTATACCGTATAACGTATAACGTATAACGTATAACGTATAACGTATAACGTATAACGTACAACGAATAACGTATAACGTATAACGTATAACGTATAACGTATAACGTATGACGTAACACGTATAAGGTATGACCTATAACGCATAACGTATAGCGTATAACGCATAACGTATAACGTATAACGTATAACGTATAACGTATAACGTATAACGTATAACGTATAACGTATAACGTATAACGTAAAACGTAAAACGTATAACGTATAACGTATAACGTATAACGTATAACGTATAACGCATAACGTATACCGTATAACGTATAACGTATAACGTATAACGTATAACGTATAACGTATAACGTACAACGAATAACGTATAACGTATAACGTATAACGTATAACGTATAACGTATAACGTATAACGTATAACGTATAACGTATAACGTATAACGTATAACGTTTAACGTATAACGTATAACGTATAACGTATAACGAGTAACGTATAACGTATAACGTATAACGTATAACGTATAACGTATAACGTACAACGAATAACGTATAACGTATAACGTATAACGTATAACGTATAATGTATAACGTATAACGTATAACGTATAACGTAAAACGTATAACGTATAACGTATAACGTATAACGTATAACGTATAACGTATAACTTATAACGTAAAACGTATTACATATTACGTATAACGAGTAACGTATAACGTATAACGTATAACGTAACACGTATAAGGTATGACCTATAACGCATAACGTATAGCGTATAACGCATAACGTATAACGTATAACGTATAACGTATAACGTATAACGTATAACGAGTAACGTATAACGTATAACGTATAACGTATAACGTATAACGTATAACGTACAACGAATAACGTATAACGTATAACGTATAACGTATAACGTATAATGTATAACGTATAACGTATAACGTATAACGTAAAACGTATAACGTATAACGTATAACGTATAACGTATAACGTATAACGTATAACTTATAACGTAAAACGTATTACATATTACGTATAACGAGTAACGTATAACGTATAACGTATAACGTATAACGTATAACGTATAACGTATAACGTATAACGTATAACGTATAACGTATAACGAGTAACGTATAACGTATAACGTATAACGTATAACGTATAACGTATAACGTACAACGAATAACGTATAACGTATAACGTATAACGTATAACGTATAACGTATAACGTATAACGTATAACGTATAACGTATAACGTATAACGTATAACGTATAACGTATAACGTTTAACGTATAACGTATAACGTATAACGTATAACGAGTAACGTATAACGTATAACGTATAACGTATAACGTATAACGTATAACGTTTAACGTATAACGTATAACGAATAACGTATAACGTATAACGTATAACGTATGACGTAACACGTATAAGGTATGACCTATAACGCATAACGTATAGCGTATAACGCATAACGTATAACGTATAACGTATAACGTATAACGTATAACGTATAACGTATAACGTATAACGTATAACGTATAACGTATAACGTATAACGTATAACGTATAACGTATAACGTACAACGTATAACGTATAACGTATAACTAATAACGTATAACGTATAACGTATAACGTATAACGTATAACGTATAACGTATAACGTATAACGTATAACGTATAACGTATAACGTATATCCTATAACGCATAACGTATAACGTATAACGTATATCGTATAACGTATAACGTATAACGTAAAACGTAAAACGTATAACGTATAACGTATAACGTATAACGTATAACGTATAACGTATATCCTATAACGCATAACGTATAACGTATAACGTATATCGTATAACGTATAACGTATAACGTAAAACGTAAAACGTATAACGTATAACGTATAACGTATAACGTATAACGTATAACGCATAACGTATACCGTATAACGTATAACGTATAACGTATAACGTATAACGTATAACGTATAACGTACAACGAATAACGTATAACGTATAACGTATAACGTATAACGTATAACGTATGACGTAACACGTATAAGGTATGACCTATAACGCATAACGTATAGCGTATAACGCATAACGTATAACGTATAACGTATAACGTATAACGTATAACGTATAACGTATAACGTATAACGTATAACGTATAACGTACAACGTATAACGTATAACGTATAACGTATAACGTATAACGTATAACGTATAACGTATAACGTATAACGTATAACGTATAACGTATAACGTATAACGTATAACGTATATCCTATAACGCATAACGTATAACGTATAACGTATATCGTATAACGTATAACGTATAACGTAAAACGTAAAACGTATAACGTATAACGTATAACGTATAACGTATAACGTATAACGCATAACGTATACCGTATAACGTATAACGTATAACGTATAACGTATAACGTATAACGTATAACGTACAACGAATAACGTATAACGTATAACGTATAACGTATAACGTATAACGTATAACGTATAACGTATAACGTATAACGTATAACGTATAACGTATAACGTATAACGTATAACGTATAACGTTTAACGTATAACGTATAACGTATAACGTATAACGAGTAACGTATAACGTATAACGTATAACGTACAACGAATAACGTATAACGTATAACGTATAACGTATAACGTATAACGTATAACGTATAACGTATAACGTATAACGTATAACGTATAACGTATAACGTATAACGTATAACGTTTAACGTATAACGTATAACGTATAACGTATAACGAGTAACGTATAACGTATAACGTATAACGTATAACGTATAACGTATAACGTACAACGAATAACGTATAACGTATAACGTATAACGTATAACGTATAATGTATAACGTATAACGTATAACGTATAACGTAAAACGTATAACGTATAACGTATAACGTATAACGTATAACGTATAACGTGTAACGAATAACGTATAACGTATAACGTATAACGTATAACGTATAACGTATAACGTATAACGTATAACGTATAACGTATAACGTACAACGTATAACGTATAACGTATATCGTATAACGTATAACGTATAACGTATAACGTATAACGTTTAACGTATAACGTATAACGTATAACGTATAACGTATAACGCATAACGTATACCGTATAACGTATAACGTATAACGTATAACGTATAACGTATAACGTATAACGTATAACGTATAACGTATAACGTATAACGTATAACTTATAACGTAAAACGTATTACATATTACGTATAACGAGTAACGTATAACGTATAACGTATAACGTACAAAGTATAACGTACAACGTATAACGTATAACGTATAACGTATAACGTTTAACGTATAACGTATAACGTGTAACCTATAACGTATAACGTATAACGTATTACGTATTACGTATAACCTATAACGTCTAACGTATGACGTATAACGTATAACGTATAACTTATAACGTATAACGTATAACGTATAACGTATAACGTATAACGTTTAACGTATAACGTATAACGTACAACCTATAACGTACAACGTTTAACGTATAACGTATATCGTATAACGTATAACGTATAACGTATAACGTTTAACGTATAACGTATAACCTATAACGTATAACGTATAACGTATAACGTATAACGTATAACGTATAACGTATAACGTATAACGTATAACGTATAACGTATAACGTATAACGTATAACGTATAACGTATAACGTATATCGTATAACGTATAACGTATAACGTATAACGTATAACGTATAACGTATAACGTATAACGTATAACGTATAACGTACAACGTATCACGTATAACGTATATCCTATAATGCATAACGTATATCCTATAACGCATAACGTATAGCGAATAACGCATAACGTATACCGTAAAGCGTATAACGTCAAACGTATAACGTCAAACGTATAACGTATAACGTATAACGTATAACGTATAACGTATAACGTATAACGTATAACGTATAACGTATAACGTATAACGTATAACGTATAACGTATAACGTATAACGTATAACGTATAACGTATAACGTATAACGTATAACGTATAACGTATAACGTATAACGTATAACGTATAACGTATAACGTATAACGTATAACGTATAACGTATAACGTATAACGTATAACGTATAACGTATAACGTATAACGAATAACGTATAACGTATAACGTATAACGTATGACGTAACACGTATAAGGTATGACCTATAACGCATAACGTATAGCGTATAACGCATAACGTATAACGTATAACGTATAACGTATAACGTATAACGTATAACGTATAACGTATAACGTATAACGTATAACGTATAACGTATAACGTACAACGTATAACGTATAACGTATATCGTATAACGTTTAACGTATAACGTATAACGTATAACGTTTAACGTATAACGTATAACGTATAACGTATAACGTATAACGCATAACGTATACCGTATAACGTATAACGTATAACGTATAACGTATAACGTATAACGTATAACGTATAACGTATAACGTATAACGTATAACGTATAACGTATAACGTATAACTTATAACGTAAAACGTATTACATATTACGTATAACGAGTAACGTATGACGTATAACGTATAACGTATAACGTATAACGTATAACGTATAACGTATAACGTATAACGTATAACGTTTAACGTATAACGTATAACGTACAACCTATAACGTACAACGTTTAACGTATAACGTATATCGTATAACGTATAACGTATAACGTATAACGTTTAACGTATAACGTATAACCTATAACGTATAACGTATAACGTATAACGTATAACGTATAACGTATAACGTATAACGTATAACGTATAACGTATAACGTATAACGTATAACGTATAACGTATAACGTATAACGTATAACGTATAACGTATATCGTATAACGTATAACGTATAACGTATAACGTATAACGTATAACGTATAACGTATAACGTATAACGTACAACGTATCACGTATAACGTATATCCTATAATGCATAATGTATATCCTATAACGCATAACGTATAGCGAATAACGCATAACGTATAACGTATAACGTATAACGTATAACGTATATCGTATAACGTATAACGTATAACGTATAACGTATAACGTATAACGTATAACGTATAACGTATAACGTATAACGTATAACGTATAACGTATAACGTTTAACGTATAACGTATAACGTACAACCTATAACGTACAACGTTTAACGTATAACGTATATCGTATAACGTATAACGTATAACGTATATCGTATAACGTATAACGTATAACGTATAACGTTTAACGTATAACGTATAACCTATAACGTATAACGTATAACGTATAACGTATAACGTATAACGTATAACGTATAACGTATAACGTATAACGTATAACGTATAACGTATAACGTATAACGTATAACGTATAACGTATATCGTATAACGTATAACGTATAACGTATAACGTATAACGTATAACGTATAACGTATAACGTATAACGTATAACGTACAACGTATCACGTATAACGTATATCCTATAATGCATAACGTATATCCTATAACGCATAACGTATAGCGAATAACGCATAACGTATACCGTATAGCGTATAACGTCAAACGTATAACGTCAAACGTATAACGTATAACGTATAACGTATAACGTATAACGTATAACGTATAACGTATAACGTATAACGTATAACGTATAACGTATAACGTATAACGTATAACGTATAACGTATAACGTATAACGTATAACGTATAACGTATAACGTATAACGTATAACGTATAACGTATAACGTATAACGTATAACGTATAACGTATAACGTATAACGTATAACGTATAACGTATAACGAATAACGTATAACGTATAACGTATAACGTATGACGTAACACGTATAAGGTATGACCTATAACGCATAACGTATAGCGTATAACGCATAACGTATAACGTATAACGTATAACGTATAACGTATAACGTATAACGTATAACGTATAACGTATAACGTATAACGTATAACGTATAACGTATAACGTACAACGTATAACGTATAACGTATAACTAATAACGTATAACGTATAACGTATAACGTATAACGTATAACGTATAACGTATAACGTATAACGTATAACGTATATCCTATAACGCATAACGTATAACGTATAACGTATATCGTATAACGTATAACGTATAACGTAAAACGTAAAACGTATAACGTATAACGTATAACGTATAACGTATAACGTATAACGTATAACGTATATCCTATAACGCATAACGTATAACGTATAACGTATATCGTATAACGTATAACGTATAACGTAAAACGTAAAACGTATAACGTATAACGTATAACGTATAACGTATAACGTATAACGCATAACGTATAGCGTATAACGTATAACGTATAACGTATAACGTATAACGTATAACGTATAACGTATAACGTATAACGTATAACGTATAACGTATAACGTATAACGTATAACGTATAACGTATAACGTATAACGTATAACGTATAACGTTTAACGTATAACGTATAACGTATAACGTATAACGAGTAACGTATAACGTATAACGTATAACGTATAACGTATAACGTATAACGTACAACGAATAACGTATAACGTATAACGTATAACGTATAACGTATAATGTATAACGTATAACGTATAACGTATAACGTAAAACGTATAACGTATAACGTATAACGTATAACGTATAACGTATAACGTATAACTTATAACGTAAAACGTATTACATATTACGTATAACGAGTAACGTATAACGTATAACGTATAACGTATAACGTATAACGTATAACGTATAACGTGTAACGTATAACGTATAACATATAACGAGTAACGTATAACGTATAACGTATAACGTATAACGTATAACGTATAACGTACAACGAATAACGTATAACGTATAACGTATAACGTATAACGTATAACGTATAACGTATAACGTATAACGTATAACGTATAACGTATAACGTATAACGTATAACGTATAACGTATAACGTTTAACGTATAACGTATAACGTATAACGTATAACGAGTAACGTATAACGTATAACGTATAACGTATAACGTATAACGTATAACGTATAACGTATAACGTATAACGAATAACGTATAACGTATAACGTATAACGTATGACGTAACACGTATAAGGTATGACCTATAACGCATAACGTATAGCGTATAACGCATAACGTATAACGTATAACGTATAACGTATAACGTATAACGTATAACGTATAACGTATAACGTATAACGTATAACGTATAACGTATAACGTATAACGTACAACGTATAACGTATAACGTATAACTAATAACGTATAACGTATAACGTATAACGTATAACGTATAACGTATAACGTATAACGTATAACGTATAACGTATATCCTATAACGCATAACGTATAACGTATAACGTATATCGTATAACGTATAACGTATAACGTAAAACGTAAAACGTATAACGTATAACGTATAACGTATAACGTATAACGTATAACGTATAACGTATATCCTATAACGCATAACGTATAACGTATAACGTATATCGTATAACGTATAACGTATAACGTAAAACGTAAAACGTATAACGTATAACGTATAACGTATAACGTATAACGTATAACGCATAACGTATAGCGTATAACGTATAACGTATAACGTATAACGTATAACGTATAACGTATAACGTACAACGAATAACGTATAACGTATAACGTATAACGTATAACGTATAACGTATGACGTAACACGTATAAGGTGTGACCTATAACGCATAACGTATAGCGTATAACGCATAACGTATAACGTATAACGTATAACGTATAACGTATAACGTATAACGTATAACGTATAACGTATAACGTATAACGTATAACGTATAACGTATAACGTACAACGTATAACGTATAACGTATAACGTATAACGTATAACGTATAACGTATAACGTATAACGTATAACGTATAACGTATAACGTATAACGTATAACGTATAACGTATAACGTATAACGTATAACGTATAACGTATAACTTATAACGTAAAACGTATTACATATTACGTATAACGAGTAACGTATAACGTATAACGTATAACGTACAAAGTATAACGTACAACGTATAACGTATAACGTATAACGTATAACGTTTAACGTATAACGTATAACGTGTAACCTATAACGTATAACGTATAACGTATTACGTATTACGTATAACCTATAACGTCTAACGTATGACGTATAACGTATAACGTATAACGTATAACGTATAACGTATAACGTATAACGTATAACGTATAACGTTTAACGTATAACGTATAACGTACAACCTATAACGTACAACGTTTAACGTATAACGTATATCGTATAACGTATAACGTATAACGTATAACGTTTAACGTATAACGTATAACCTATAACGTATAACGTATAACGTATAACGTATAACGTATAACGTATAACGTATAACGTATAACGTATAACGTATAACGTACAACGAATAACGTATAACGTATATCCTATAACGCATAACGTATAACGTATAACGTATATCGTATAACGTATAACGTATAACGTAAAACGTAAAACGTATAACGTATAACGTATAACGTATAACGTATAACGTATAACGCATAACGTATACCGTATAACGTATAACGTATAACGTATAACGTATAACGTATAACGTATAACGTACAACGAATAACGTATAACGTATAACGTATAACGTATAACGTATAACGTATAACGTATAACGTATAACGTATAACGTATAACGTATAACGTATAACGTATAACTTATAACGTAAAACGTATTACATATTACGTATAACGAGTAACGTATAACGTATAACGTGTAACGTATAACGTATAACGTATAACGTATAACGTATAACGTATAACGAGTAACGTATAACGTATAACGTATAACGTATAACGTATAACGTATAACGTACAACGAATAACGTATAACGTATAACGTATAACGTATAACGTATAACGTATAACGTATAACGTATAACGTATAACGTATAACGTATAACGTATAACGTATAACGTATAACGTTTAACGTATAACGTATAACGTATAACGTATAACGAGTAACGTATAACGTATAACGTATAACGTATAACGTATAACGTATAACGTACAACGAATAACGTATAACGTATAACGTATAATGTATAACGTATAATGTATAACGTATAACGTATAACGTATAACGTAAAACGTATAACGTATAACGTATAACGTATAACGTATAACGTATAACGTGTAACGAATAACGTATAACGTATAACGTATAACGTATAACGTATAACGTATAACGTATAACGTATAACGTATAACGTATAACGTACAACGTATAACGTATAACGTATATCGTATAACGTATAACGTATAACGTATAACGTATAACGTTTAACGTATAACGTATAACGTATAACGTATAACGTATAACGCATAACGTATACCGTATAACGTATAACGTATAACGTATAACGTATAACGTATAACGTATAACGTATAACGTATAACGTATAACGTATAACGTATAACTTATAACGTAAAACGTATTACATATTACGTATAACGAGTAACGTATAACGTATAACGTATAACGTACAAAGTATAACGTACAACGTATAACGTATAACGTATAACGTATAACGTTTAACGTATAACGTATAACGTGTAACCTATAACGTATAACGTATAACGTATTACGTATTACGTATAACCTATAACGTCTAACGTATGACGTATAACGTATAACGTATAACGTATAACGTATAACGTATAACGTATAACGTATAACGTATAACGTTTAACGTATAACGTATAACGTACAACCTATAACGTACAACGTTTAACGTATAACGTATATCGTATAACGTATAACGTATAACGTATAACGTTTAACGTATAACGTATAACCTATAACGTATAACGTATAACGTATAACGTATAACGTATAACGTATAACGTATAACGTATAACGTATAACGTATAACGTATAACGTATAACGTATAACGTATAACGTATAACGTATAACGTATATCGTATAACGTATAACGTATAACGTATAACGTATAACGTATAACGTATAACGTATAACGTATAACGTATAACGTACAACGTATCACGTATAACGTATATCCTATAATGCATAACGTATATCCTATAACGCATAACGTATAGCGAATAACGCATAACGTATACCGTATAGCGTATAACGTCAAACGTATAACGTCAAACGTATAACGTATAACGTATAACGTATAACGTATAACGTATAACGTATAACGTATAACGTATAACGTATAACGTATAACGTATAACGTATAACGTATAACGTATAACGTATAACGTATAACGTATAACGTATAACGTATAACGTATAACGTATAACGTATAACGTATAACGTATAACGTATAACGTATAACGTATAACGTATAACGTATAACGTATAACGTATAACGTATAACGTATAACGTATAACGAATAACGTATAACGTATAACGTATAACGTATGACGTAACACGTATAAGGTATGACCTATAACGCATAACGTATAGCGTATAACGCATAACGTATAACGTATAACGTATAACGTATAACGTATAACGTATAACGTATAACGTATAACGTATAACGTATAACGTATAACGTATAACGTACAACGTATAACGTATAACGTATATCGTATAACGTATAACGTATAACGTATAACGTATAACGTTTAACGTATAACGTATAACGTATAACGTATAACGTATAACGCATAACGTATACCGTATAACGTATAACGTATAACGTATAACGTATAACGTATAACGTATAACGTATAACGTATAACGTATAACGTATAACGTATAACTTATAACGTAAAACGTATTACATATTACGTATAACGAGTAACGTATGACGTATAACGTATAACGTATAACGTATAACGTATAACGTATAACGTATAACGTATAACGTATAACGTTTAACGTATAACGTATAACGTACAACCTATAACGTACAACGTTTAACGTATAACGTATATCGTATAACGTATAACGTATAACGTATAACGTTTAACGTATAACGTATAACCTATAACGTATAACGTATAACGTATAACGTATAACGTATAACGTATAACGTATAACGTATAACGTATAACGTATAACGTATAACGTATAACGTATAACGTATAACGTATAACGTATAACGTATAACGTATATCGTATAACGTATAACGTATAACGTATAACGTATAACGTATAACGTATAACGTATAACGTATAACGTATAACGTACAACGTATCACGTATAACGTATATCCTATAATGCATAATGTATATCCTATAACGCATAACGTATAGCGAATAACGCATAACGTATAACGTATAACGTATAACGTATAACGTATAACGTATAACGTATAACGTATAACGTATAACGTATAACGTATAACGTATAACGTATAACGTATAACGTATAACGTATAACGTATAACGTATAACGTATAACGTATAACGTATAACGTATAACGTATAACGTATAACGTATAACGTATAACGTATAACGTATAACGTTTAACGTATAACGTATAACGTACAACCTATAACGTACAACGTTTAACGTATAACGTATATCGTATAACGTATAACGTATAACGTATATCGTATAACGTATAACGTATAACGTATAACGTTTAACGTATAACGTATAACCTATAACGTATAACGTATAACGTATAACGTATAACGTATAACGTATAACGTATAACGTATAACGTATAACGTATAACGTATAACGTATAACGTATAACGTATAACGTATAACGTATAACGTATATCGTATAACGTATAACGTATAACGTATAACGTATAACGTATAACGTATAACGTATAACGTATAACGTATAACGTACAACGTATCACGTATAACGTATATCCTATAATGCATAACGTATATCCTATAACGCATAACGTATAGCGAATAACGCATAACGTATACCGTATAGCGTATAACGTCAAACGTATAACGTCAAACGTATAACGTATAACGTATAACGTATAACGTATAACGTATAACGTATAACGTATAACGTATAACGTATAACGTATAACGTATAACGTATAACGTATAACGTATAACGTATAACGTATAACGTATAACGAATAACGTATAACGCATAACGTATAACGTATGACGTAACACGTATAAGGTATGACCTATAACGCATAACGTATAGCGTATAACGCATAACGTATAACGTATAACGTATAACGTATAACGTATAACGTATAACGTATAACGTATAACGTATAACGTATAACGTATAACGTATAACGTATAACGTACAACGTATAACGTATAACGTATATCGTATAACGTATAACGTATAACGTATAACGTATAACGTTTAACGTATAACGTATAACGTATAACGTATAACGTATAACGCATAACGTATACCGTATAACGTATAACGTATAACGTATAACGTATAACGTATAACGTATAACGTATAACGTATAACGTACAACGTATCACGTATAACGTATATCCTATAATGCATAACGTATATCCTATAACGCATAACGTATAGCGAATAACGCATAACGTATACCGTATAGCGTATAACGTCAAACGTATAACGTCAAACGTATAACGTATAACGTATAACGTATAACGTATAACGTATAACGTATAACGTATAACGTATAACGTATAACGTATAACGTATAACGTATAACGTATAACGTATAACGTATAACGTATAACGTATAACGTATAACGTATAACGTATAACGTATAACGTATAACGTATAACGTATAACGTATAACGTATAACGTATAACGTATAACGTATAACGAATAACGTATAACGTATAACGTATAACGTATGACGTAACACGTATAAGGTATGACCTATAACGCATAACGTATAGCGTATAACGCATAACGTATAACGTATAACGTATAACGTATAACGTATAACGTATAACGTATAACGTATAACGTATAACGTATAACGTATAACGTATAACGTACAACGTATAACGTATAACGTATATCGTATAACGTATAACGTATAACGTATAACGTATAACGTTTAACGTATAACGTATAACGTATAACGTATAACGTATAACGCATAACGTATACCGTATAACGTATAACGTATAACGTATAACGTATAACGTATAACGTATAACGTATAACGTATAACGTATAACGTATAACGTATAACTTATAACGTAAGACGTATTACATATTACGTATAACGAGTAACGTATGACGTATAACGTATAACGTATAACGTATAACGTATAACGTATAACGTATAACGTATAACGTATAACGTATAACGTTTAACGTATAACGTATAACGTACAACCTATAACGTACAACGTTTAACGTATAACGTATATCGTATAACGTATAACGTATAACGTATAACGTTTAACGTATAACGTATAACCTATAACGTATAACGTATAACGTATAACGTATAACGTATAACGTATAACGTATAACGTATAACGTATAACGTTTAACGTATAACGTATAACGTACAACCTATAACGTACAACGTTTAACGTATAACGTATATCGTATAACGTATAACGTATAACGTATAACGTTTAACGTATAACGTATAACCTATAACGTATAACGTATAACGTATAACGTATAACGTATGACGTAACACGTATAAGGTATGACCTATAACGCATAACGTATAGCGTATAACGCATAACGTATAACGTATAACGTATAACGTATAACGTATAACGTATAACGTATAACGTATAACGTATAACGTATAACGTATAACGTATAACGTATAACGTTTAACGTATAACGTATAACGTACAACCTATAACGTACAACGTTTAACGTATAACGTATATCGTATAACGTATAACGTATAACGTATAACGTTTAACGTATAACGTATAACCTATAACGTATAACGTATAACGTATAACGTATAACGTATAACGTATAACGTATAACGTATAACGTATAACGTATAACGTATAACGTATAACGTATAACGTATAACGTATAACGTATATCGTATAACGTATAACGTATAACGTATAACGTATAACGTATAACGTATAACGTATAACGTATAACGTATAACGTACAACGTATCACGTATAACGTATATCCTATAATGCATAACGTATATCCTATAACGCATAACGTATAGCGAATAACGCATAACGTATACCGTATAGCGTATAACGTCAAACGTATAACGTCAAACGTATACCGTATAACGTATAACGTATAACGTATAACGTATAACGTATAACGTATAACGTATAACGTATAACGTATAACGTATAACGTATAACGTATAACGTATAACGTATAACGTATAACGTATAACGTATAACGTATAACGTATAACGTATAACGTATAACGTATAACGTATAACGTATAACGTATAACGTATAACGTATAACGTATAACGTATAACGTATAACGTATAACGTATAACGTATAACGTATAACGTATAACGTATAACGTATAACGTATAACGAATAACGTATAACGTATAACGTATAACGTATGACGTAACACGTATAAGGTATGACCTATAACGCATAACGTATAGCGTATAACGCATAAAGTATAACGTATAACGTATAACGTATAACGTATAACGTATAACGTATAACGTATAACGTATAACGTATAACGTATAACGTATAACGTACAACGTATAACGTATAACGTATAACGTATAACGTATAACGTATAACGTATAACGTATAACGTATAACGTATAACGTATAACGTATAACGTATAACGTATAACGTATAACGTATAACGTATATCCTATAACGCATAACGTATAACGTATAAAGTATATCGTATAACGTATAACGTATAACGTAAAACGTA
The DNA here is from genome assembly GCF_051014685.1 of Ptiloglossa arizonensis. Taxonomy (NCBI): domain Eukaryota; kingdom Metazoa; phylum Arthropoda; class Insecta; order Hymenoptera; family Colletidae; genus Ptiloglossa; species Ptiloglossa arizonensis. The sequence continues at coordinate 19,677 of NW_027478702.1, read as the reverse complement.
AAACGTATAACGTATAACGTATAACGTATAACGTATAACGTATAACGTATAACGCATAACGTATACCGTATAACGTATAACGTATAACGTATAACGTATAACGTATAACGTATAACGTATAACATATAACGTATAACGTATAACGTATAACGTATAACTTATAACGTAAAACGTATTACATATTACGTATAACGAGTAACGTATAACGTATAACGTATAACGTATAACGTATAACGTATAACGTATAACGTATAACGTATAACGAGTAACGTATAACGTATAACGTATAACGTATAACGTATAACGTATAACGTATAACGTATAACGTACAACGAATAACGTATAACGTATAACGTATAACGTATAACGTATAACGTATAACGTATAACGTATAACGTATAACGTATAACGTATAACGTATAACGTATAACGTATAACGTATAACGTTTAACGTATAACGTATAACGTATAACGTATAACGTATAACGAGTAACGTATAACGTATAACGTATAACGTATAACGTATAACGTATAACGTACAACGAATAATGTATAACGTATAACGTATAACGTATAACGTATAATGTATAACGTATAACGTATAACGTATAACGTAAAACGTATAACGTATAACGTATATGGTATAACGTATAACGTATAACGTATAACGAATAACGTATAACGTATAACGTATAACGTATAACGTATAACGTATAACGTATAACGTATAACGTATAACGTATAACGTACAACGTATAACGTATAACGTATATCGTATAACGTATAACGTATAACGTATAACGTATAACGTTTACGTATAACGTATAACGTATAACGTATAACGTATAACGCATAACGTATACCGTATAACGTATAACGTATAACGTATAACGTATAACGAATAACGTATAACGTATAACGTATAACGTATAACTTATAACGTAAAACGTATTACATATTACGTATAACGAGTAACGTATAACGTATAACGTATAACGTACAAAGTATAACGTACAACGTATAACGTATAACGTATAACGTATAACGTATAACGTATAACTTATAACGTATAACGTACAACGTTTAACGTATAACGTATATCGTATAACGTATAACGTATAACGTATAACGTTTAACGTATAACGTATAACGTATAACGTATAACGTATAACGTATAACGTATAACGTATAACGTATAACGTATAACGTATAACGTATAACGAGTAACGTATAACGTATAACGTATAACGTATAACGTATAACGTATAACGTACAACGAATAACGTATAACGTATAACGTATAACGTATAACGTATAACGTATAACGTATAACGTATAACGAATAACGTATAACGTATAACGTATAACGTATAACGTATAACGAATAAGGTATATGCTATAACGCATAACGTATAACGGATAACGTATATCGTATAACGTATAATGTTTAACGCATAACGTACAACGTATAACGTATAACGTATAAAGTATAACGTATAACGTATAACGTATAACGTATAACGTATAACGTATAACGTACAACGTATCACGTATAACGTATATCCTATAATGCATAACGTATATCCTATAACGCATAACGTATAGCGAATAACGCATAACGTATACCGTATAGCGTATAACGTCAAACGTATAACGTATAACGTATAACGTATAACGTATAACGTATAACGTATAACGTATAACGTATAACGTATAACGTATAACGTATAACGTATAACGTATAACGTATAACGTATAACGTATAACGTATAACGTATAACGTATAACGTATAACGTATAACGTATAACGTATAACGTATAACGTATAACGTATAACGTATAACGTATAACGTATAACGAATAACGTATAACGTATAACGTATAACGTATGACGTAACACGTATAAGGTATGACCTATAACGCATAACGTATAGCGTATAACGCATAACGTATAACGTATAACGTATAACGTATAACGTATAACGTATAACGTATAACGTATAACGTATAACGTATAACGTATAACGTATAACGTATAACGTACAACGTATAACGTATAACGTATAACGTATAACGTATAACGTATAACGTATAACGTATAACGTATAACGTATAACGTATAACGTATAACGTATAACGTATAACGTATAACGTATATCCTATAACGCATAACGTATAACGTATAACGTATATCGTATAACGTATAACGTATAACGTAAAACGTAAAACGTATAACGTATAACGTATAACGTATAACGTATAACGTATAACGCATAACGTATACCGTATAACGTATAACGTATAACGTATAACGTATAACGTATAACGTATAACGTACAACGAATAACGTATAACGTATAACGTATAACGTATAACGTATAACGTATAACGTATAACGTATAACGTATAACGTATAACGTATAACGTATAACGTATAACGTATAACGTATAACGTATAACGTATAACGTTTAACGTATAACGTATAACGTATAACGTATAACGAGTAACGTATAACGTATAACGTATAACGTATAACGTATAACGTATAACGTATAACGTACAACGAATAACGTATAACGTATAACGTATAACGTATAACGTATAATGTGTAACGTATAACGTATAACGTATAACGTAAAACGTATAACGTATAACGTATAACGTATAACGTATAACGTATAACTTATAACGTAAAACGTATTACATATTACGTATAACGTATAACGTATAACGTATAACGTATAACGTATAACGTATAACGTATAACGTATAACTTATAACGTAAAACGTATTACATATTACGTATAACGAGTAACGTATAACGTATAACGTATAACGTACAAAGTATAACGTACAACGTATAACGTATAACGTATAACGTATAACGTTTAACGTATAACGTATAACGTGTAACCTATAACGTATACCGTATAACGTATTACGTATTACGTATAACCTATAACGTCTAACGTATGACGTATAACGTATAACGTATAACGTATAACGTATAACGTATAACGTATAACGTATAACGTATAACGTATAACGTATAACGTTTAACGTATAACGTATAACGTATAACGTATAACGTACAACGTATCACGTATAACGTATATCCTATAATGCATAACGTATATCCTATAACGCATAACGTATAGCGAATAACGCATAACGTATACCGTATAGCGTATAACGTCAAACGTATAACGTATAACGTATAACGTATAACGTATAACGTATAACGTATAACGTATAACGTATAACGTATAACGTATAACGTATAACGTATAACGTATAACGTATAACGTATAACGTATAACGTATAACGTATAACGTATAACGTATAACGTATAACGTATAACGAATAACGTATAACGTATAACGTATAACGTATGACGTAACACGTATAAGGTATGACCTATAACGCATAACGTATAGCGTATAACGCATAACGTATAACGTATAACGTATAACGTATAACGTATAACGTATAACGTATAACGTATAACGTATAACGTATAACGTATAACGTATGACGTATAACGTACAACGTATAACGTATAACGTATAACGTATAACGTATAACGTATAACGTATAACGTATAACGTATAACGTATAACGTATATCCTATAACGCATAACGTATAACGTATAACGTATATCGTATAACGTATAACGTATAACGTAAAACGTAAAACGTATAACGTATAACGTATAACGTATAACGTATAACGTATAACGCATAACGTATACCGTATAACGTATAACGTATAACGTATAACGTATAACGTATAACGTACAACGAATAACGTATAACGTATAACGTATAACGTATAACGTATAACGTATAACGTATAACGTATAACGTATAACGTATAACGTATAACGTATAACGTATAACGTATAACGTATAACGTTTAACGTATAACGTATAACGTATAACGTATAACGAGTAACGTATAACGTATAACGTATAATGTATAACGTATAACGTATAACGTACAACGAATTACGTATAACGTATAACGTATAACGTATAACGTATAATGTGTAACGTATAACGTATAACGTATAACGTAAAACGTATAACGTATAACGTATAACGTATAACGTATATCCTATAACGCATAACGTATAACGTATAACGTATATCGTATAACGTATAACGTATAACGTAAAACGTAAAACGTATAACGTATAACGTATAACGTATAACGTATAACGTATAACGCATAACGTATACCGTATAACGTATAACTTATAACGTAAAACGTATTACATATTACGTATAACGAGTAACGTATAACGTATAACGTATAACGTATAACGTATAACGTATAACGTATAACGTATAACGTATAACGTATAACGTATAACGTATAACGTATAACGAGTAACGTATAACGTATAACGTATAACGTATAACGTATAACGTATAACGTACAACGAATAACGTATAACGTATAACGTATAACGTATAACGTATAACGTATAACGTATAACGTATAACGTATAACGTATAACGTATAACGTATAACGTATAACGTATAACGTTTAACGTATAACGTATAACGTATAACGTATAACGAGTAACGTATAACGTATAACGTATAACGTATAACGTATAACGTATAACGTACAACGAATAACGTATAACGTATAACGTATAACGTATAACGTATAATGTATAACGTATAACGTATAACGTATAACGTAAAACGTATAACGTATAACGTTAACGTATAACGTATAACGTATAACGTGTAACGAATAACGTATAACGTATAACGTATAACGTATAACGTATAACGTATAACGTATAACGTATAACGTATAACGTATAACGTACAACGTATAACGTATAACGTATATCGTATAACGTATAACGTATAACGTATAACGTATAACGTTTAACGTATAACGTATAACGTATAACGTATAACGTATAACGTATAACGTATAACGTATAACGTATAACTTATAACGTAAAACGTATTACATATTACGTATAACGAGTAACGTATAACGTATAACGTATAACGTACAAAGTATAACGTACAACGTATAACGTATAACGTATAACGTATAACGTTTAACGTATAACGTATAACGTGTAACCTATAACGTATAACGTATAACGTATTACGTATTACGTATAACCTATAACGTCTAACGTATGACGTATAACGTATAACGTATAACGTATAACGTATAACGTATAACGTATAACGTATAACGTATAACGTATAACGTATAACGTATAACGTATAACGTATAACGTTTAACGTATAACGTATAACGTACAACCTATAACGTACAACGTTTAACGTATAACGTATATCGTATAACGTATAACGTATAACGTATAACGTTTAACGTATAACGTATAACGTATAACGTATAACGTATAACGTATAACGTATAACGTATAACGTATAACGTATAACGTATAACGTATAACGTATAACGTATAACGTATAACGTATAACGTATAACGTATAACGTATAACGTATATCGTATAACGTATAACGTATAACGTATAACGTATAACGTATAACGTATAACGTATAACGTATAACGTATAACGTACAACGTATCACGTATAACGTATATCCTATAATGCATAACGTATATCCTATAACGTATAACGTATAGCGAATAACGTATAACGTATACCGTATAGCGTATAACGTCAAACGTATAACGTCAAACGTATAACGTATAACGTATAACGTATAACGTATAACGTATAACGTATAACGTATAACGTATAACGTATAACGTATAACGTATAACGTATAACGTATAACGTATAACGTATAACGTATAACGTATAACGTATAACGTATAACGTATAACGTATAACGTATAACGTATAACGTATAACGTATAACGTATAACGTATAACGTATAACGTATAACGTATAACGTATAACGTATAACGTATAACGTATAACGTATAACGTATAACGAATAACGTATAACGTATAACGTATAACGTATGACGTAACACGTATAAGGTATGACCTATAACGCATAACGTATAGCGTATAACGCATAACGTATAACGTATAACGTATAACGTATAACGTATAACGTATAACGTATAACGTATAACGTATAACGTATAACGTATAACGTATAACGTACAACGTATAACGTATAACGTATAACGTATAACGTATAACGTATAACGTATAACGTATAACGTATAACGTATAACGTATAACGTATAACGTATAACGTATAACGTATAACGTATAACGTATAATTTATAACGTAAAACGTATTACATATTACGTATAACGAGTAACGTATAACGTATAACGTATAACGTATAACGTATAACGTATAACGTATAACGTATAACGTATAACGAGTAACGTATAACGTATAACGTATAACGTATAACGTATAACGTATAACGTATAACGTATAACGTACAACGAATAACGTATAACGTATAACGTATAACGTATAACGTATAACGTATAACGTATAACGTATAACGTATAACGTATAACGTATAACGTATAACGTATAACGTATAACGTATAACGTTTAACGTATAACGTATAACGTATAACGTATAACGAGTAACGTATAACGTATAACGTATAACGTATAACGTATAACGTATAACGTACAACGAATAACGTATAACGTATAACGTATAACGTATAACGTATAATGTATAACGTATAACGTATAACGTATAACGTAAAACGTATAACGTATAACGTATAAGGTATAACGTATAACGTATAACGTATAACGAATAACGTATAACGTATAACGTATAACGTATAACGTATAACGTATAACGTATAACGTATAACGTATAACGTATAACGTACAACGTATAACGTATAACGTATATCGTATAACGTATAACGTATAACGTATAACGTATAACGTTTACGTATAACGTATAACGTATAACGTATAACGTATAACGCATAACGTATACCGTATAACGTATAACGTATAACGTATAACGTATAACGTATAACGTATAACGTATAACGTATAACGTATAACGTATAACGTATAACTTATAACGTAAAACGTATTACATATTACGTATAACGAGTAACGTATAACGTATAACGTATAACGTACAAAGTATAACGTACAACGTATAACGTATAACGTATAACGTATAACGTATAACGTATAACTTATAACGTATAACGTACAACGTTTAACGTATAACGTATATCGTATAACGTATAACGTATAACGTATAACGTTTAACGTATAACGTATAACGTATAACGTATAACGTATAACGTATAACGTATAACGTATAACGTATAACGTATAACGTATAACGTATAACGTATAACGTATAACGTATAACGTATAACGTATAACGTATAACGTATAACGTATAACGTATAACGTATAACGTATAACGTATAACGTATAACGTATAACGTATAACGTATAACGTATAACGTATAACGAATAAGGTATATGCTATAACGCATAACGTATAACGGATAACGTATATCGTATAACGTATAATGTTTAACGCATAACGTACAACGTATAACGTATAACGTATAACGTATAACGTATAACGTATAACGTATAACGTATAACGTATAACGTATAACGTATAACGTATAACGTATAACGTATAACGTATAACGTATAACGTATAACGTATAACGTATAACGTATAACGTATAACGTATAACGTATAACGTATAACGTATAACGTATAACGTATAACGAATAACGTATAACGTATGACGTATAACGTATAACGTATAACGTATAACGTATAACGTATAACGTATAACGTATAACGTATAACGTATAACGTATAACGTATATCCTATAACGCATAACGTATAACGTATAACGTATATCGTATAACGTATAACGTATAACGTAAAACGTAAAACGTATAACGTATAACGTATAACGTATAACGTATAACGTATAACGCATAACGTATACCGTATAACGTATAACGTATAACGTATAACGTATAACGTATAACGTATAACGTACAACGAATAACGTATAACGTATAACGTATAACGTATAACGTATAACGTATAACGTATAACGTATAACGTATAACGTATAACGTATAACGTATAACGTATAACGTATAACGTATAACGTTTAACGTATAACGTATAACGTATAACGTATAACGAGTAACGTATAACGTATAACGTATAACGTATAACGTATAACGTATAACGTACAACGAATAACGTATAACGTATAACGTATAACGTATAACGTATAATGTATAACGTATAACGTATAACGTATAACGTAAAACGTATAACGTATAACGTATAACGTATAACGTATAACGTATAACTTATAACGTAAAACGTATTACATATTACGTATAACGAGTAACGTATAACGTATAACGTATAACGTATAACGTATAACGTATAACGTATAACGTATAACGTATAACGAGTAACGTATAACGTATAACGTATAACGTATAACGTATAACGTATAACGTACAACGAATAACGTATAACGTATAACGTATAACGTATAACGTATAACGTATAACGTATAACGTATAACGTATAACGTATAACGTATAACGTATAACGTATAACGTATAACGTATAACGTATAACGTATAACGTATAACGTTTAACGTATAACGTATAACGTATAACGTATAACGAGTAACGTATAACGTATAACGTATAACGTATAACGTATAACGTATAACGTACAACGAATAACGTATAACGTATAACGTATAACGTATAACGTATAATGTATAACGTATAACGTATAACGTATAACGTAAAACGTATAACGTATAACGTATAACGTATAACGTGTAACGAATAACGTATAACGTATAACGTATAACGTATAACGTATAACGTATAACGTATAACGTATAACGTATAACGTATAACGTACAACGTATAACGTACAACGTATATCGTATAACGTATAACGTATAACGTATAACGTATAACGTTTAACGTATAACGTATAACGTATAACGTATAACGTATAACGCATAACATATACCGTATAACGTATAACGTATAACGTATAACGTATAACGTATAACGTATAACGTATAACGTATAACGTATAACGTATAACGTATAACTTATAACGTAAAACGTATTACATATTACGTATAACGAGTAACGTATAACGTATAACGTATAACGTACAAAGTATAACGTACAACGTATAACGTATAACGTATAACGTATAACGTATAACGTATAACGTATAACGTATAACGTATAACGTATAACGAATAAGGTATATGCTATAACGCATAACGTATAACGTATAACGTATATCGTATAACGTATAATGTTTAACGCATAACGTACAACGTATAACGTATAACGTATAACGTATAACGTATAACGTACAACGTATAACGTACAACGTATAACGTATAACGTATAACGTATAACTAATAACGTATAACGTATAACGTATAACGTATAACGTATAACGTATAACGTATAACGTATAACGTATAACGTATATCCTATAACGCATAACGTATAACGTATAACGTATATCGTATAACGTATAACGTATAACGTAAAACGTAAAACGTATAACGTATAACGTATAACGTATAACGTATAACGTATAACGTATAACGTATATCCTATAACGCATAACGTATAACGTATAACGTATATCGTATAACGTATAACGTATAACGTAAAACGTAAAACGTATAACGTATAACGTATAACGTATAACGTATAACGTATAACGCATAACGTATAGCGTATAACGTATAACGTATAACGTATAACGTATAACGTATAACGTATAACGTATAACGTATAACGTATAACGTATAACGTATAACGTATAACGTATAACGTATAACGTATAACGTATAACGTATAACGTATTACGTATAACGTTTAACGTATAACGTATAACGTATAACGTATAACGAGTAACGTATAACGTATAACGTATAACGTATAACGTATAACGTATAACGTACAACGAATAACGTATAACGTATAACGTATAACGTATAACGTATAATGTATAACGTATAACGTATAACGTATAACGTAAAACGTATAACGTATAACGTATAACGTATAACGTATAACGTATAACGTATAACTTATAACGTAAAACGTATTACATATTACGTATAACGAGTAACGTATAACGTATAACGTATAACGTATAACGTATAACGTATAACGTGTAACGTATAACGTATAACATATAACGAGTAACGTATAACGTATAACGTATAACGTATAACGTATAACGTATAACGTACAACGAATAACGTATAACGTATAACGTATAACGTATAACGTATAACGTATAACGTATAACGTATAACGTATAACGTATAACGTATAACGTATAACGTATAACGTATAACGTATAACGTTTAACGTATAACGTATAACGTATAACGTATAACGAGTAACGTATAACGTATAACGTATAACGTATAACGTATAACGTATAACGTATAACGTATAACGTATAACGAATAACGTATAACGTATAACGTATAACGTATGACGTAACACGTATAAGGTATGACCTATAACGCATAACGTATAGCGTATAACGCATAACGTATAACGTATAACGTATAACGTATAACGTATAACGTATAACGTATAACGTATAACGTATAACGTATAACGTATAACGTATAACGTATAACGTACAACGTATAACGTATAACGTATAACTAATAACGTATAACGTATAACGTATAACGTATAACGTATAACGTATAACGTATAACGTATAACGTATAACGTATATCCTATAACGCATAACGTATAACGTATAACGTATATCGTATAACGTATAACGTATAACGTAAAACGTAAAACGTATAACGTATAACGTATAACGTATAACGTATAACGTATAACGTATAACGTATATCCTATAACGCATAACGTATAACTTATAACGTATATCGTATAACGTATAACGTATAACGTAAAACGTAAAACGTATAACGTATAACGTATAACGTATAACGTATAGCGTATAACGCATAACGTATAGCGTATAACGTATAACGTATAACGTATAACGTATAACGTATAACGTATAACGTACAACGAATAACGTATAACGTATAACGTATAACGTATAACGTATAACGTATGACGTAACACGTATAAGGTATGACCTATAACGCATAACGTATAGCGTATAACGCATAACGTATAACGTATAACGTATAACGTATAACGTATAACGTATAACGTATAACGTATAACGTATAACGTATAACGTATAACGTATAACGTACAACGTATAACGTATAACGTATAACGTATAACGTATAACGTATAACGTATAACGTATAACGTATAACGTATAACGTATAACGTATAACGTATAACGTATATCCTATAACGCATAACGTATAACGTATAACGTATATCGTATAACGTATAACGTATAACGTAAAACGTAAAACGTATAACGTATAACGTATAACGTATAACGTATAACGTATAACGCATAACGTATACCGTATAACGTATAACGTATAACGTATAACGTATAACGTATAACGTATAACGTACAACGAATAACGTATAACGTATAACGTATAACGTATAACGTATAACGTATAACGTATAACGTATAACGTATAACGTATAACGTATAACGTATAACGTATAACGTATAACGTATAACGTATAACGTTTAACGTATAACGTATAACGTATAACGAATAACGAGTAACGTATAACGTATAACGTATAACGTATAACGTATAACGTATAACGTATAACGTACAACGAATAACGTATAACGTATAACGTATAACGTATAACGTATAATGTATAACGTATAACGTATAACGTATAACGTAAAACGTATAACGTATAACGTATAACGTACAACGAATAACGTATAACGTATATCCTATAACGCATAACGTATAACGTATAACGTATATCGTATAACGTATAACGTATAACGTAAAACGTAAAACGTATAACGTATAACGTATAACGTATAACGTATAACGTATAACGCATAACGTATACCGTATAACGTATAACGTATAACGTATAACGTATAACGTATAACGTATAACGTACAACGAATAACGTATAACGTATAACGTATAACGTATAACGTATAACGTATAACGTATAACGTATAACGTATAACGTATAACGTATAACGTATAACGTATAACTTATAACGTAAAACGTATTACATATTACGTATAACGAGTAACGTATAACGTATAACGTATAACGTATAACGTATAACGTATAACGTATAACGTATAACGTATAACGAGTAACGTATAACGTATAACGTATAACGTATAACGTATAACGTATAACGTACAACGAATAACGTATAACGTATAACGTATAACGTATAACGTATAACGTATAACGTATAACGTATAACGTATAACGTATAACGTATAACGTATAACGTATAACGTATAACGTTTAACGTATAACGTATAACGTATAACGTATAACGAGTAACGTATAACGTATAACGTATAACGTATAACGTATAACGTATAACGTACAACGAATAACGTATAACGTATAACGTATAACGTATAACGTATAATGTATAACGTATAACGTATAACGTATAACGTAAAACGTATAACGTATAACGTATAACGTATAACGTATAACGTATAACGTGTAACGAATAACGTATAACGTATAACGTATAACGTATAACGTATAACGTATAACGTATAACGTATAACGTATAACGTATAACGTACAACGTATAACGTATAACGTATATCGTATAACGTATAACGTATAACGTATAACGTATAACGTTTAACGTATAACGTATAACGTATAACGTATAACGTATAACGCATAACGTATACCGTATAACGTATAACGTATAACGTATAACGTATAACGTATAACGTATAACGTATAACGTATAACGTATAACGTATAACGTATAACGTATAACTTATAACGTAAAACGTATTACATATTACGTATAACGAGTAACGTATAACGTATAACGTATAACGTACAAAGTATAACGTACAACGTATAACGTATAACGTATAACGTATAACGTTTAACGTATAACGTATAACGTGTAACCTATAACGTATAACGTATAACGTATTACGTATTACGTATAACCTATAACGTCTAACGTATGACGTATAACGTATAACGTATAACGTATAACGTATAACGTATAACGTATAACGTATAACGTATAACGTATAACGTTTAACGTATAACGTATAACGTACAACCTATAACGTACAACGTTTAACGTATAACGTATATCGTATAACGTATAACGTATAACGTATAACGTTTAACGTATAACGTATAACCTATAACGTATAACGTATAACGTATAACGTATAACGTATAACGTATAACGTATAACGTATAACTTATAACGTAAAACGTATTACATATTACGTATAACGAGTAACGTATAACGTATAACGTATAACGTACAAAGTATAACGTACAACGTATAACGTATAACGTATAACGTATAACGTTTAACGTATAACGTATAACGTGTAACCTATAACGTATAACGTATAACGTATTACGTATTACGTATAACCTATAACGTCTAACGTATGACGTATAACGTATAACGTATAACGTATAACGTATAACGTATAACGTATAACGTATAACGTATAACGTTTAACGTATAACGTATAACGTACAACCTATAACGTACAACGTTTAACGTATAACGTATATCGTATAACGTATAACGTATAACGTATAACGTTTAACGTATAACGTATAACCTATAACGTATAACGTATAACGTATAACGTATAACGTATAACGTATAACGTATAACGTATAACGTATAACGTATAACGTATAACGTATAACGTATAACGTATAACGTATAACGTATATCGTATAACGTATAACGTATAACGTATAACGTATAACGTATAACGTATAACGTATAACGTATAACGTATAACGTACAACGTATCACGTATAACGTATATCCTATAATGCATAACGTATATCCTATAACGCATAACGTATAGCGAATAACGCATAACTTATACCGTATAGCGTATAACGTCAAACGTATAACGTCAAACGTATAACGTATAACGTATAACGTATAACGTATAACGTATAACGTATAACGTATAACGTATAACGTATAACGTATAACGTATAACGTATAACGTATAACGTATAACGTATAACGTATAACGTATAACGTATAACGTATAACGTCAAACGTATAACGTATAACGTATAACGTATAACGTATAACGTATAACGTATAACGTATAACGTATAACGTATAACGTATAACGTATAACGTATAACGTATAACGTATAACGTATAACGTATAACGTATAACGTATAACGTATAACGTATAACGTATAACGTATAACGTATAACGTATAACGTATAACGTATAACGTATAACGTATAACGTATAACGTATAACGTATAACGAATAACGTATAACGTATAACGTATAACGTATGACGTAACACGTATAAGGTATGACCTATAACGCATAACGTATAGCGTATAACGCATAACGTATAACGTATAACGTATAACGTATAACGTATAACGTATAACGTATAACGTATAACGTATAACGTATAACGTATAACGTATAACGTATAACGTACAACGTATAACGTATAACGTATAACTAATAACGTATAACGTATAACGTATAACGTATAACGTATAACGTATAACGTATAACGTATAACGTATAACGTATAACGTATATCCTATAACGCATAACGTATAACGTATAACGTATATCGTATAACGTATAACGTATAACGTAAAACGTAAAACGTATAACGTATAACGTATAACGTATAACGTATAACGTATAACGTATAACGTATATCCTATAACGCATAACGTATAACGTATAACGTATATCGTATAACGTATAACGTATAACGTAAAACGTATAACGTATAACGTATAACGTATAACGTATAACGTATAACGTATAACTTATAACGTAAAACGTATTACATATTACGTATAACGAGTAACGTATAACGTATAACGTATAACGTACAAAGTATAACGTACAACGTATAACGTATAACGTATAACGTATAACGTTTAACGTATAACGTATAACGTGTAACCTATAACGTATAACGTATAACGTATTACGTATTACGTATAACCTATAACGTCTAACGTATGACGTATAACGTATAACGTATAACGTATAACGTATAACGTATAACGTATAACGTATAACGTATAACGTTTAACGTATAACGTATAACGTACAACCTATAACGTACAACGTATAACGTATAACGTATAACGTATAACGTATAACGTATATCCTATAACGCATAACGTATAACGTATAACGTATATCGTATAACGTATAACGTATAACGTAAAACGTATAACGTATAACGTATAACGTATAACTTATAACGTAAAACGTATTACATATTACGTATAACGAGTAACGTATAACGTATAACGTATAACGTACAAAGTATAACGTATAACGTATAACGTATAACGTTTAACGTATAACGTATAACCTATAACGTATAACGTATAACGTATAACGTATAACGTATAACGTATAACGTATAACGTATAACGTATAACGTATAACGTATAACGTATAACGTATAACGTATAACGTATAACGTATAACGTATAACGTATAACGTATAACGTATAACGTATAACGTATAACGTATAACGTATAACGTATAACGTATAACGTATAACGTATAACGTATAACGAATAACGTATAACGTATAACGTATAACGTATGACGTAACACGTATAAGGTATGACCTATAACGCATAACGTATAGCGTATAACGCATAACGTATAACGTATAACGTATAACGTATAACGTATAACGTATAACGTATAACGTATAACGTATAACGTATAACGTATAACGTATAACGTATAACGTACAACGTATAACGTATAACGTATAACTAATAACGTATAACGTATAACGTATAACGTATAACGTATAACGTATAACGTATAACGTATAACGTATAACGTATATCCTATAACGCATAACGTATAACGTATAACGTATATCGTATAACGTATAACGTATAACGTAAAACGTAAAACGTATAACGTATAACGTATAACGTATAACGTATAACGTATAACGTATAACGTATATCCTATAACGCATAACGTATAACGTATAACGTATATCGTATAACGTATAACGTATAACGTAAAACGTAAAACGTATAACGTATAACGTATAACGTATAACGTATAACGTATAACGCATAACGTATAGCGTATAACGTATAACGTATAACGTATAACGTATAACGTATAACGTATAACGTATAACGTATAACGTATAACGTATAACGTATAACGTATAACGTATAACGTATAACGTATAACGTATAACGTATAACGTATAACGTTTAACGTATAACGTATAACGTATAACGTATAACGAGTAACGTATAACGTATAACGTATAACGTATAACGTATAACGTATAACGTACAACGAATAACGTATAACGTATAACGTATAACGTATAACGTATAATGTATAACGTATAACGTATAACGTATAACGTAAAACGTATAACGTATAACGTATAACGTATAACGTATAACGTATAACGTATAACTTATAACGTAAAACGTATTACATATTACGTATAACGAGTAACGTATAACGTATAACGTATAACGTATAACGTATAACGTATAACGTGTAACGTATAACGTATAACATATAACGAGTAACGTATAACGTATAACGTATAGCGTATAACGTATAACGTATAACGTACAACGAATAACGTATAACGTATAACGTATAACGTATAACGTATAACGTATAACGTATAACGTATAACGTATAACGTATAACGTATAACGTATAACGTATAACGTATAACGTATAACGTTTAACGTATAACGTATAACGTATAACGTATAACGAGTAACGTATAACGTATAACGTATAACGTATAACGTATAACGTATAACGTATAACGTATAACGTATAACGAATAACGTATAACGTATAACGTATAACGTATGACGTAACACGTATAAGGTATGACCTATAACGCATAACGTATAGCGTATAACGCATAACGTATAACGTATAACGTATAACGTATAACGTATAACGTATAACGTATAACGTATAACGTATAACGTATAACGTATAACGTATAACGTATAACGTATAACGTACAACGTATAACGTATAACGTATAACTAATAACGTATAACGTATAACGTATAACGTATAACGTATAACGTATAACGTATAACGTATATCCTATAACGCATAACGTATAACGTATAACGTATATCGTATAACGTATAACGTATAACGTAAAACGTAAAACGTATAACGTATAACGTATAACGTATAACGTATAACGTATAACGTATAACGTATATCCTATAACGCATAACGTATAACGTATAACGTATATCGTATAACGTATAACGTATAACGTAAAACGTAAAACGTATAACGTATAACGTATAACGTATAACGTATAACGTATAACGCATAACGTATAGCGTATAACGTATAACGTATAACGTATAACGTATAACGTATAACGTATAACGTACAACGAATAACGTATAACGTATAACGTATAACGTATAACGTATAACGTATAACGTATAACGTATAACGTATAACGTATAACGTATAACGTATAACGTACAACGTATAACGTATAACGTATAACGTATAACGTATAACGTATAACGTATAACGTATAACGTATAACGTATAACGTATAACGTATAACGTATAACGTATATCCTATAACGCATAACGTATAACGTATAACGTATATCGTATAACGTATAACGTATAACGTAAAACGTAAAACGTATAACGTATAACGTATAACGTATAACGTATAACGTATAACGCATAACGTATACCGTATAACGTATAACGTATAACGTATAACGTATAACGTATAACGTATAACGTACAACGAATAACGTATAACGTATAACGTATAACGTATAACGTATAACGTATAACGTATAACGTATAACGTATAACGTATAACGTATAACGTATAACGTATAACGTATAACGTATAACGTTTAACGTATAACGTATAACGTATAACGAATAACGAGTAACGTATAACGTATAACGTATAACGTATAACGTATAACGTATAACGTATAACGTACAACGAATAACGTATAACGTATAACGTATAACGTATAACGTATAACGTATATCCTATAACGCATAACGTATAACGTATAACGTATATCGTATAACGTATAACGTATAACGTAAAACGTAAAACGTATAACGTATAACGTATAACGTATAACGTATAACGTATAACGCATAACGTATAGCGTATAACGTATAACGTATAACGTATAACGTATAACGTATAACGTATAACGTATAACGTATAACGTACAACGAATAACGTATAACGTATAACGTATAACGTATAACGTATAATGTATAACGTATAACGTATAACGTATAACGTAAAACGTATAACGTATAACGTATAACGTATAACGTATAACGTATAACGTATAACTTATAACGTAAAACGTATTACATATTACGTATAACGAGTAACGTATAACGTATAACGTATAACGTATAACGTATAACGTTTAACGTATAACGTATAACGTATAACGTATAACGAGTAACGTATAACGTATAACGTATAACGTATAACGTATAACGTATAACGTACAACGAATAACGTATAACGTATAACGTATAACGTATAACGTATAATGTATAACGTATAACGTATAACGTATAACGTAAAACGTATAACGTATAACGTATAACGTATAACGTATAACGTATAACGTATAACTTATAACGTAAAACGTATTACATATTACGTATAACGAGTAACGTATAACGTATAACGTATAACGTATAACGTATAACGTATAACGTGTAACGTATAACGTATAACATATAACGAGTAACGTATAACGTATAACGTATAGCGTATAACGTATAACGTATAACGTACAACGAATAACGTATAACGTATAACGTATAACGTATAACGTATAACGTATAACGTATAACGTATAACGTATAACGTATAACGTATAACGTATAACGTATAACGTATAACGTATAACGTTTAACGTATAACGTATAACGTATAACGTATAACGAGTAACGTATAACGTATAACGTATAACGTATAACGTATAACGTATAACGTATAACGTATAACGTATAACGAATAACGTATAACGTATAACGTATAACGTATGACGTAACACGTATAAGGTATGACCTATAACGCATAACGTATAGCGTATAACGCATAACGTATAACGTATAACGTATAACGTATAACGTATAACGTATAACGTATAACGTATAACGTATAACGTATAACGTATAACGTATAACGTATAACGTATAACGTACAACGTATAACGTATAACGTATAACTAATAACGTATAACGTATAACGTATAACGTATAACGTATAACGTATAACGTATAACGTATATCCTATAACGCATAACGTATTGCGTATAACGTATATCGTATAACGTATAACGTATAACGTAAAACGTAAAACGTATAACGTATAACGTATAACGTATAA